>NC_084615.1:70266003-70628503 GCF_033978795.1 Nerophis ophidion | reverse complement strand
AAGTGTTTTCATGTAAAAGGGGATGGACCGCTCGTCGGGACCCAGGATGGATTGGGGACATCTCTACGCTGCTGATCCGCCTCCGCTTGAGATGGTTTCCTGTGGACGGGACTCTCGCTGCTGTCTTGGATCCGCTTGAACTGAACTCTCGCGGCTGTGTTGGAGCCACTATGGATTGAACTTCCACAGTATCATGTTAGACCCGCTCGACATCCATCGCTTTCGGTCCCCTAGAGGGGGAGGGGGTTGCCCACATCTGAGGTCCTCTCCAAGGTTTCTCATAGTCAGCATTGTCACTGGCGTCTCACTGGATGTGAAACCTCCCTGCCCACTGGGTGTGAGTTTTCCTTGCCCTTTTGTGGGTTCTTCCGAGGATGTTGTAGTCGTAATGATTTGTGCAGTCCTTTGAGACATTTGTGATTTGGGGCTATATAAATAAACATTGATTGATTGATTGATTGAAAATCTTCCACTCCTTCTTTGTCTCATTTTGTCCACCAAAAGTTTTATGCTGTGCGTGAATGCAATAAAGGTGCGCTTTGTTGATTTACTTGTTTGAGTGCTAATCAGGCATATTTGGTCAGTGCATGACTGCAAGCTAATCAATGCTAACATGCTATTTAGGCTAGCTTAATGTACATATTACATCATTATGCCTCATTTGTAGCTATATCTTAGCTCATTCCTTTCCTTATGTCCTCTGTGTATTTAATGTATATTTGCATGCCTCATGACACGTTATCTTTATGTAATATTGGCTGCATTTCTGATAGTTGTTTGTGTACCATGTTGTTCCAGACCACAGCAAACGTTACCTAGATTGCCAAAGATTGTAATAAATCTATTAGAAGAAGACAGCCTGCCATTTCCTTTAACTTGGACACACACATCTATACCTTTAGCCATTAAAAGGCAGTAAATTCCAGGAGTTTATCTCACTTTCTGCATAGCCTCTGATTTACTAATGGATTCTAATGTTGTACAAATGTGTAGAATAAGTATTACATATCAAAATTTCTGTCAATGAAGATTTTCTGCCGCCTGTGACGGATATTAATTTGCCGGACCCCCAAAATAAATAGTGCCCGTCAAGTCCTTTCTTTCTACTGAACTTGCACAACACCAACGGTCATCTCACAAAACCCGCGGTTATTTAATGTTGATGTTCAGAATGCCGTGGTTTAACGGTCATGAATGCAACTCACTCGCCTTGACAGTAATGTGAGTCTAATGAGAAAGTATTGGCGAGCACTCCGACTGTGTGTGTGTGTGTGTGTGTGTGTGTGCAAGTGTAAAACGTGACAACTGCTCATGGTTACTCTTTCCGTCAGCATCAGGTGCCGTTATGGACCCGACCTCTGGTACCCATGCCTGAGATGACTGCAGAGGACAAAAGGAAACCTAAAAGATAATGCATCAAATGTAAGGTTAAATGCATCACCTTTTTCCTAGCAAAGTCCAAAGTTGAACGCTAGAAAAAGGTCATGGCGATAAATCCTCAGGGACCTACAGAGATGTGTCAGGTCCGTGTGTCCTGATGCCAGGTGGGCGTTTAAATGGATCCAGCTTGTTTTCTGACCCGGGTCTACTTGTCAGCCAATCTCGGTGATTTGTGGAGGACTCCGCTTAAAGTGGGTGCAAAGAGTTCAAAGACATCAGTCGAAGTTGCTCATTTCAAGTGTACCCTTTTAGATGTTCAGTTTAATGAGATTTCTTATTTTTTATTTTTTTTATTTGGGGTTGATTTAAAATGACGATAAACACAATAATTCTGTAACAGTTAACATTTATTTTCAAAGTTACGACAGTGTACTTGTCAGAGGTATTTGTTGTTGATGAACCCCAAGATACAGAGATGGAGGCAGGCATCGGATATGTAGACATAATTTAATATAAATATTAGAAAAAGTACACAAGAACAAACAAAAAAACGCACGTGGGCGGAATAACAAACTAAGGGAGCTAGCACTGGTAGCTAGAAAAACAAAAAGGAACTTTAGCATGGAAGCTAGTGGAAAACAAACAGAAAAACTGGAAATAGCTATTGCTAACAGAAACAGCTTAGCGCTACGACGACCAGGACAAAATGTAGCACGACATATAGTAGCTGTAACAAAACGACACGACAGGTAGGATGACAAGAGTGACATGTGGCAACGACAATACAATACAATGATCCAGCATCTGATACAAGACAAAGCAGGTACAAATAGGAGCAGGCTGATTGGCAACAGGTGTGGCCAGGTGCCAATCAGCCGCAACTGAGGAGGAACACAGCACTCAGGGAACAAGACAGGAAGCTGACAAAATAAGAGCACTAGACAGGAACTAAAGACAGGAGATACTAAACACAGAGGAAACAGACAAATGCAGAGGAAAAAACTAAAACATAGACAAACTGTCAGGGGAAAGCCTGACAGTAGTACAACATTTTATCATATTGATCATATTCTGAAATCCCAAAAAGATGACATATATATGAGTGCCAAGGCGGGCAGCACACCAAGGCTGGGACTAGGTGACCATTTGCCAATGATTCTTGAACTCGCTTTATAAATAATATATTTATTTAAATAAATCAGTTTTTCTCCTTGTCATGATTGGTGAACCGGATCATTTTTTGTTTAGTTATGTTCTGTTAGTTTTGGACTCCCTTGGTTCCTGTTTTGTGCACTTTGGGTGTTTGTTTTGGTTTCCATGGGTACTAATTGGTTTCACCTGCCTCTGATTAGTGCTCTGAATGTTCACCTGCTGTGAACCGGATCATTTTTTGTTTAGTTATGTTCTCTTAGTTTTGGACTCCCTTAGTTCTTGTTTTGTGCACTTTGGGTGTTTGTTTTGGTTTACATGGGTACTAATTTGTTTCACCTGCCTCTGATTAGTGCTCTGAATGTTCACCTGCTGTGAACCGGATCATTTTTTGTTTAGTTATGTTCTCTTAGTTTTGGACTCCCTTAGTTCTTGTTTTGTGCACCTTGGGTGTTTGTTAGGGTTTCCATTGGTACTAATTGGTTTCACCTGCCTCTGATTAGTGCTCTGCATGTTCACCTGCTGTTGAGCACTAATCAGAGAGCTATGTATTCATGTTGCTTGCCACAGTCGGTGTGGCTTCATTGTTTGCGGTATGCAACTATCACGTTGGTTTATTCCTGTTCTTGATTCCTGTTCTGATTCCTGTGCTAAGTTGTCGCCTTAGCTTCCCGTGCGATCGGCACGTTTTTCTTTTGTTTGTATCCGTATTTTTAGTACTTGTATGATTTATGCTTAATAAATCATCTCCTACGTCACGCTGTCGTCCGGAGCTGTCCGTCCTGCATTCCGGGAGAACAAACCTCGACCCGACCCGTCACATGTGATAGAATGAAAAAAACCTGCCAGATAGACAACATTCACACACTAGGGCCAATTTAGTGTTGCCAATCAACCTATCCCCAGGTGCATGTTTTTGGCGGTGGGAGGAAGCTGGAGTACCCGTAGGGAACCCTCCCATTCACGGGGAGGACATGCAAACTCCATACAGAAAGATCCCCAGCCTGGTATTGAACCCTGACTACTCAGGACCTTCGTATTGTGAGGCAGACGCACTAACCCCTCCGCCCCAAACATAAAAAACCCAAAAAGCCTCATTTTAAAATCCAGACACACTGTGTCAGAGACAGGAGCAGACCCAACAAAGCAACCGACAAAGCCGACTCCACCCTTGGCCGCCAACTAACTCTCGGCCAGTGTCCAGTCTGCGAGGATACGTCTGAGGAGACCGAGGTGTCCGATACTTGCTCATTCAGCCAAGACACTGTGAAGCTTGTCCGTCCCGGCTCTCAGCGCCAGCACCGCAACCCTGTCACTTCTTTGGCATCTCCTCCAGTCTCTCCAAACGGACTCTGGTGTGGCACAGACCCAGCAGCTGGTCTGCATGGCCAAAAGGCTCTTGGGAGGCAGATCTACAAGTTCACAAAAAAGCACTGAAAAAGTCCTAAAAGTGCCACACCTTGTCACACAGTCCCAAAGGGTCCCGAACCAAAAGGCAAAAAAAAACACATGAAAACAAGAGGGAAACATCAGGAAGACAAAAGGACTCAGTGGACTAGTGGTTAGAGTGTCCGCCCTGAGTTTTGAGTTCAAACCCCGGCCGAGTCATACCGAAGACTATAAAAATGGGACTCATTACCTCCCTGCTTGGCTTTCAACATCAAGGGTTGGAATTGGGGGTTAAATCACCAAAATGATTCCAGAGCGTGGCCACCGCTGCTGCTCACTGCTCCCCTCACCTCCCAGGGGGTGAAGAAGGGGATGGGTCAAATGCAGAGGACACATTTATCCACACCTAGTGGGTGTGTGTGACAATCATTCAATCAATCAATCAATCAATCAATGTTTATTTATATAGCCCGAAATCACAAATGTCTCAAAGGACTGCACAAATCATTACGACTACAACATCCTCGGAAGAACCCACAAAAGGGCAAGGAAAACTCACACCCAGTGGGCAGAGAGAATTCACATCCAGTGGGACGCCAGTGACAATACTGACTATGAGAAACCTTGGAGAGGACCTCAGATGTGGGCAACCCCCCCTCTCTAGGGGACCGAAAGCAATGGATGTCGAGCAGGTCTAACATGATACTGTGGAAGTTCAATCCATAGTGGCTCCAACACAGCCGCGAGAGTTCAGTTCAAAGCGGATCCAAGACAGCAGCGAGAGTCCCGTCCACAGGAGACCATCTCAAGCTCAGGCGGATCAGCAGTGTATAGATGTCCCCAATCGATACAGGCGAGCGGCCCATCCTGGGTCCCGACGAACAGTCCATCCTGGGTCTCGACTCTGGACAGCCAGTACTTCATCCATGGTTATCTGACCGGACCCCCTCCACAAGGGAGGGGGGACATAGGAGAAAGAAAAGAAGCGGCAGATCAACTGGTCTAAAAAGGAGGTCTATTTAAAGGCTAGAGCATACAGATGAGTTTTAAGGTGGACTTAAATGCTTCTACTGAGGTAGCATCTCGAACTGTTACCGGGAGGGCATTCCAGAGTACTGGAGCCCGAACGGAAAACGCTCTATAGCCCGCAGACTTTTTTTGGGCTCTAGGAATCACTAATAAGCCGGAGTCCTTTGAACGCAGATTTCTTGCCGGGACATATGGTACAATACAATCGGCAAGATAGGCTGGAGCTAGACCGTGTAGTATTTTATACGTAATTAGTAAAACCTTAAAGTCACGTCTTAAGTGCACAGGAAGCCAGTGCAGGTGAGCCAGTACAGGTGTAATATGATCAAACTTTCTTGTTCTTGTCAAAAGTCTAGCAGCCGCATTTTGTACCAACTGTAATCTTTTAATGCTAGACATGGGGAGACCCGAAAATCATTGGGACTTTAACTTAACAGAGCTCCTGCCACCAGCAGCGGTGCCATCATGGGAAAAAAAAAAAGAAACTTATAATAGGTTCCAACATCACACACACAACACACCAATAAGTAAAGCACACAAGGCAACTCCAACCAACCAATTACAAAAAGATGAAATGTGTCCTGACTTTTGAACGTGTAATTTCAAACAATGAATTTTGATAGGAAACGTTCTGAAAGCCAAACTTGAGTTTGACTCATGTTGTCAAGTAACATTATTAGTGTTAAGAATCTCATTAAATCATCATTTTTGTGTCAAAGTCTCCCATATGTGTTATGTTCTTAAGGTTTTCAGGTTATTGCTTTCATACAAATTATTCCAACGGTCTTTGATGGTTCTTTGTATCGAGGCCAGTGCATCTGCGCTGTCTCAGTATGAATGATTGATGAAGATGGACAATAATACCGTAGAAGCGTATGCTTGAACCTCTGGGAATCTGCAATGAATGTATGATGCAAACCTATTTTGATACAACAAAATTCCGTTGGGGCGATTTGTGACATTTCCCCTCATGTTCCATTTAGTGACTTTGACTTGGCTCGGATTCCCTTCGGCCAGCAAACATGTAGAAATTAGTTTTGAAAGTACATTCTACAATTTTCTTATTTTTGTAACGGGATTAGAAATATTTTGCTTATAATTTCAATTATGTGCTTGTCTAACAGGCATGTGATTTGACCACAATGAAAAAGACTGAAAACATTTCCGGGGGTCTGGGGAACGAAGGCTCCTGCTTTTTCACCAATTTAACATGCTAAAATGAACAAAGACAGCACCGTTTGAAGAAAATATTTTAGTGTTTAAAGACATGAAAACATCATTAATAGAATATACAAACCCCAATTATCCTAATGTATCACTGTATTTGGTTCAGTCCCAACAGTATTCATCCATCCATCCATCCATCATCTTCCGCTTATCCGAGGTCGGGTCGCGGGGGCAACAGCCTAAGCAGGGAAACCCAGACTTCCCTCTCCCCAGCCACTTCGTCTAGCTCTTCCCGGGGGATCCCGAGGCGTTCCCAGGCCAGCCGGGAGACATAGTCTTCCCAACGTGTCCTGGGTCTTCCCCGTGGCCTCCTACCGGTTGGACGTGCCCTAAACACCTCCCTAGGGAGGCGTTCGGGTGGCATCCTGACCAGATGCCCGAACCACCTCATCTGGCTCCTCTCGATGTGAAGGAGCAGCGGCTTTACTTTGAGTTCCTCCCGGATGGCTGAGCTTCTCACCCTATCTCTAAGGGAGAGACCCGCCACACGGCGGAGGAAACTCATGTCGGCCGCTTGTACCCGTGATCTTATCCTTTCGGTCATGACCCAAAGCTCATGACCATAGGTGAGGATGGGAACGTAGATCGACCGGTAAATTGAGAGCTTTGCCTTCCGGCTCAGCTCCTTCTTCACCACAACGGATCGGTACAACGTCCGCATTACTGAAGACGCCGCACCAGTCCCAACAGTATTTAGTCACTAATATTTACATCTTGTGTTCATTTCACATCCACAGGTGTCACATTGATCAGTGTTATTATCTACAGTTTATTTACAGTATTACCACATTACTTCAGTTCACTTCACACATTTACTTGCTCGGAGAGCCCTAACATGAGCTTTCCTTGCAAATTTCTGAGCAGCCTGCATTTTCCTTTAGGTCTCTGCTTTTGTTGCTTCTTTTTTGGATTTCACTGCCAACTTCTGCCTCTAGTATTATATGCAAATTTATTTCAAATAAATTGTAAACTGGAATCAATTATGCGACTCTTTGAATTTCTGTAATTTCATAATATATTTTCACGTGGCTTTTTATTTTTAGAAAAAAACATTTATATTTCGCAAAGCAATACTTGGTTAATATTTAAAACATACATGCGTGTTTCGCAAGCAAATATTTTTTAGCTTACTTCATTATTAACTACACTGTCTGCAACTGAAGTGGGTTGTTTGGGCGGATCTTTCCTCTCGATGTCTACGGCAGTTGTCGTTGTAAACAAAGGATGAAGTCCGTAAGGTTTGCTCACTTTCGGTTGAAATCCAAAAGTACCAGCTAGTGAAAAGCTTGTTTTCCTTGCTTCAAGTTGTTTCATATGTTTTTGGCGTTTCAAATGTACTTCCAAAGCCTTGAAACCTCGTGATCCATAGTCAATTTTATCATGACACCACGTGCACAAAACCTTTCGGGACGATCGATTTTCCGAATAAAATCGCCGAACAAAGTCGTAACTTCCTTCTTCCCAACAGTACCAGTGATTTCCCTTTCCATCCAGTCCCATCGAAACTTATTTTTGACATGTTTATCAATTTCTTTTACTCGTGAAGCGTCCTTTCTCTTGAGAACCGACATCGTTTACATTTGGAAAATGGCGGTGATAACGTCATCATTCAAAACAGATGTCCTGATTGGTCACAAGGAACATATCGACCAATCAACTACGGCGTAATATTTGTGCACTTTGAGTGTTTGTTTGGGTTTCCAAACAATTTTGGAAACCCAAAATTACGGCGTAATATTATATTACGCCGTAGTTGATTGGTCGACACTTTTTTTCCCCCGAGATTAAAAAAGACGGAATTCCGACTTTAGATGGAAAAATCACATGCCTGATCTAAACATGCCTGTATTAGTTAAACCACAGTACTGTTTTTGTATTGCAGGAGTGAAAGTGTGCAGTCATTTTCTGTAAATATTGTTCTCTTCCCATAAAGTGCTTAAGATATATAAAAAATATACCATATTTTCCGGACTATAAGGCACACTTAAATTTTTGTAATTTTTTTTTTTCTCAAAACTCTACAGTGTGCCTTATAACCGGGTGCGCCCAATCTAAGGAATTATTCTGGATGAGTTTACCCACCTCGAAGCTATTTTAATTAGTACATGGTGTGATGATAAGTGTGACCAGTAGATGGCAGTCAAACATAAGAGATCATCGGCGGTCACTTGAACGAGTATGACAATCCTCCTGGTAGGTGTATCCCTTTATGGATGTGGCCTGTGCGTGACTTAGTTTAACGTGGGGATACCTGTTCCCCGAGCACTAATCAGAGGCATTATTTAAGCCTGCGTTTGCCTTTCAGTCGGCCTGACTTCTTTTTGTTACGTCCGGGGGGGTCGCAGCTTGCTGCGAGGTTCATCCACCCCGGGATGCAAACAGACCACTCCAGACAGGACGTGCATGTAGTGACATGATTTATTTATAGAAGTCAAACAAGTACCAAAAACTGAAAACAAGCCAGAGGAAAAATGTGCTGATTGCACACGAAGCAAACGCTAACAAAAGTAACTATAGCATAAGCAAACAAAGAAGCCAGGCCGACTGACCAGAAAAGGCAGGCTTAAATAATTCCTCTGATTAGTGCTCGGGGAACAGGTGAGCGTCCCGAACACCAATCAGAGGCAGGTGAAATATTAAGATACAGGTGATGGAATTCCTGCTGGGCATTGCTGCCTGACGCACCTCCTCCAGTGCCTTTTGACAGGTGTGCTGTGACACCCCACTGAACACCTCTGTGGGCATAAACGGGTCATCAGCTGGGGACCACCATTCATTAACGTTTCGCTCCTTTAACCCCAGAACGTCTCATGGTGGCAGAGCGATGGCAGGGATGTCTCTCTGCCACCCCCTGCTGATGCCCTAGGTGTTTGCACCCCAACTCTTATTGTTCCTCCTGAGCCACAGCCAGAAGCTGCTTTGTCCGCCTCCTCCGCCAGCTCTTTCATGGCTTTCCGATGCCCCGCTAATGTGCATCCAATGTCTCGGAGAAGGCGGGCAGTTGAGGAACCAACGAAGCCCCTACACCCCACTTCCACAGGGCAGATGATGGCTTTTCAGCCAGCCTCCCTGCACTCTGCTACCAGGTCAGAGTACTTGGCTCGCTTCCGCTCATAAGCAGCCTCCAACCCTCCCTCCCATGGGACAGTGAGCTCGAGCAGAAGACCAGGTCTGGCCGTAGCGATGTTTCGACGATCTCCCTGGGGAACTGGAGCTGCTTCCCCAGGTCGACCGTCATGCTCCACTCATTTCCTGGTGAGAGGAGTCTCGCTGTAGATCTCTGGCGGGAGGGTTTGGCACCCTCTCCAGCCCTCGCGAACTGGATCCGATGTAGCCATTATAATAAGCAAATTGTGGATGCAAAACAACAGGAACTAAAGGAGTCCAAAGCTAACAGAAAATAACAAAAACATGATCCGGCACACGGATCATGACAGAATTTGCAACATTTTGACCAAAGAACCACAGTTACATGTTATGTAGACCACAAGGAAGTGTTTTCAATTTAGAAAAAAAAAAATAATAATATAACTACTTTAATGGGCCCTATAATCCAGTGCGCCTAATATATGAAAAAAGATCAAAAACAGACCATTCATCGGCGGTGTGCCTTATAAGCCGGTGGGCCCTATGGTCTGGAAAATAGTGAATTATATTTATATAGCGGTTTTTTTATAGTGACCCAAAGCGCTTTACATTGTGAAACCCAATATCTAATTTTTACATTTAAGCCAGTGTGGGTGGCACTGGGAGCAGGTGGATAAAGTGTCTTGCCCAAGGACACAACGGCAGTGACTAGGATGGGCGTAAGCGGGGATCGAACCTGCAACCCTCAAGTTGCTGGCACGGCTGCTCTACCAACCGAGCTATACCGCCCCAAATACAATCAATATTGTATTGGGACGGCGTGGCGCAGTGGAAGAGTGGCTGTGCGCAACCCGAGGGCCCCTGGTTCAAATCCCACCTAGTACCAACCTTGTCACGTCCGTTGTGTCCTGAGCAAGACACTTCACCCTTGCTCCTGATGGGTGCTGGTTGGCGCCTTGCATGGCAGCTCCCTCCATCAGTGTGTGAATGTGTGTGTGAATGGGTAAATGTGGAAGTAGTGTCAAAGCGCTTTGAGTACCTTGAAGGTAGAAAAGCGCTATACAAGTACAACCCATTTATCATTTAATATGGGAACAACTTTAATCCCACTAAGTCCCTCATCTCATGTTCGAGTGGTGTCGAGAGACTTAGTCCGACTCGGAGGTGCACACAGGGGGTTATCAGGCTCTCCAACCTAAGTAAACATCTGTGGGCTGATGAATAGATCACATTTCTGTAAAAAAAAGGGTCAAGTGCTTAAATCTAAAACGCAAATATAAGCAGGCTGTAATCCAACATCCAAAATTTGCCAAAAGCGCCGACCAATAGAAATGTCAGAGCTGGACACAAAGCCGCTTCTGTGGGGGCTCTTTTCATCACGGCCGCCAGCGAGGCCATTTGTTTACATGCCAGCCATCTGGATGAGTGCAAAGAGGACAGGTACAGTAAACGAGCAGCCAGTGAGAGATAGAAATGTATGTACATAGAGGGGGCAAAGTACAAATTACTGAACATATTGAATTGTCGGGTTGCTGCGGGATTTCCATCATAATAATGTGCAAATAGCAAGTGGATGACCTCATATTAGAAAAGGCCATTTGCTAAACCAGTGGTTCTCAACCTTTATTCAGCGATGTCCCCCCTGTGAATCCAGGGGTCACCAACGCGGTGCCCGCGGGCACCAGGTCGCCCGTAAGGACCAGATGAGTCGCCCGCTAGCCTGTTGTAAAAATAGCTCAAATAGCAGCACTTACCAGTGAGCTGCCTCTGTTTTTAAATTGTATTTATTTACTAGCAAGCTGGTCTCACTTTGCTCAACATTTTTAATTCTAAGAGAAACAGAACTCAAATAGAATTTGAAAATCCAAGAAAATATATAGACTTGGTCTTCACTTGTTTAAATAAATTCATTTATTTTTTTTACTTAGCTTCTTAGAACTTTCAGAAAGACAATTTTAGAGAAAAAATACAACCTTAAAAATGATTTTTGGATTTTTAAACACATATACCTTTTTACCTTTTAAATTCTTTCCTCTTCTTTCCTGACAATTTAAATCAATGTTCAAGTAAATTTATTTTTTTATTGTAGGGAATAATAAATACATTTTGAGTTAATTCTTCATTTTAGCTTCTGTTTTTCGACAAAGAATATTTTTGAAATATTTCTTCAAATTTATGATTAAAACTAAAAAAAAATGTTCTGGCAAATCTAGAAAATCTTTAGAATCAAATTTAAATCTTATTTCAAAGTCTTTTAAATTTCTTTTAAAATGTTTGTTCTGGAAAATCTAAAAGAAATAATGATTTTTCTGTTAGAAATATGGCTTGGTCCAATTTGTTATATATTCTAACAATATGAAGATTGGATTTTAAACTATTTAAAACATGTCATCAAAATTAATCTTAATCAGGAAAAATAATTAATGATGTTCCATAATTTTTTATTTTTTTCAAAAAGATTCGAATTAGCTAGTTTTTCTCCTTTTTTCGGTTGAATTTTGGATTTTAAAGGGTCGAAATTTAAGAAAGTGTTTCAAAATTTAATTTTTTTTCCTGTTTTCTCCTCTTTTAAACCGTTCAATTAAGTGTTTTTTTTCATTTATTCTCTACAAAAAACCTTCCATAAAAGGAAAGAAAATGTACGACGGAATGACAGACAGAAATACCCATTTTATATATATATGTATTTGTTTTTTAATTAAAGGTAAATTGAGCAAATTGGCTATTTATGGCAATTTATTTAAGCTCTTGGTTTCAAAAAGGTTGGTGACCCCTGGGCTAATCAGAGCAAAGCATTTTTGGTTGAAAAAAACGAGATAAAGAAGTAAAATACAGCACTATGTCATCAGTTTCTGATTTATTAAATTGTATAACAGTGCAAAATATTGCTCATTTGTAGTGGTCTTTCTTGAACTATTTGGGCAAAAAGAGTTAAAAATTGTTGAAAAGTAAACAGGTGATTCAATTATAAATGAAGATTTCTACACATAGAAGTAATCATCAACTTAAAGTGCCCTCTTTGGGGATTGTAATCGAGATCCATCTGGATTCATGAACTTCATTCTCAACATTTCTTCACAAAAAAAGAAATATTTAACATCAATATCTATGGAACATGTCCACAAAAAATCTAGCTGTCAACACTGTTGTATTTCTTTTCACAGTTTATGAACTTACATTCATATTTTGTCCAAGTATTATTCAATAAATATTTTTAGAAATGACTTTGGAATTGTTGCTATTTTTAGAATACTTTTAAAAAAAATCTCACGTACCCCTTGGCATACCTTCAAGTACCCCCAGGGGTACGCGTACCCCCGTTTGAGAACCACTGCGCTAAACAAGCATATTCCCTGCTCACACAACAAATGTGTTTATTTGTGGGCATGCAGTGTGATTTCTGCAGTACAGCGAAATGGCCAAAGTCAAAACTTACAAGTGAAGATTTAGTCAAGTTAAATTTGAAGTAAAGCTTCTCAGTAAAAATGTATTCAGTGAGCATATTTTTTTCATCGTGTTCCTCCAACTGTCCGTAAGGACAGATGCCCACAGCCACTGAGTGTGTCCTGGTTCACTGAGTCTTTCACTTCATCATAATCTTTGTCTCATCAAATCACATCATGGTTATTTCCCTTGTGATGTTACAATTTGTCATTGGGTTTCAGTCCACTGCGTCCTAAATGCCCTAAATCCACCGTATGCTCGCTTTTCTTTTTTTCCCCCTTTTTTAATTTCAGTGATCAATTTAGAACTTGCAAATGCTACTCTTTCGTGAAATGCTCATTTGGATGACATTTTAAGTCGCCGACAATAATACTGAAATACCCCTTGGTTTACACACATTTTCCGTTTAAACAAGGCGGTTTATCAGTTCGTATGACTGCCTTTGAACATGAATAAGCAGCGGGAAATGAAGGAAAAAAGCAGCACCTAAACTGTGAGCTTGCAGCGGTTGCTAAGCGTCTTATGAATAAAGAAGCGTGTTGTTTGAGCTAACTTTGATCTTCCACAGTCTCTGAGAATCCCACATAAACACAGCAAAATGAAATATGACAAACAAGTAAATACTCCAAGAACTCCATTCCCTTTGAAGTAGGTACACTAAAACAAATGTTTTCCTGTCTAAAACCCAAACTAGTTTCCTATTTATAATGTGATGGTGTTGCAAACATCTTTGTAGACAAGCAAAAAACATCAATTCACTAACGATAGACTAGTTTCATTACCAGGACAAAAACCACACTATAATGTATAGAATATAGTCAAACAAAAACAAACAGAGGGTGTAGACATTGACACATTTTTAGGAGTTATCCATCTATTTTCTTCCGCTTATCCAAGGTCAGGTCGCGGGGGCAGCAGCCTAAGCAGAGAATCCCAGACTTCCCTCTCCGCAGCCACTTCGTCTAGCTTCTCCCGGGGCGTCCCGAGGCGTTTTCGGGTCAGCTGGGAGACATAGTCTTCCCATCATGTCCTGGGTCTTCCCCGTGGCCTCCTACCGGTCAGACGACCCCTAAACACTTCCCTAGAGAGGCATTTGGGTGGCATCCTGACCAGATGCCAGAACCAGCTCATTTTGCTTCTCTCGACTTTGAGCTCCCCCTGAATGACAGAGCTTCTCACCCTATCTCTAAGTGTAGAGCCTCGCTACACTTTGGAGGAAACAAATTCCGGCCGCTTGTACCCGTAATGTTGTCCTTTAGGTTTTAACCCAAAGCTCATGACCATAGGTGAGGATCGGAACATAGATCGAGAGTAAATCCAGAGATTTGCCTTCCGGCTCAGGTCCTTCTTCACCGCAACGGATCGATACAGCGTCCGCATTACTGAAGAAGCGGCACCGATCCGCCTATCGATCTCACGATCGACTCTTCCCTCACTCCGAGGTACTGGAACTCCTCCACATGAGGCAAGATCGCTTCCCTAACTCGGAGATGACACTCCACCCTTTTTCGGGTGACAACCATGTACTCGGACTTGGAGTTGCTGATTCTCATCCCAGTAGGGCGGGTCGGGGGGTGGGATGGAGGCGTGGTTGGGGCGGGGGGCGTGGTTAAGAAGGGTGGCATATAATTCACCAACTTGAGTATTTCATATATATATATATATATATATATATATATATATATATATATATATATATATATATATATATATATATATATATATATATATATATATATATATATATGTATGAAATACTTGACTTTCAGTGAATTCTAGCTATATATATTTATTTTATTATATATATAAATAAAATAGTTGGATTTCCAAAGGCACCCTATCAAATACACAGTAATAAAAACACAGTTGTTCTACTAACTGTACTGTGCTTGCTGGTTACTAAAAAAAAACACAACAACACTTACCTTTCACTATTTGAGTAATCTTTGTTCTGCCATTTGCGTATTAGCGAGCGATCTCCGATTCCGGGAACATCTTTCACGGATTTGTTGTAGACATCCGCAAATGAGAACGGGATGTTGCTTCCAGCTATCAGCATGGCCATCTTTATCTCAGCATAAGATACACCATCGGGTCTCCATTTTGCGAGGTGGACCATAATACTGGGTTGTGAACGATGCTGCGCTGCGGACGCTTTGTGCTTCGCTGACTGACCGTTCATGGCTGAGTATCCGTTCAATGGAGAAGTCTGTTCTACAAAATTTACATGCAACATACCCCTTCCCCTTCGAACTCTCCTGAATAAACTGAAATTCTTGTTTACAATCGTTCTGGGACTTGCAAGCGTATTTCTTCATTTCGCTCGTCGACAGTGTAATATATTGGGTTGGAGTCAATAACCAGGCGACGTGATGAAGTTACGTCTCTTTACTGTAGGCTTCAGAACAGACTCCCTAATGCATGTTCCTTGACTGCACTTAAATGTAGAATATATTTACATTCTATTCTATGTACAGTAAATGGCAGTATTGTCCTGTTGAAGAGGGTCACAACATTGAGTCGGTCTGCATGGAGCTGGAGGGGGCGTGGGCTCCAGCTCCGCCTGAATTTCGGGAGATTTTCGGGAGGAAATTTGTCTCGGGAGGTTTTCGGGAGAGGCGATGAATTTCGGGAGTCTCCCGGAAAATCCGGGAGGGTTGGCAAGTATGGTGTACAAACAATTGTAAGCTTTAATGAATATACTGTTAGTGGTAGAAGAAGGGCTTTACATTGTTTTAGGTGGCATTAAAAAGCATTAAATTCAATTTGCTGGTACCTGTGGAAACCCTGAAGTAGACCCACAGAATCATGAAAAAGTGCTGTTTGTTTGGCTTGCATTTGCATCTGCTACTCATTAATGCAGGGGTGCCCACACTTTTTCTGCAGGCGAGCTACTTTTCAATTGACCAACTCGAGGGGATCTACCTCATTTATATATATCATTTATATTTATTTATTTATGAAAGAGACATTTTTGTAAACAAGTTAAATGTGTTTAATGATAATACAAGCATGTGTAACACATATGGATGTCTTTCTTTCACGAAGACAAGAATATAAGTTGGCGTATTACCTGATTCTGATGACTTGCATTGATTGGAATCAGACAGTAATGATGATAACGCCCACATTTTCAAATGGAGGAGAAAAAAGTTGTCCTTTCTGTACAATACCACATGAAAGTGGTTGGTTTTTGGCATCTAATTCATCCAGCTTCCATACACTTTACAAGAAAAACATTGGCAGCAAATTCCGTAGCTTGCTTGATTGACATTGACGGCACCCGAGCGTCTTGTGAGATGACGCTGGCTGCTGCCAGTTCATTATTATGAAAAAATGACAGAGAGGAAGGCGAGAAACACTTTTTATTTCAACAGACTTTCGCGCCGTCCCTTCCGTCAAAACTCTAAAGGCCGACTGCACATTTCCTATCTTCACAATAAAAGCCCTGCTTCATGCTGCCTGCACTAACAAAATAAGAGTCTCGGAAAGCTGGCGTGCACAAGTGATGTGCACGCCAGCTTTCTGAGCGATCGCTTGTGCACGCCAGTTTTCCGAGACTCTGTATTTAGTTAGCGCAGGCAGCATGAAGCAGGGCTTTTATTGTGAAGATAGGAAATGTGCAGTCGGCCTTTAGAGTTTTGACGGAAGGTACGGCGCGAGAGTCTGTTGAAATAAAAAGTGTTTCTCGCCTTCCTCTCGGTCATATTTTAATAATAATGATCTTGCAGCAGCCAGCGTCATCTCACAAGACCCTCCGGTACCGTGAATGTCATTTAAGTGACGTCTTGGTGAAGATTGATGATCACTAATTTTTAGGTTGATTTTTTTTAAAAGCCTGGCTCGAGATCGACTGACACACCCCTCGCGGTCGACTGGTAGCTCGCGATCGACGTAATGGGCACCCCTGCATTAATGTAATATTCATGTATAGTATAGCTATACATAATGTAATGATTATGATTTTATTGTTTACTTTTGATACCAAATATATGACCCGATAAACAAGAGAGTGACCAGTAAAAGACTTCCACAACTCACTGAGTCGCTTCTGGTGAAATCAGCCCTATTATGTCTCTTTCAGTGAGAGCCGTGCATGCATTGGTGAATGCGACAAGCGGGCGCAACCCCATGAAACTGACACGGTCATGCTAGTGTCACGCACACCCACTCAATGCTTGTATTAAAATGCTGGTATTTATTCATTTATCTTGAGATGCTAATCTGATGAACTAACTGTTTGCACTTGGCACATGCACCGGCCTCACTTATCACCATGTTTTTTTTTTGTCAGCTCTAAATGCACATTTACCTCTCTGATTTTCATTCACCACAGTGGATTAGGAATTAATTACACTCCACAACATGAGGAGCGTGGGAACACAAAGTAATAAATATTCCTTCTTGTTACTTTTTTTAATGAATACACTCTGGTACAACATGGAGGGGGGTGCTTTTTTCAGGAGTTCAGGTGTGTCAGGTTATCCGTCAAAAGATTAGGTAATTGGAGTGTGAATGGTTTAGATCAGGGGTGTCAAACTCATTTTAGTTCAGGGGCCATATAGAGGAAAATCTCCTCCCAAGTGTCATGATAACTAAAAAATAAAGAAAACTTCAGATTGTTTTCTTTGTTTAAAAATAGAACAAGCACATTTTGAAAATGTCACGTTCGGGACGCGTCGTGTGCGGGTGTTGAGTCACCCCCGGATGCACGAGGACCAGGACAATCAGGGATTGCAGGTAGGAGCTTGGTTTAATATGCAAAAACAAAAGAACAGTGGTGCAAAACAGCAAAAGAAAGTGCGTGCTTTCGCACGGGAAGCTAATGCATCTGTGACGTCTGGGTGGCATCGTGGCGTGTGTTTGCGTTCTCGTGATGCAGCAGAGATAGAACACAGCGTTAAGGTAGGAATGATTACAAAAACAAACTAATGACAGAAATACTGGCACATATGCACTAAAGACAAAACAAACAGAACTAGCGTGGAAGCTAGAATGAACTGAAAGCGCTGGTATGTAAACTAGGGACAAATAAACAAACAAAAAAGCATGGAAGCTAATAGGGTGAAAAAAGATAGTTACCACAATGCGGGAACATGATGTCACTTGTTGCGTGTAGCAAACTATAGTCCGAGAACGAATGACAAACAAGGGCGGTCTTGAATAAGGAGATAATTAATCAAATCAGGTGCGTGACGACAAACAAGAAACAGGTGACACTAAATGAGTAACCATGACAACAGAAATCAAACAGGAAGTGCCACCGGGAACCAAAGACGTCGAATACAACACAGGGTGATAACAAAACAGAAACAAAACCAGAATATGACATGGTCCAAGACGTGGACCATGACAGCATCGAGTTTAAAGACTCCAAGACGCGCGTGCCGAGCGCACGGAAACTCAGATATGAGGGGCCGTTAGGGACATTATTCAAAATGACCTCTTACATACACTACTGAAATGCTCTCACATAAACAACTGAAATGTTTTTCTCTCACACCCACCACTGAAACACTCTTAGTCACACTACTGAAACACTCTTATACACACTACTGAAATGCTCTCACATAAACAACTGAAATGTTTTTCTCTCACACACAATACTGAAACACTCTTATACACACTACTGAAATGCTCTTACATACACTACTGAAATGCTCTCACATAAACAAGTAAAATGCTCTCACATAAACAAGTAAAATGCTCTCGCATAAACAAGTAAAATGCTCTCACATAAACAAGTAAAATGCTCTCACATAAACAAGTACAATGCTCTCACATAAACAAGTACAATGCTCTCACATAAACACGTACAATGCTCTCACATAAACAACTAAAATGCTCTCATATAAACAAGTAAAATGCTCTCACATAAACAAGTAAAATGCTCTCACATAAACAAGTAAAATGCTCTCACATAAACAACTAAAATGCTCTCACATAAACAAGTAAAATGCTCTCACATAAACAACTAAAATGCTCTCACATAAACAAGTAAAATGCTCTCACATAAACAACTAAAATGCTCTCACATAAACAAGTACAATACTCTCACATAAACAAGTACAATGCTCTCAGATAAACAAGTGCAATGCTCACACATAAACAAGTAAAATGCTCTCACATAAACAAGTAAAATGCTCTCACATAAACAAGTAAAATGCTCTCACATAAACAAGTACAATGCTCTCACATAAACAACTAAAAGGCTCTCACATAAACAAGTAAAATGCTCTCACATAAACAAGTAAAATGCTCTCACATAAACAACTAAAATGCTCTCACATTAACAAGTACAATGCTCTCACACAAGTAAAATGCTCTCACATAAACAAGTAAAATGCTCTCACATAAACAAGTAAAATGCTCTCACATAAACAAGTAAAATGCTCTCACATAAACAACTAAAATGCTCTCACATAAACAAATAAAATGCTCTCACATAAACAACTAAAATGTTCTCACATGAACAACTAAAATGCTCTCACATAAACAACTAAAATGCTCTCACATAAACAACTAAAATGCTCTCACATAAACAACTAAAATGCTCTCACATAAACAACTAAAATGTTTTACTCTCACGCACACACACACCACTTGCGTGTGAGAGACAACAATTTTAGTAGTATGTTTGCAAGGATTTCAGTTACATGTATAAGAGCATCTTACTAGTGTGTGTGAAAGCATCTTACCTGTGTATGTGAGAGGATTTCACTAGTGTGTATAAGCGACACTGCATTCCGGTTCCGGTCACCAATAATGCCCGCCCCTTTTCAGGTTTTTCTTTTTTTTTTAAGCCAAGTTGTTTGTGAAAATAATGTCTGCCTAACTTCCGACAAGTAGCTTCACAGAGGCACCACCAGCAGCATTATCAAGCGCAACCTTCTACCTCATGGACATCGGGTCAAGAGGAGGAAAAGGTCATTAGACATTATTTATTTCTAAATGATTGTTGAATCCCACGAAATGTAAGGGAACATAGCATTGTAGCCATTAAGCAGTTAGCCTTGTGTGCCTCCACTACAAACAAGTTAGCAACTAGTGTTTCTGCGGCTCCTAAGAGTCTCACATCTATTGCAAACTTGCCGTTTGTCTCGGAGGAAACAAACAAAGTACACTGTCAAATCAGCTGATAATGTTTGCAGAGTTGTTGCTATGGTAACATGTCGAAATGTGAGTCACTACGTGGTACGTCAGTAGCTGATCGAATAGTAATAATAATAGATTACATTTATTTAGCGCTTTTCTTTGAACTAGTTAAGGGGGACCGCAGGGTGTGTTCCAACTATCGTGGGATCACACTCCTCAGCCTTCCCGGTAAGGTTTATTCAGGTGTACTGGAGAGGAGGCTACGCCGGATAGTCGGACCTCGGATTCAGGAGGAACAGTGTGGTTTTTGTCCTGGTCGTGGAACTGTGGACCAGCTCTATACTCTCGGCAGGGTTCTTGAGGGTGCATGGGAGTTTGCCCAACCAGTCCACATGTGCTTTGTGGACTTGGAGAAGGCATTCGACCGTGTCCCTCGGGAAGTCCTGTGGGGAGTGCTCAGAGAGTATGGGGTATTGGACTGTCTTATTGTGGCGGTCCGCTCCCTGTACGATCAGTGCCAGAGCTTGGTCCGCATTGCCGGCAGTAAGTCGAACACATTTCCAGTGAGGGTTGGACTCCGCCAAGGCTGTCCTTTGTCACCGATTCTGTTCATAACTTTTATGGACAGAATTTCTAGGCGCAGCCAAGGCGTTGAGGGGTTCCGGTTTGGTGACCGCAGGATTAGGTCTCTGCTTTTTGTAGATGATGTGGTCCTGATGGCTTCATCTGACCGGGTTCTTCAGCTCTCACTGGATCAGTTTGCAGCCGAGTGTGAAGCGACCGGAATGAGAATCAGCACCTCCAAGTCCGAGTCCATGGTTCTCACCCGGAAAAGGGTGGAGTGCCATCTCCGGCCATCTCCGGCTGCCCCAAGTGGAGGAGTTCAAGTACCTAGGAGTCTTGTCCACAAGTGAGGGAAGAGTGGATCGTGAGATCGACAGGCGGATCGGTGCGGTGTCTTCAGTAATGCGGACGTTGTACCGATCCGTTGTGGTGAAGAAGGAGATGAGCTGGAAGGCAAAGCTTTCAATTTACCGGTCGATCTACGTTCCCATCCTCACCTATGGTCATGAGCTTTGGGTCATGACCGAAAGGATAAGATCACGGGTACAAGCGGCCGAAATGAGTTTCCTCCGCCGTGTGGCGGGGCTCTCCCTTAGAGATAGGGTGAGAACCTCTGCCATCCGGCAGGAACTCAAAGTAAAGCCGCTGCTCCTCCACATCGAGAGGAGCCAGATGAGGTGGTTCGGGCATCTGGTCAGGATGTCACCCGAACGCCTCCCGGGGGAGGTGTTTAGGGCACGTCCAACCGGTAGGAGGCCACCGGGAAGACCCAGGACACGTTGGGAAGACTATGTCTCTCAGCTGGCCTGGGAACGCCTCGGGATCCCCCGGGAAGAGCTAAACGAAGTGGCTGGGGAAAGGGAAGTCTGGGTTTCCCTGCTTAGGCTGTTGCCCCCGCGACCCGACCTCGGATAAGCGGAAGAAGATGGATGGATGGATGGATAGTTAAGGGGTCCCCAAACTACGGTTACGCGGTTACGGCCCGCCAAGGTCCAACATCCGGCCCGCTGAAATTATTTTTTTTTATATTATAATTTTAAATCTGTCTTTTCTAATCCATTTTTTGATGTCCCCTAGCCGCTCAAGCAAATCATATTGTCTAAAAATGCATTTTCCCGTATAACTTATATTTTCTTTGCTGTTTTCATGTGATCTGATTGTTACATTCTTATTTCAGAGACACCACGTAGCCGCATGACCATTTCAACAAGGACTGAATACACAACCTCTGGATTCATGGAACTTCTTTGCACACAAATATATTGTTTGGAATACTCAATAAATTTTACATAAATATATCAAACATCTTTTTTTTTTTTTTGGGCTCAAAAATGTTTCCTTATGTCTTCTTATTCATATACTTTTCAATGTTTCCTGCAGTCAGACAATAGACATTGTTCGTCTAAAATTATAGTTTAAGTTAATGTGTTAATATTTACACCCAGGCCCCCTAACATCCATCCATTTTTCCTACCGCTTATTGACTTTGGGGTGGCGGGGGGCGATGGTGCCTATCTCAGCTGCAATCGGGCGGAAGGCGCTGTACACCCTGGACAAGTCGCCACCTCATCGCAGGGCCAACACAGATAGACAGACAACATTCACATTCACACACTAGGGACCATTTAGTGTTGCCAATCAACCTATCCCCAGGTGCATGCATATCTGTGTCGGCCCTGCGATGAGGTAGCGACTTGTTCAGGGTGTATCACGCCTTCCGCCTGATTGTAGCTGAGATAGGCTCCGGCGCCCCCCGCAACGCCCGAAAGGAATAAGCGGTAGAAAATGGATGGATGGTAGAAAATGAATTATTTTCATGATGCGTGGCCCGGGTCATGTTTTGTTATGTTCTGTTAGTTTTCGACTCCATTATTTCCTGTTTTTTGTGCACCCTTGATTTAGTTACCGTGGTTACTTATTATTTCCACCTGCCTCTGGTTAGTGTTCGCTCGCTCACCTGCTGCCCGAGCACTAATCAGAGGCATAATTTAAGCCTGCCTTTGCCAGTCAGTCGGCTGGTGTCATTGTTCGCTTCATGTCTGGTTTCAAGTTTAAGTTTATGCCAAGTGTTTGCTTCATGCTCTCGTCATGTAAGTTTGCTTTTCTTCTAGTCAATGCTAATGGGTAGCTTAGTTTCGAGTGCGATCAGCACATTATTCCTTTTGCTTGTTGTCTGTTTTTTGGTACTTCGAGTTATTTTTGAGAATAAATTATGTTTTTACCTTTAATTGTTTTTCCTGTGCGGAATAGTTCATCTGCTTTCCTGGGAAAACGACCCCACAGTAAGCTGCAGAAACCACGTCGTGACAATTATTAATTTACTTGTTCATTTACTGCTTACTTTCTCTTTTAACATGTTCTATCTACACTTTTTTGTAAAATGTAATAATCATTTATTCTTCTGTTGTTTGGATGCTTTATATTAGTTTTGGATGATAACACAAATTTGGGTATCAATCCGATACCAAGTAGATACAGGATCATACATTGGTCATATTCGTAGTCCACATGTGTCCAGGGACATATGTCCTGAGTTTATAAACATAATATAATTGAAAAAAAAAAAGAAAAAAGATGTTGTGATGCCGAAAAATATCGACGTAATCATAGTAGTATAGACTAGATACGCTCCTTTACTTGGTATCATTACAGTGGATGTCAGGTGTAGATCCACCAATGGCGTTTGTTTACAATTTCACGCTTGTGAGTTACGGTATGTAGTGAAGCATGCTTAGCTGTTCCTCGTCCTGCAAAGATGATACTTGTAAGAAACTTACTTTATTTTTCGCCTTGGAGGCGAGGATTAGTGATTATGAAGTCGCTAAAACACTGACGATGGCGGATGGACTATATCTAGCTAGCCATGTCTTAAAGGGGAACATTATCACAATTTCAAAAGGGTTAAAAACAATAAAAATCAGTTCCCAGTGGCTTGTTGTATTTTTTTAAAGTTTTTTTCAAAATTTTACCGGTCCCGGAATATCCCCCAAAAAAGCTTTAAAGTGCCTTTTTTTCGCTCTCTGCGAAGATACTGTTCATTTCCCTGTGACGTCACACAGTGCTGCCAATGTAAACAAACTATGGCGAATAAGATATAGTGACATTAGCTCGGATTCAGACTCGGATTTCAGCGGCTTAAGCGATTCAACAGATTACGCTTGTATTGAAACGGATGGTTGGCGTATGAAAGTATTGAAGAAGAAACTGAAGCTATTGAGCGAATAGCTATTGACGCTATTCATAGCCATAGCATGGCCGAATAGCTGCGTTAGCATCGCCAGTAAAATGTGCGGACCAAACTATCAGGACTTTGGCATCTTGTGACACTGGAGCAACTTAAATCCTTTGATTGGTAAGTGTTTGTTTGGCATTAAATGTGGGTCGAAGGAAACATAATATAGTTGCAAATGCATCTGCAGGTTATCCATACATCTCTGTGCCATGTCTGCTTTAGCACCGCCGGTAAATAGCATGTAAGCATCGATTAGCATAGCATGTTAGCGTCGATTAGCTGGCAGTCACGCCGCAACCAAATATGTCTGATTAGCACATAAGTCAACAACATCAACAAAACTCACCTTTGTGATTTCGTTGACTTTATCGTTGCAAATGCATCTGCAGGTTATCCATACATCTCTGTTCCATGTCTGTCATGACATGGCACAGAAAAAAATGTGCAGACACTCTGGCACATTTAATCGGGGTCTGGCGGAAGATTTCTTGCCACTTTCGCATCTTCGGGCCAGTGGTGCAACCTGAATCCCTCCCTGCTAGTGTTGTTACACCCTCCGACAACACACCGACGAGGCATGATGTCTCCAAGGTTCGAAAAAAATTGTCGAAAAAACGGAAAATAATAGAGCTGAGACCCGGTGTTTGCAATGTGTTGAAAAAGTAAATGGCGGCTGTATTACCTCGGTGACGTCACAATCGCCTCAGAGCGATAAACAGAAAGGCAATTAATTCGCCAAAATTCACCCATTTAGAGTTCAGACATCGGTCAAAAAAATATATGGTCTTTTTTCTGCACCATCAAGGTATATATTGATGCTTACATAGGTCTGGTGATAATGTTCCCCTTTAAAGCACCTCTTCCTGAGGGCGTTTCAGTGTTATAGCTTCATCTTTTTGCTAGTTTTTAAGCCAAAATGCGTCCGTTCTCCCTTTTCTATCTACACACTGTGTCTGCTTGTAAGTACTCTGTGATTGTGCACTGCCTAACCTGCTCATAAACCAGCAATGACACGACGTGATGAGGACGGGGGTGGCGGACCGGTACTTTTCAGAGGTGGTATAGTACCGAATATGATTCATTAGTATCGCGGTACTGTACTAATATCGGTATACTGTACAGCAGTGGTCCCCAACCGCCGGGCCGCGGCCCGGTACCGTTGCCCGATTGGTACAGGTCCACAGAATATGTTTTTATTAATTATTATTATTTTTATTTTTTTATTTTCAATTTTTATTTTTATTTTTTATTAAATCAACATAAAAAAACACAAGATACACTTACAATTAGTGCACAAACCCAAAAATCTCCCTTTTTCATGACAAAAACCTCCCTTTTTCATGACAAAGAAAAAAAACCAAAAAAAAAACCACGCCCTCCCCCCTTCGCCGGGCCGCGGGACAAATTATCAAGTGTTGACCAGTCCGCAGCTACAAATATGTTGGGGACCACTGCTGTACAACCCGAGTGTGTACAGTATGTGTGTGGAACTTGAATGACACTTCTAATCTAAAATGGAGAAAAGAAACATTTATTATTTGAAGAAGGTCAGTAAAAGCAAGGACAGACATTTTTGAATCAAGTGTTATTAAAGTATCACATGATTGAAGACAATTCAACGACAGAAACCTAAGATAGGAAATGCACGGACAGCAATTTTGAATAAGTAAAACTCAAAACGGCCAAGTGAGTTAACATGTTGGCGGCACAATCAGGGTTTTTCACCACTCCAGCCAATTATTTCAGGAAGTTCACATATTCGTATTCTGATTATTAACATAAGGGAACTTAATGTAATCCTTTCTCAGTTCACATATTGCTTTGCAGTCTTGGTGCTGTCCTTTCTGTGCTCTATTTTACTGTCTATCAGATCACTCACACCATATAAAAATGTACTGTTTCACCATGAGAGGTCCCTTGTGCCAAAAATGTGAAGGTGAAAATGACTTTTAAGGAAAGAGAATATCACTGACAGCTTTGTCCGCCGCAAAAAAGTCATTTCAGCTGCATCGTCCTTGGACGTGCAAAAATATTTACGACAATCTGATGTGGCGACTTGTCCAGGGTGTACCCTGCCTTCCGCCCGAATCCAGCTGAGATAGTCTCCAGCACCCCCCGCGACCCCGAAAGGGACAAGCGGTAGAGAATTGATGGATGGATGTATCCTCAATTTCCTTCACAAGGTTACTTCTGTCTCTGAATAATCTTCGTACTGATCTTAGTGTCCTTTTAGCATAATTTAGTTAGGCAAAGTCATCCATTTTAAAGGCAGGGCAAGTTAGTTTACAGGACAATTGTAACCCTATTTCAAGTGTGTCAATAAGTAAGTTAAAAAAAAGTCAAAAGTACAAATGATAGTCACACACACACACTAGGA
The DNA here is from genome assembly GCF_033978795.1 of Nerophis ophidion. Classification (NCBI taxonomy): domain Eukaryota; kingdom Metazoa; phylum Chordata; class Actinopteri; order Syngnathiformes; family Syngnathidae; genus Nerophis; species Nerophis ophidion. Next base: position 70,602,530 of record NC_084615.1, on the reverse strand, counting down.
GTGGCGAAATTATTCCCTGCATTTGACCCATCACCCTTGATCACCCCCTGGGAGGTGAGGGGAGCAGTGAGCAGCAGCGGTGGCCGCGCCCAGGAATCATTTTTGGTGATTTAACCCCCAATTCCAACCCTAGATGCTGAGTGCCAAGCAGGGAAGTAATGGCTCCCGTTTTTATAGTTTTTGGTATGACTCGGCCAGGGTTTGAACTCACAAATTACCAATCTCAGGGCTGACACTCTAACATGGGTTAATTGAATTAAATGCTAATAGTACAGATAAAATACTCTCAGTTGTCAAATGCACAGCTAACAAATGTGTGTTCAGCCTCATTAACCTTGTACTGTGTATACACTACAGCGTTTACATATATATTTTTAGCCTTTTTACAACATTATTCTGTTTTTTGAAATACCTGACCACACAGCGTGAGTACACCTCACAGTAAACATGCCAAAATTGTGCCCATAAATCCATATTTAGTTTTCCAAATTGATTTAAGCAGGCATAAACAAATATTTTAGCAAACCACAGTTTTTTATCAAATATAGCAAACCAGCAATGGGGCTTTGAATTAGAGTAATTTATTTCCTGCTGTGTTGTTGTTCCTCTGCTCTGCCATCATGATTGATTTGGGTATCTGTGTGTTTGCTAAAAGCTCTACTTCAAAATGGCTTAATTTGAATACAGCAACCTTCATTTTCCGTGTCTGGTGTGACACTTTACACCACACTAACCACTCTAATGTAAGAAACCGTAGGATATCCATCAAATCCATTTTCTACCGCTTGTCCCTTTCGGGGTCGCGGAGGATGCTGGAGCCTATCTCGGCTGCATTTAAGATGTGACTTTAAGGTTTTACTACTTACGTATGTAACCCTTGAAGCTGGCTTCCTCCATCCTGGGTCCGTTTAGTCCTCGGTCTCCCTATAAAGTCTCTGCGTTGTGTGTTGTATTTTTGTGTGCGTGGGAAGACGGAGAGAAAGACCAGGCAAGGAAGCTTAGGATCTGGGTGGAGTCGTCTTTATCTCAAGTCTTCATCTTAGAAAAGAACATGGAGTTGTCTCAATACAAAATATGTCACAATACAACACTTTATATCTTCTAATACAATCAACTTCTGTCACCGTGACCAGTAATATACCCAGCAGGTAACGTGTGTGTGTGTGTGTGTGTGTGTGTGTGTGTGTAGGCATAAATAACTGAGTGAGTGTATAATCATATGAAAAGAACCAAAACATGTCCTAGCATAACATGTTTCTGGGCTAACACACACTGGCATAAAAAGTTAACAAAAACCCCAGTCTCTTCACAATTTACAAAACCCCCACCTTAATATAACTCTTAGTCATCATATTTGTGAATAAATTGACTTAATAGTGCAAAACAATAACTTTTTTACATCTTTTAACTGGGGAGCCTGGTCCCTTCATGCTCACCTTAGAAATGAACATGGAGTTGTGACCTAAGATGGCCACAACCAACAAAGAAGAACATTCACAGACAACAGTAAACAGATCACAAAGTGGCACCCCCTGGCGGCTTCCCTGACAACTGTCACAAACTTCTGAAAGAACCTCTGCAGACTCCCCACATCAGTATAAAATACTACATGGTCTAGCTCCAGCCTATCTTACCGATTGTATTGTGAATCTGCGTTCGAAGGACTCCGGCTTATTCGTGATTCCCAGAGCCCAAAAAAAGTCTGCGGGCTATAGAGCGTTTTCCGTTCGGGCTCCAGTACTCTGAAATGCCCTCCTGGTAACAGTTCGAGATGCTACCTCAGTAGAAACATTTAAGTCTCACCTTAAAACTCATTTATATACTCTAGCCTTCAAATAGACTCCCTTTTTGGACCAGTTGATCTGCCGTTTCTTTTCTTTTTGTCCTATGTTCCACTCTCCCTTGTGGAGGGGGTCCGGTCAGATGTCCATGGATGAAGTTCTGGCTGTCCAGAGTAGGGACCCAGGATGGACCACTCGTCTGGAGTCGGGACCCAGGATGGACCGCTCGCCTGTGTATCTGCTGATCCGCCTCCACTTGGGATGGTTTCCTGCTGGCTCCGCTGTGGACGGGACTCTTGCTGCTGTGTTGGATCCACTATGGACTGAACTTTTCACAGTATCATGTTAGACACGCTCGACATCCATTGCTTTCGGTCCCCTAGAGGGAGGGGGGGGGGGGGGGGGGGTTCCCACATATGTGGTCCTCTCCAAGGTTCTCATAGTCCTCATTGTCACCGACGTCCCACTGGGTAATCATTGTCACCGACGTCCCACTGAGTGTGAGTTTTCCTTACCCTTATGTGGGCCTACCGAGGATGTCGTAGTGGTTTGTGTTGTGGTTTGTGCAGCCCTTTGAGACACTAGTGATTTAGGGCTATATAAATGAACATTGATTGATTGATTGACAATTCGCCACCTCATCGATGAAATATGTGTTATTTGCTGACATGTTAGTTGTGTATCTCATATCCTCTCCAAGGTTTCTCATAGTCATTCACATCAACGTCCCACTGGGGTGAGTTTTTCCTTGCCCTTATGTGGGCTCAGTACCGCTGATGTCGTTGTGCCTTGTGTAGCCCTTTGAGACACTTGTGATTTAGGGCTATATAAATAAACATTGATTGATTGATTGATTGATATCAATCAAACCTAACCGCCAGTGACAGTGGCTTTCTGAAGTGTTCTTGAGCCCATGTGGTGATATCCTTTAGAGATTGATGTTGGTTTTTGATACGGTGCCGTCTGAGGGATGGAAGGTCACGGTCATTCAATGTTGGTTTTCGGCCATGCTGCTTACGTGGAGTGATTTCTCCAGATTCTCTGGACCTTTTGAGGATATCATGGACCGTAGATGTTGAAATCCCTGAATGTCTTGCAATTGCACTTTGAGAAACGTTGTTCTTAAACTGTTTGACTATTTGCTCTCGCAGTTGTGGACAAAGGGGTGTACCTCGCTCCATTCTTTCTTGTGAAAGACTGAGCATTTGTTGGGAAGCTGTTTTTATACCCAATCATGGCACCCACCTGTTCCCAATTAGCCTGCACACCTGTGGGATGTTCCAAAAAAAGTGTTTGATGAGCATTCCTCAACTTTATCAGTATTTATTGCTACCTTTTCCAACTTTTTTGTCATGTGTTGCTAGCATCAAATTCTAAAGTTAATAAATATTTGCAAAAAATCAGTTTGAACATCAAATATGTTGTCTTTGTAGCATATTCAACTGAATTTGGGTTGAAAATGACTTGCTAATCATTGAATTCCGTTTATATTTACATCCAACACAATTTCCCAACTCATATGGAAACAGGGTTTGTAATAAAAGTCTCAATCAATCAATCTTCCTCGCGTTTCTTTATGCAATAGTTTAAATGCTGATGATAGTGCTTGAGCATCTCAACTTTTATGCATCAACCTAGACTGTCTTGAGTGTCAAACTGGGAAAATTGTGTACTCCAATATGAGTTACCCTTTTATTGTAAGCATGCGGTTCTGACAACGGGGATAACTAATATTGCACGGAGGCGGATGTTGATGTTCAAGGACAGAAGTCCTCAAGCCCATTGACAAGTTTACATACCTTGGCAACACACTTTCCAGATCTGTGAACGTTGACGCAGAGGTCACCTCACACATTGCCAAGGCCAAGGCTTTGTGATATGATCTGAGAAAGGAGATACATTCGGCTGTCCACAAAGCTGAAGGTTCACAAGGCAATTGTGCTGCCTTCTTTGCTTTTATGCCTGTGGGAAATGGGCAGTCTCAATTACTTTCAACAAAACTGACTTGAAAATCAGGCGACTTGACAAAGTCTCTGAAACCAAAGTCTTCTCTCAAACATTTGCATGCTACTTGCTCAAGCATTTTCATATTAGGTTGGATGTCCATCTTGTCCAAAATGTCCGACACATCCATCCATCTTCCTCCGCTTATCCGAAGACGGGTCGTGGGGGCAGCAGCCTAAGTAGGGAAGCCCAGACTTCTCTCTCCCCAGACATTTAGTCCAGCTCCTCCTGGAGGATCCCGAGTAGTCCCGAGAGAATATAGTCTAACGTGTCCTGGGTCTTCCTACCGGTCGGACGTGCCCTAAACACCTCTCGAGGGAGGCATTTGGGTGGCACCCTGACCAGATGCCCAAACCACCTCATCTGGTTTCTCTCAATGTGGAGGGGGAGCGGCTTTACTTGGAGCTCCTCCCTAACGGAGGGCCCCGCCACCCTGCGGAGGAAATAAATTTCGGCCAATTGTACCGTGATCTTGTCCTTTCGATCATAACCCAAAGCTCTTGACCATAGGTGAGGATGGGAATATAAATCAACAGTAAGTTGAGAGCTTTGCCTTCCGACTCAGCTCCTTCTTCACCACAACAGATAGATACAGCGTCCACATTACTGAAGACGCCGCACCGATCCGCCTGTTGATCCCACGATCCACTCCTCCCCCACTCGTGAACAAGACTCCTAGGTACTTGAACTCCTCCACGTGGGGCAAGATCTCTTTCCCAAAGCGGGGGATGGCACTCCACCCTTTTCCGGGCGAGAACCATGAACTCGGGTTTGGAGGTGCTGATTCTCATCCCAGTCGCTTCACACTCGGCTGCGAACCTATCCAGTGAGAGCTGAAGATCCTGGCCGGATGAAGCCATCAGGACCACATCATCTGCAAAAATCAAATACCTAATCCTGCAGCCACCAAATTGGATCTCCTCAACACCCTGACTGCGCTGAGAAATTCTGTCCATAAATGTTATGAACAGAATCGGTGATAAAGGGCAGCCTTGGCAGAGTCCAACCCTCACTGCCGGCAATGTGGACCAAGCTGTGACGCTGATCATACAGCCACAATCAGACAGTCCGACACACATCTACCGTAAATGTTCTTCAATGGTAAGCTTGCAGAGAAGGGTGGTCAAAAGAAGTGTTACGAGGACTGACTCAAAGCGTCACTAGAAAGGTTCACCAAAACTTGTGAGACCTTGGCACGAGACTAGCCACAATAGGGAGTCTGAATCAAATTACACTGACTCCTTCAAATTTAAGGTTGTGGAGGCAGTAACATCCAAAGTGACATGAGAATGTGAGGAGCCCTGACACCGGTGACGTCATCGTCTGTTACTCCTGGTAAAGGCAAGGCTTTTTTATTAGCGACCAAAAGTTGCGAACTTTATCGTCGATGTTCTCTACTAAATCTTTTCAGCAAAAATATGGCAATATCGCGAAATGATCAAGTATGACACATAGAATGGACTTGTTATCCCCGTTTAAATAAGAAAATCTCATTTCAATAGGCCTTTAAAAACATCCAATCATCTCCAGTGAGGTTTTTTATATGCATTATACCACATAATATAAAGGGCACATTTAAAGTAGCATTTAATATTTACGTATTTTGCTCATTTTATGCATATGTGGCGTATTCATTAAAAAAAAAGCATCACGATGTTTGCTACTTTTTTCTTCATCACAAATTTCTGCTCACTGCAGACTTTATTAGAGCCAAGAAACATAATAAAACATCATTTACATTGCAACGTTTGCTGTCGTTTATATGCCGACTGCTAGGATGTTCATATATTTCCATTCAGGTGAAGAGTGTCTCGTAATCCTCACGTCTTTTTGTGTTGTCCTCGTCAGTTTCTGGTTTTAAATGGTTGTCAAAGTGTACTAACTTGTCAGAATACCTACTCAAACTTCTTCTGTCCAGGTGAGATGCATCATTTATGATCTAGAGTAAAGTTACGGGGAGCAGGGAGGCGAGGAAGCAGCAGACCACTCGTTAATGTAAACATATGGACCTACCCCTCATCCTTCCATCCGTTTTCTACCGCTTGTTCCTTTCGGGGTCGCCGGGGGATATAGCCTATCCCAGCTACACTCGGGCGGAAGGCAAGGTAGACCCTGGACAGGTCGCCACCTCATTGAAAAAAATAGCAACGGACCTACAGAGTAAAAATAATATCAAGCCATTTTGTTGAAACACTTGACAACTAAAAATTCTCCGTACAGAAAATGTATCATTAAATTAAGTCGGGACTGTCAAAAACCCAGTGTTTCTATTTTATGTATTTGTTTAAACATGTTGATCTCTCTGATTTGTGTGTTCCCCCTCCTCCTTACTAAGGTGCACTTATTGTTCAGTTTCTCATTTTTTTGATTTTCTCATTAGAGAGTTTCTTTTCCGCCTGCCCTGGTTCCTGTGAGTGCCCCCACATAAGCTAATGGTGTGCAATTATTTCGTCTGTCTCCAGCTCATTGAAGTCATGCATTTTACAATGACAAAGACTTCCCACACTCTGTGAGATATGTATTGTGTCGAGCAATTTACATCGCACACGGTTCGTCATTTATTTCGACTGTTATGTATTGTAACATTTCCTAATTCATGGTCTCACTGGTCTTGTATTACTATATGCACCAATTGGTTAGATGTGCAATTTCCCTTGTCTGTGCACAAATCACGTTGGTAATGGTTAGTTTGGTGCATACACTGTTTGCATACATTATTTTACCAGTCTTCCCTCTCAGCAATCAACACCCTTCGTGACATCAATGAGTTAGTTAAAACAAGTAAGACCTTAACCTTATCCTCACGACGCATGTGAGTGCATGTTGCTAGACAGCGAGTGAACCAATAAAAAAAAATCCAACCACAAGGCCTATTTCTCTTGTTTTCCTGTACATACGTGTAAAATTAGGTAATTGTGATGTACGTTACATGAATACAATTATAATCCATGACTGTACACAGTATACTCTACGCCATGGGTCTCAAACTCTGGCCCCCATGTTTTCCCATTTGGCCCTTGAGGCAATATCAAATTAACATTAGAGTTGGCCCGCCGGTATTATACAGCGGTGGTGTCGCTGTAACACCGCATTCACCGCTAATACTCATACTTGCTAACCACCCCCGATTTTCCAAGGAGACTCCCAAATTTCAGTGCCCCTCACGAAAATCACAGGGGGCAACCATTCTCCCAAATTTCTCCCGATTCCCACCTGGACAACAATATTGGGGGGTGCCTTAAAGGCACTGCCTCAAGCGTCCTCTAAAACGTTTCGTCACGTCCGCTTTTCCTACGTAGAAACAGCGTGCCGGCCTAGTCACATGATATTTGTGGCTTTTACACATACACAGGCTAATGCAATGCAAGCTTGGTCAACAGCCATACAGGTCACACTGAGGGTGGCCGTATAGATAACTGTAAGACCATAACAAATAAACGCCACACTGTGAACCAACACTAAACGAGAATGACAAGCAAATTTCGGGAGAACAGCCGCACTGTAACACAACATAAACACAACAGAACAAATACACAGAACCCCTTGCAGCACTACCTCTTCCTGGACGCTACAGTATAAAAATGTATTATTAGCCTGTGGGAAAAGTTTATTTTGATATTTACCTGAGAAGGCTGCAAATAGAAAAGAGGCATTCAATTTCTATTTAAATTTGATTTGATATGCCATTGCTATTTTTAAATTATTAGTATTATTTGAAACTCGATTTTGCATGTCACTATAAAGTTATATAAGTCTCGCTTGTTCAATATTCAATGCAAAACTTGTTTGGGTCACTATTAAAAGGTTAATTTGTTCAACCTTGGCCCGCGGCTTTGTTCAGTTTAAAATTTTGGCCCACTCTGTATTTGAGTTCGACACCCCTGCTCTACGCTAACACAAATGGCTAGACAAAACACATGAATAGCCTAATTGCATTCAGAACAACATCAAGTTTGCAAACGTATTCAAAATAACATTTCAGAAACGTTTGTGACCAGTTTTTTAAAGGGAACTCCACTTTTTTTTTTTTTTTTTTGCCTATTAATCATCAATCAATCAATGATTATTTATATAGCCCTAAATCACTAGTGTCTCAAAGGGCTGCACAAACCACAACACAAACCCCTACGACATCCTTGGTAGGGCCACATAAGGGCAAGGAAAATTCACACCCAGTGGGACGTCGGTGACAATGATGACTATGAGAAACCTTGGAGAGGACCACATATGTGGGCAACCCCCCAACCCCCCACTCTAGGGGACCGAAAGCAATGGATGTCGAGTGGGTCTAACATGATACTATGATAGTTAAATCCATAGTGGATCCAACACAGCCGCGAGAGTCCAGTCCAAAGTGGATCCAACACAGCAGCTTGAGTCCCTATTGTTCACAATCATTACGAAAGACATGAAGATGGATGTTTTTTGGGGTTTTTTTGCATTATAAATATTAAATAAATGCAAATATAAGTCTGCTTACAATGGAGCATATGGGAGCCATGAAATTCCGCCTACAAAGCCATTAAAGGCCTACTGAAACCCACTACTACTGACCACGCAGTCTGATAGTTTATATATCAATGATGAAATATTAACATTGCAACACATGCCAATACGGCCGGTTTAGTTGACTAAATTACAATTTTAAATTTCCCGCGGAGTTTCCCGTTGAAAACGTCGCGGAATGATGACGCGTGTATGTGACGTTATTGGTTGGAGGGGACATATTAGCCCAGCACCATTTGCGGCTAAAAGTTGTCTCTTTTCATCGCGCAATTAAACAGTATTTTGGACATCTGTGTTGCTGAATCTTTTGCAATTTGTTCAATTAATAATGGAGAAGTCAAAGTAGAAAGATGGAGTTGGGAAGCTTTAGTCTTTCGCCACACAAACACACGGTGTTTCCTTGTTTAAAATTCCCGGAGGTGAAGCTTTACTATGGATCAGAGCGGTCAAGCGAACATGGTTCCGACCACTTGTCAACCGTCAGGTTTCGGTGAGAAAATTGTGGTAAAAAGTCGCCTCTTACCGGAGATCAGCAGAGTTTCTGTCCTGCTGCAGCTTTGTGACTTCTCTCAGAGACTGGCGTCAACACACCCATGGACACACCCCTCCGACGATCAGGTACTATTTAACTCACTAAAACACTAGCAACACAATAGAAAGATAAGGGATTTCCCAGAATGATCCTAGTAAATGTGTCTAAAAACATCTGAATCGCTCCCAATGCAATTGCCTTTTTTTATTTCTTTATATTTTTTTTCTAGTCCTTCACTATCAATATCCTTATCCACGAATCTTTCATCCTCACTCAAATTAATGGGGAAATTGTCGCTTTCTCGGTCCGAATAGCTCTTGATGCTGGAGGCTCCCATTATAAACAATGTGAATATGTGAGGAGCCCTCACACGGGTGACATCATCGCCTGTTACTTCTGGTAAAGGCAAGGCTTTTTTATTAGCGACCATAAGTTGCGAACTATATCGTCGATGTTCTCTACTAAATCTTTTCAGCAAAAATATGGCAATATCGCGAAATGATCAAGTATGACACATAGAATGGACCTACTATCCCCGTTTAAATAAAAAAATCTCATTTTAGTTGGCCTTTAAAAACATCCAATCATCTCCAGTGAGGTTTTTTTAATATGCATTATACCACATAATATAAAGGGCACATTTGAAATAGCATTTAATATTTACGTATTTTGCTCATTTAATGCATATGTGGCGTATTCATAAAAAAAAAAGCATCACGATGTTTGCTACTTTGTTCTTCATCAGAGATTTCTGGTCACTGCAGACTTTATTAGAGTCAAGAAACATAATAAAACATAATTTACAATGCAACGTTTGCTGTCGTTTATATGCCGACTGCTAGGATGTTAATATATTCCCATTCAGGTGAAGAGTGTCTCATAATCCTCACGTCTTTTTGTGTTGTCCTTGTCAATTTCTGGTTTTAAATGGTTGTCAAAGTGTACTAACTTGTCAGAATACCTACTCAAACTTCTTCTGTCCAGGTGAGAAGCATCATTTATGATCTAGAGTAAAGTTACGGGGAGCAGGGAAGCGAGGAAGCAGCAGACCACTCGTTTATGTAAACATGGACACACAGATCACGGCACTGCTATAAATAGTTGGTCTGCGTCTATTTGGTTATTATTTAGGCCACAAAATGTAAATGGAGTAATATTAGCAGGTTTTGGATGGTTTCAAGCAGACTTTCGTGTACATTTCTTAAATATTTAGAACGTATTTTTTTTAAATCCATCTGTCGTCATGTCTTTGATGTTTGTGACCTATAGGCAAAATTCCCAAAAATGCAGTTCTCCTTTAAGTGTTTTATACTTAAAGATAATCACAACAATGTTTGATAAACTTGGTCAGACTTCCTTTTCGCCTTGGCGCAAGCTTGTTGTTCTTTGAGAGAAAAATGCCAATTATAGTCTAATTGGGAGAAGAGCACTCTCTCTGCTGTCACCTAAATGATCCATCATGGAGAAAATGTCACACCTTGTTGACTTTTAATAATTGGAAACAATAAATGTTATTGGATTTACCAATCAAACCACTGTCTTTGGAATGAAAACCATTACTAATATACGTTTCTGCCTATCATTTATGGACATGATAATGTATTTACTGTAATGTTCCGTTTTATTTTTTATATATCTGCTCACTCCTAAAGTTTTAGTCAACATGGCATATTTGTAGCCACTGACTGAGAGAAAAAAAAATTCCCATTCTGTTGAGCTACTCTCTTCTCTGCAGGTCTCGTGTGACAGGAAGAAAAGCTCTGCTTCACTTGGGGCAGAGCCATGCTTTTCCAAACTAATTGTTTTTTGATAAAAGATCAGTTTAATTGGATTTACATTATTTTTATGTGAAAAATATTCCTTAATTTCTTGGCTGATAAAGTGCACCTAAATATAATTGACTTAATTTTTTCGACAAATTTGATTGCTTTCCAAAATGCCCTAAATGGCTGACTGAATGATTGTGTGAGTGTGTTGGATTTAAAGTGAACAATTGCTTTGGTCTGCCTTGACCCGTTTGGCAATTTTATTGGTCTAATCTGAAGAAGCAGTGCATTGGCGGTATGTGAGCCTCGTAAACCCGGAAGAATCCATTAATTAGCTGCAGAATTGTATAAAGTGCAGGGTTTAAAATGGAGGAAAACAGTTTGGAAATTAGGTCTTTAGTTTTTGTACAGTTCGGTCTGCCCTCTAACTTTTGGAACATATTACGCACACACCAACAAGGTACCACTGGAGAAACGTAACCATGTTTTAAATACATACTCAGTGGAAAAATGGTGTCGTATTTTCAGCTCTATGAAATAAATAACACGTTATATACAGTACAGGCCAAAAGTTTGGACACACCTTCTCATTTCAATGTGCTTTCTTTATTTTCATGACTATTTACATTGATTATCACTGAAGACATCAAAACTATGACAGCTGTAAAGTGAAAACCTTTTCAGGTGACCACCTCTTGAAGCTCATTGAGAGAATGCCAAGTGTGTGCAAAGCTGATATCATCATTGGCGGTCACTCGAACGAGTATGACGATCCTCCTGGTAGGGTTGTATCCCTTTATGGAGGATGCCTGTGCGTGACTTTGTTTAACGTGGGGAGATTGGTGCACAGACAGTCACCACACGATCCTTGACAGAAGCGGGTCAGGGTCCATTGGCATGGAGTCTAAGACGACTGGGGACCCTTTTCTGCTGCAGCCTTCTTCTGCTATCGCAGCCGTTGTGGTAGTTCTTAAATCTACCGTCTTCCGCCTGATCCGCTGTTGAGTTCTTCACCGTTTCCCTGGCTTGGATTAGTTTTGCTTCTTCGATAGAGAGGGAATTTGGAACGTGCCAGGCGTGAATGTGAGTTCATGGTTAATTTATTTATATACTATAATACAAAAATGGAAAACAAAGGTCATGCTCAGTGGCGGATAATAACCTAGACTAAACTCCAAACAAAACCGCACAATGGCGTGACTATAAACAAATAAACCAAAGATACTATCAAAGGTACAAGACAAACCAAAAACTTGCACAGAGGCATAAATACAAACAAGATCTTAAGTGGCGTGGTCAAAACAATCATCAGCGTGGCAAGGCAAGGTAGAAGCGTGGTCATAGTAAGTAGCGTGTAGCACAAGCATGTAGCAAGTATTACAGCATAAGCAGTATGCAAAGTTCCCAGGCCGAGGAACAGAAAACATATGACTTAAATAGTGACTATGATGATGAGTACATGGTTAATTTATTTATATACTATAATACAAAAAGGGAAAACAAAGGGCATGCTCAGTGGCGGATAATAACCTTGACTAAACTCCAAACAAAACCGCACAATGGCGTGACTGTAAACAAATAAACAAAATATACTATCAAAGGTACAAGACAAACCAAAAACTTGCACAGAGGCATAAATACAAACAAGATCTTAAGTGGCATGGTCAAAACAATCATCAGCGTGGCAAGGCAAGGTAGAAGCGTGGTCATAGTAGGTAGCATGTAGCACAAGCATATAGCAAGTAGTACAGCATAAGCAGTATGTAAAGTTCCCAGGCCGAGGAACAGAAAACATATGACTTAAATAGTGACTATGATGATGAGTACATGGTTAATTTATTTATATACTATAATACAAAAAGGGAAAACAAAGGACGTGCTCAGTGGCAGATAATAACCTAGACTAAACTCCAAACAAAACCGCACAATGGTGTGACTGTAAAAAAATAAACAAAAGGTACTATCAAAGGTACAAGACAAACCAAAAACTTGCACAGAGGCATTAATACAAACAAGATCTTACGTGGCGTGGTCAAAACAATCATCAGCGTGGCAAGGCAAGGTAGGTGCGTGGTCATAGTAAGTAGCATGTAGCACAAGCATGTAGCAAGTAGTACAGCATAAGCAGTATGCAAAGTTCCCAGGCCGAGGAACAGAAAACATATGACTTAAATAGTGACTATGATGATGAGAAACAGGTGTGGGGCTGAGGGCAGGGGCGTGACTGGGAGACCAGGTGGAAACTAATGAGTAACTATGGAAACTAACAAAACCAGGAAGTGCAAAAACGGGAAACAAGAGTACAAAAACAAAACATAACATGATCAAACATAAACCCAGATTAACAGGCATGACACTAGGGGTCAGTCAGGTACTAAGCCTTTGCCAAGGGCCACCTGGGGTAACAGTAGTAAAGGGGTTAACCTCCTAGTGCCCCAAGACCCCATAGAGGAGCCTCCACTGCCGGATACACTTTAACTGGGCATGACGTAAATGATTTGCAAAGCAGACGTGATGTGCAAAGCAGCAATCAGAGCAAAGGGTGGTTATTTTGAACAAACTAGAATATAAAAACCTGTTTTCAGTTATTTCACTTTTTTTAAGTATATATCTCCACGTGTCCATTCATAATTTTGATGCCTTCAATGACAATCTACAATGTATATAGTCATGAAAATAAAGAAAACACATTGAATGAGAAGGTGTGTCCAAACTTTTGGCCTGTACTGTATCTACTGTTAAAACTCAAGCAGGAACATAGCCTATGTCTATTTTTGTGTTTACTGACAATAGTCTAAGGCAGGGGTCGCCAACCTTTTTGAAACCAAGAGCTACTTCTTGGGTACTGATTAATGCGAAGGGCTACCAGTTTGATACACACTTAAATAAATTGCCAGAAATAGCCAATTTGCACAATTTACCTTTAATAAATAAATATATATATATATATATATAAAGATGGATATTTCTGTCTGTCATTCCGTTGTACTTTTTTTTTTCCTTTTACGGAAGGTTTTTTTGTAGAGAATAAATGATGAAAAAAAAACCCTTAATTGAACGGTTTAAAAGAGGAGAAAACAGGAAAAAAATGAAAATTATATTTTGAAACATGGTTTATCTTCAATTTCGACTCTTTAAAATTCAAAATTCAACCGAAAAAAAGAAGAGAAAAACTAGCTAATTCGAATCTTTTTGAAAAAATTAAAAAAAAATATTAATGCAACATCATTGGTAATTTTAACTGATTAAGATTAATTTTAGAATTTTGATGACATGTTTTAAATAGGTTAAAATCCGATATGCATTTTGGTAGAATATATAACAAATTGGACCAAGCTAAGACAAATCAGTATTTCTTCTAAATTTTCCAGAACAAAAATTTTAAAAGGAATTCAAAAGACTTGGAAATAAGATTTAAATTTGATTCTAAAAATGTTCTACATTTGCCAGAATAATTTTTGGGAATTTTAATCATAAGTTTGAAGAAATATTTCACAAGTAATCTTCGTCGAAAAAACAGAAGCTAAAATTAAGAATTAAATTAAAATGTATTTATTATTCTTTACAAAAAAAAATAAATAAATTACTTGAACATTGATTTAAATTGTCAGGAAAGAAGAGGAAATAATTTAATAGGTAAAAAGGTATATGTGATTAAAAATCCTAAAATAATTTTTGAGGTTGTATTTTTTCTCTAAAATTCAATCATTCAATCAATGTTTATTTATATTGCCCTAAATCACAAATGTCTCAAAGGACTGTACAAACCACCACGACTACCACATCCTCGGAAGAACCCACATAAGGTCAAGGAGAACTCACACCCAGTGGGACGCCAGTGACAATGATGACTATGAGAACCTTGGAGAGGACATCATATGTGGGCAACCCCCCCCCCCCCCCCCCCTAGGGGACCGAAAGCAATGGATGTCAAGCGGGTCTAACATGATACTGTGAAAGTTCAATCCATAGTGGATCCAACACAGCCGCGAGAGTTCAGTTCAAAGCGGATCCAAGACAGCAGCGAGAGTCCCGTCCACAGGAAACCATCCCAAGCGGAGTCGGATCAGCAGCGTAGAGATGTCCCCAACCGATACACAGGCGAGCAGTCCATCCTGGGTCCCGACGAGCGGTCCATCCTGGGTCCCAACTCTGAACAGCCAGTACTTCATCCATGGCCATCGGACCGGACCCCCTCCACAAGGGAGGGGGGGGACAGAGGAGAAAAAGAAAAGAAGCGGCAGATCAACTGGTCTAAAAAGAAGGTCTATTTAAAGGCTAGAGTATACAAATGAGTTTTAAGGTGAGACTTAAATGTCTTTATTAAAGTTATAAGAAGCAAAGTAAAAAAATAAATGAATTGATTTAAACAAGTGAAAAATAAATGATAAATGGGTTGTACTTGTATAGCGCTTTTCTACCTTCAAGGTACTCAAAGCGCTTTGACACTACTTCCACATTTACCCATTCACACACACATTCACACACTGATGGAGGGAGCTGCCATTCAAGGCGCCAACCAGCACCCATCAGGAGCAAGGATGAAGTGTCTTGCTCAGGACACAACGGACGTGACGAGGTTGGTTCTAGGTGGGATTTGAACCAGTGACCCTCGGGTTGCGCACGGCCACTCTCCCGCTGTGCCACGCCGTCCCAAGAACCATCCATCCATCCATTTTCTACCGCTTATTCCCTTTGGGGTCGCGCGGGGTGCTGGTGCCTATCTCACTTACAATCGGGCGACCAAGTCTTTAAAATACTTTCTTGGATTTTCAAATTCTATTTGAGTTTTGTCTCTCTTAGAATTAAAAATGTCGAGCAAAGCGAGACCAGCTTGCTAGTAAATAAATCCAATTTAAAAAATAGAGGCAGCTCACTGGTAAGTGCTGCTATTTGAGCTATTTTTAGAACAGGCCAGCGGGCGACTCATCTGGTCCTCACGGGCGACCTGGTGCCCGCGGGCACCGCGTTGGTGACCCCTGATCTAAGGTATATTTATTGCTGCATCAATCGCTTAACACATAATAACTCATACCTCATTAGACACCATGACTGTAACATTTTGCACCATGCGGTCTCTCCACTGCATAATGCAACTCTGTGATGCATTGAAACTCGATTGTGACTCAGCAACTAACGTGCAAATTGTAAGGCAGCTGTGAGTTGCTCTCTGAGAAGTGACTTGCCCTATGGAGGATGTGTCACTGGCAGCCAGTGCCATGGCATGACTATGGAACCATTTGGCCTGCTGCCTCCAATTCTCAACGTTCAAACCCCTCAGTTGGATTACCTCCTCTCTGTGAGAAAGAGAGCTTAAAATCCTCTACGAAATCATTAACTCGGATTTCTTTGTACTCTGACTTGACAAACGTTTCAGTTCAGCTCTCAATCCGTTCCCCGGAGTGCCAATTTTGGAATCCATCTTGTGCTTAACACAAATGTCTAATTAATCCATCTTTGAAACCTTGGAAATCTCATTTGAGTTTTATAAGGAAAATCCCACGACTTTATTTCCTCTGGATGACTTGAAAAATTCATTAATAGAGGACACAGTGCAGGTATACTGTATGTTGTGTTAAAAGAGGATTCATCTGGAATACCTTTTTTTTAGCAGAACAGTAAGTTTCACCTAATAAAAGTCCACCAGCCAATCTGATTTTAACTTTGCAAAAATGTCTCAAGTTAAAGGGGAACTGCACTCAATTTAAATGTATTTCTATTGTTCACAATCATTATGAAAGACATGAAAACAGATGGATTAAAAAAAATGCATTCTAAATATTAGGTTCAAACACTGATGACATATATTAAACAAGACAAGAAGCAAATAATTAAACAGAGACAGAATTAAATTTGGCTCAATTGAGGAGAGAAGTCTGGGCTTTACTCTTGTACAGTCTCTCAGCACGCTCTGGCGAAAGATTGAACGCCTCCTCTTTTATTTGAACTTTCCCTGATTACATGGCAACAGCTGTTTCTAAGGGACAGGGGTCGTAAACAGCCAGCGCCTTTAATTAAAAACAGTTCAAAGAAAAGGTCATAAAACAGTTCAAGGAAAGGGTCGTAAAACAGTTGAAAGAACAGGTCACTTGGAGGGGAGGCTGGTCCTGCTTCCTCTCTGCTTCGTAGTTATTGGGTCAAGACAAAACCTTTCTGTGGATTACAATACATGAAAGAAACAGAACACCTTCAGGTCGCTTAGAGGGGAGGCTGGTCCTGCTTCCTCTCTGCTTTGTTGTTCTTGGGTCAAGACAAAACCTTTCTGTGGATTACAATACATGGAAGAAACAGAACACCTTCATGTTGCTTCCCATCCTACACAGTGGAATTTTACAAGCCTTCTTCTTGGTAGGTTAAAAGACAGCTTTTGTCTTCTCCCCGGCAACTCATTGACACACAAAGTTTTGTGATAACTTAGATAACACTAAATATTACATAAACGTAAACAAAAGTCTGATTATAACGGAGCCACTGGGAGTTCCTCTATTTGGCCCATAAAATCCCAAAAATATCCATTTAAAAACCACCAACAATACTCCAGTTTTCATTTCGTAATTTGAATATTATCTAAGTATTAGTGATATTGTTATTATAAGCCCTAACGCAGACAAACTATTTATAGCGGCGCCGTGATCACTACCGTACCTCCCTATGTTTACATCGAGTGGTCTGCTGCTTCCTCGCTTCCGTGCTCCCGGTAAGTTTATTCCATCCATCCATTTTCTACCGCTTATCCCCTTTGGGGTCACGGGGGGGCGGTGGTGCCTATCTCAGCTACAATCGGGCGGAAGGCGGCGTACACCCTGGATAAGTCGCCACCTCATCGCAGGGCCAACACAGACAGATAGACAACATTCACACTCACATTCACACACTTGGGACCATTTAGTGTTGCCAATCAACCTATCCCCAGGTGCATGTCTTTGGAAGTGGGAGGAAGCCGGAGTACCCGGAGGGAACCCACGCATTCACGGGGAGGACATGCAAACTCCGTACAGAAAGATCGCGAGCCCGGGATTGAACCCCAGATTACTCAGGACCTTCGTATTGTGAGGCAGACGCACTAAACCCTCTTCCACCGTGAAGCCCCGGTAAGTTTATTGTAGATCATAAATCATGCATCTCACCTGGACAGAAACATTCTGAGTAGGTAGTCCTATTTTTTTTGTCTTTTCCAGCTACTCAGGCAAATCATATTGTTGATGTACATGCATATATCTATATATAACTTTAAATAGACTCCCTTTTTAGACCAGTTGATCTGCCGTTTCTTTTCTTTTTCTCCTATGTCCCACTCTCCTTTGTGGAGGGGCTCCGGTCCGATCCGGTGGCCATGTTCTGCTTGCCCTTGTATCGGCTGGGGACATCTCTGCGCTGCTGATTCGCCTCCGCTTGGGATGGTTTCCTGCTGGCTCCGCCGTGAACGGGACTCTCGCTGCTGTGTTGGATCCGCTTTGGACTGGACTCTTGCGACTGTGTTGGATCCATTATGGATTGAACTTTCACAGTATCATGTTAGACCCGCTCGACATCCATTGCTTTCCTCCTCTCCAAGGTTCTCATAGTCATCATTGTCACCGACGTCCCACTGGGTGTGAGTTTTCCTTGCCCTTATGTGGGCCTACCGAGGATGTCGTAGTGGTTTGTGTTGTGGTTTGTGCAGCTCTTTGAGACACTAGTGATTCAGGGCTATAAGTAAACATTGATTGATTGATTGATATCTGCTGTACAGATTTACTTAACAAAAGAGAATTCTCTTGTTGCCTTATTTGTATTTGATTTTATCAAATGGATTTATAATAATGTTTGGCGCAGCCGGACCGTCTCAGGAGGGCATAGAACAAAGAGAAAAAAAGGGAGACAGAGGGGGAAACTGCGGGGACAAGAGGCGCATAAGGCAGAGAGACAACAACAACAGAACCACATCAGCAAATACGATATGTCCATACATGATACGAGAAGTGATAGCAAAGAAAAAGTCAGTGAAGTAAATATTAATAGCACAGAAATAACAAACAACATTATTGCAATACAAATAAAGCAATAAAAATAGCACTATTGACAATGAATAACAATAATTACCTCAGTTATCAACACTGCGGTCTTTCAAATGCAACAATAATATATATATATATATATATATATATATATATATATATATATATATATATATGTATATATATATATATATATGTGTGTGTGTGTGTGTGTGTGTGTGTGATGATAACTTGAAATACAAAAGAAAGCAGATAAATGGAGGGGAAGAAAGTGAAGCGAACTATATCAACCTTGTAGATTGTTATAGTAACAATAGGTTAAGCTTTATCATTGTTCCGTGTCTTACCCGATTTCCCCAAGGGGAACAACGTTTGTATATATTTGCTAAAACATGATTAATACACATGTATGCAGAGTCAAAACACACGTAGGCGGATCTGAATACACACACTCAGATTCAATCAATCAATCAATCGATGTTTATTTATATAGCCCTAAATCACAAATGTCTCAAAGGACTGTACCAACCACTACGACTACGACATCCTCGGAAGAACCCACATAAGGGCAAGGAAAACTCACACCCAGTGGGACGCCAGTGACAATGATGACAATGAGAAACCTTGGAGAGGACCTCAAATGTGGGCAACCCCCCCCCCCCCCAGGGGACCGAAAGCAATGGATGTCGAGCGGGTCTAACATGATACTGTGAAAGTTCAATCCATAGTGGCTCCAACACAGCCGCGAGAGTTTAGTTCAAAGCGGATCCAAGACAGCAGCGAGAGTCCCGTCCACAGGAAACCATCCCAAGCGGAGTCGGATCAGCAGCGTAGAGATGTCCCCAACCGATACACAGGCGAGCGGTCCATCCTGGGTACCGACGAGCGGTCCATCCTGGGTCTCGACTTTGGACAGCCAGTACTTCATCCATGGTCATCGGACCGGGCCCCCTCCACAAAGGAGGGGGGGACAGATGAGAAAAAGAAAAGAAGCGGCAGATCAACTGGTCTGAAAAGTAGGTCTATTTAAAGGCTAGAGTATACAAATGAGTTTTACGGTGAGACTTAAATGCTTCTACTGAGGTAGCATCTCGAACTGTTACCGGGAGGGCATTCCAGAGTACTGGAGCCCGAAAGGAAAACGCTCTATAGCCCGCAGACTTTTTTTGGGCTTTAGGAATCACTAATAAGCCGGAGTCTTTTGATATACAGACATACAAGTTAGTACACACACGCGCACAGTTTGAGATACACGTTTGCAAAAAAAATTGCTACATCAATACTTCCATACCTCTGGACATTTTCTGACACACCTCGAACAAGCAGCTCATACTAAATATCTTGTGCTGTTATTTAACACGATGGCCTTAAGTCTCCCAAGTGCACTGGCACTGTCAAAAATAAAACCAATCCAAAGTGTGAGAAGGCTTGACTCATTTGTTATGTAAATTAGACGTTAATAACAAGTCGCAGGGAGCACATCTCTTTTTTTCTCTTCAATGAAATGAGTAACTCATTGGAGCATGAAATCATTATCAAACAAGCATATGGCAGCCAATTGCAGATGACTCCTCTCACTCTTCAATTGAGTGCGACTACGCTTGGAGTGTAACCAATCAATAGTATATTAAGGTGGTGAACAAAAGTAGTCTTCTTTGCTTTTTTTAATAATGAAAAGTGGTCCAGAAGGAAAAAACTCTTGCTAGTTAAAATAAGCTACGGCTGCTTCTCATGATTTCCTCCAGGACTCAGATTGGGCTGCTTATTTTTGAAAGATTGACATTTTCAGGATTTATAATGTTTGAAATGTTCTTTATGTGGATCCAGTGGCACCACAAAGTGTTGATTAACTTTGAAGTACTTCAGATTTTGGTTGTACGGTATACTGGTATTACTGCGATACTATTGATATTAGTATGATTGTTGGGTTTTGAGCAAGGACTTGACCCCAGGATGCAAAGACGGGAGGCAAGGTTGAATCCCAAAAATAGATTGTCTTTAATAAGTATAAAAAAAGATAACTGAAGGCGATGGGGCATAAGTGCACACCATGGAGACACAAAACAGAAGGAGGACTCTTGGTGGTCAGCAAAAGGTTCCAACGAAAAAACTTCTCTCAATTACTGAGGAACTAGGTAGCAAAAGTAAGAGGTAAGGAATGATGATAAAAAAAGAGAGAGCACGTACCGAGTTTAGAGGATGCGAGTCAGGCATGAGCACATGTAGAGCACAGGTGAGAATAACCGACTGTGATGACCTTATATAGTGCGGGGTAGCGATTAGTCACAGGTGTGCCTCGCTGGAACTAATGGGTAGAGGAGAAACTAACACAAAAGGCAACGAGGAAAAGACAGGAAAATGTTGATTATGAATATGATTATACTAATCATATTCGGTACTATACCGCCTCTGAAAAGTACCGATCCCCGTGAAGATAACGGTGAAGTTATAACACTGAAAAAGCCCACCGGAAGAGTTGCTTGAGGACATGGCTAGTTAGCTAGTGGCTAACGTCCAGCCGCAGTCGTCAGTGTTTTAGTTACTTCTAAATCACTAGTCCTGGTCTCCATGGCCACAAATAAAGTAAGTTTCTTACAGGTATCATCCCTGCAGGACGAGGAATAGATAAACATGCTTCACTACACACCGTAGCTCACCGGCGTCAAAATGTAAATGAACACCTAACATCAACTGTAATGATACCAGGTGCAGGAGCGTATTTAGTCGATACAACCATGATTACGTCGATATTTTTTGGCATCACAACATCTTGTGAAAAGAGTAAACTATGTTTATAAATTCAGGAAATACTGTATGTCCCTGGACACATGAGGACTTTGAATATGACCAATGTATGATCTTGTAACGACTCGGCATCGGATTGATACCTAAAAGTGTGGTATCATCCAAAACTAATGTAAAGTATCAAAGAACAGAAGAATAAGTAATTATTACATTTTAACAGAAGTGTAGATAGAACATGTTAAAAGGGAAAGTAAGCAGATATTAACAGTAAATGAACAAGTAGATTAATAATTAATTTTCTACCACTTGTCCTTAATATTTTTGACAAAATAATAGAATAATAAATGACACAAAATGTTACTGCATACATTAGCTGCTAAATTAGGAGCCTTTGTTTGTTTACTTACTTCTAAAAGACAAGTTGTCCAGTATGTTCACGATTTTATTTAAGGACAAACATGCAATAAGAAACATATGTTTAATGTACCCTAAGATGTTTTGTTTAAATAAAGCCAATAATGCAATATTTTGTGGTCCCCTTTATTTAGAAAAATATCGAAATAATTTTGGTATCAGGACAACACTACTTCAGAAAATACACTCCCCGTTTCCATGAGTTGGGAAATTTTGTTAGATGTAAATATAAACGGAATACAATGATTAGCAAATTTTCAACCCATATTCAATTGAATGCACTACAAAGATAAGATATTTGATGTTCAAACTCATAAACATTATTTTTTTTTTTGCAAATAACAATTAACTTAGAATTTCATGGCTGCAACACGTGCCCAAGTAGTTGGGAAAGGGCATGTTCACCACTGTGTTACATCACCTTTTCTTTTAACAACACTCAATAAACGTTTGGGAACTGAGGAAACTAATAGTTGAAGCTTTGAAAGTGGAATTTTTTCCCATTCTTGTTTTATGTAGAGCTTCAGTCGTTCAAGTCTCCGCTGTTGTATTTTACGCTTCGTAATGGGCCACACATTTTCGATGGGAGACAGGTCTGGAGTGCAAGCGGGCAAGGAAAGTACCCGCACTCTTTTACCTCGAAGCCACGCTGTTGTAACACGTGGTTTGGCATTGTCTTGCTGAAATAAGCAGGGGCATCCATGATAACGTTGCTTGGATGACAACATATGTTGCTCCAAAACCTGTATGGACAATTCAGCATTAATGGTGCCTTCACAGATGTGTAAGTTACCCATGCATTGGGCACTAATACACCCCCATACCATCACAGATGCTGGCTTTCAAACTTCGCGCCTATAACAATCCGGAGGGTTATTTTTCTCTGTGTCCGGAGGACACCACGTCCACAGTTTCCAAATATAATTTGAAATGTGGACTCATCAGACCACAGAACACTTTTCCTCTTTGCAACAGTCCATCATAGATTATCTCGGGCCCAGCGAAGACGGCGGAGTTTCTGGGTATTTTTGATAAATGGGTTTTGCTTTGCATAGTAGAGTTTTAACTTGCACTTACAGATGTAGCGACCAACTGTAGTTACTGACAGTGGCTTTATGAAGTGTTCCTGAGCCCATGTGGTGATATCCTTTACACACTGATGTCTGTTTTTGATGCAGTACCGCCTGAGGGGTCAAAAGTCCGTAATATCATCGCTTACGTGCAGTGATGTCTCCAGATTCTCTGAACTTTTTGATGATTTTACGGACCGTAGATGGT
This sequence comes from Nerophis ophidion, assembly GCF_033978795.1. NCBI lineage: Eukaryota > Metazoa > Chordata > Actinopteri > Syngnathiformes > Syngnathidae > Nerophis > Nerophis ophidion. The sequence goes on along the minus strand of NC_084615.1, from coordinate 70,579,507 downwards.
AAAATCCATACATTCCTTGCAATAGCTCGTTGAAAAATGTTGTTCTAAAGCTGTTCGACAATTTGTTTACAAATTGGTGACTTTCGCCCCATCCTTGTTTGTGAATTACTTAGCATTTTATGGAAGCTGCTTTTATACCCGATCATGGCACCCACCTGTTCCCAATTACCCTGCACACCTGTGGGATGTTCCAAATAAGCGTTTGGTGAGCATTCCTCAACTTTCTCAGTATTTATCGCCACCTTTCCCATCTTCTTTGTCACGTGTTGCTGGCATCAAATTCTAAAATTAATGATTATTTGCAAAAATAAAAATGTTTATCAGTTTGAACATCAAATATGTTGTCTTTGTAGCATATTCAACTGAATATGGGTTGAAAATGTTTTGCAAATCATTGTATTCCGTTTATATTTACATCCAACACAATTTCCCAACTCAAATGGAAACAGGGTTTGTAGAAGCATTCTGCTTGCTCTTACCCTTCTGCGGCTTGTACCGCACCGTGCTCTGTTTGCACACAAACTTCATAAACACACCTCACGTATGATTATGATGAGTCAGAACACTGCAGCGACATTTTAAATTCATACACTTGGCGGTGCAAACACATACATTTTTAATAGCCGGCATGCTGGTCGGTTGGAAGTAAGTCTTGCATGGAGACAATCAAGGACGCATCAAGATCAGTCTAACAATCTCAGAGGCGAAAAGGCACCCTCAGCCATCTTTGTGCAATAAGAAATCACTGCAAAGCTGGAAAGTACAAACCAAAGGCCAATCGATACTCTCTTCAGGAAAAAGTATGTGTAAGTGCATTTGAAATACAGCCTTTTAGTTGAGTGACATCATAAACAACTATTTTTCATTTTGGCAACCACCAATGTCAACAGAGGAGCACTGCAGTGTGAAATTTCCCTCCTTGTCAGCCGTAGGAATGGCCGTTTCTGACATTCTCTGCTGTTCCCAGAAGCACTCTGTGTGAATCATGCAGCAGCACATGGAGCGCTTAAATGCAGAGTGCAGCGTTTAAGTTGAATTAGACCCATCTTCTTGTAGCCCTTGAATGCTTGAAGTTAAAAGATTCATCTGAAACACAAAAGTGCTGTACTGTCTTGGGTTCAGAACATCAAAATGTTCTTGGCTAATTTAACCATTGATGAGTGGGTCCTTAGATAATTTTTGGAAAGGTCGGAATCAAAGCCTTAATTAGTTGGATGAAGTTGATGGTAAAAAGTTATATCAGACTTTGATTTTTTTTTCTTTTTTTTTGTCCTGTCCAGTTGCTCAGGCAAATCATATTGTGGATGTAGATGCCCACATCGGCTGAACAGATTTTATTTTACAAAAGAGAAGTGTGGGATACTTCTCTTGTTGCCTTTTTTGTATTTGACTTTATTAAATGGAATGCAGCAGTAAATAGGATATGTACAAACATGATAGTTAAAGTGATAGCAGAGAAGTAGTTAATGACACAGAAATGACAAATGGATCAATCCAAATGCCAATAGCACTATTAATAATGAATAATAACAATAATTACCTCTATTATCAACAATACTAATAACTCCGTTTCCATATGAGTTGGGAAACTGTGTTAGATGTAAATATAAACGGAATACAATGATTTGCAAATCATTTTCAACCCATATTCAGTTGAATATGCTACAAAGACAACATATTTGATGTTTAAACTAATAAACTTTTTTTTTTTTTTTTTTGCAACTAATCATTAACTTTGGAAATTGATGCCAGCAACGGGTGACAAAGAAGTTGGGAAAGGTTGCAATAAATACTGATACAGTTGAGGAATGCTCATCAAACACTTATATGGAACATCCCACAGGTGTGCAGGCTAATTGGGAACAGTTGGGTGCCATGATTGGGTATAAAAGCAGCTTCCATGAAATGCTAAGTCATTCACAAACAAGGATGGGGTGAGGGTCACCACTTTGTAAGCACATTGTCGAACAGTTTTAGAACAACATTTCTCAAAGAGCTATTGCAAGGAATTTAGGGATTTTACCATCTTCGGTTGGTAAAATCATCGAAAAGTTCAGAGAATGTGGAGAAATCAATGCACATAAGCGATGATATTACAGTCTTTTGATCCCTCAGGCGGTACTGCATCAAAAACCGACATCAGTGTGGAAAGGATATCACCACATGGGCTCAGGAAGACTTAATAAAACCACTGTCAGTAACTACAGTTGGTCGCTACATTTGTAAGTGCAAGTTAAAACTCTACTATGCAAAGTTAAACCCATTTATCAACAATATCCTGAAATGCTGCCGGCTTGGCTGGGCCCGAGCTCACCTCCAGTAAGATGGACTGATGCAAAGTGGAAAGGTGTTCTGTGGTCTGACGAGTCCACATTTCAAATTATATTTGGAAACAGAGGACATGGTGTCCTCCAGAACAAAGGAAAAATAACCATTGGGATTGTTTTAGGCACAAAGTTGAAAAGCCAGCATCTGTGATGGTATGGGGGTGTATTAGTGCCCAAGGCATGGGTAACTTACACATCTGTGAAGGCACCATTAATGCTGAAAGGTCCATACAGGTTTTGGAGCAACATATGTTGTCATCCAAGCAACGTTATCATGCTTATTTCAGCAAGACAAGTGTTACAACAGCGTGGCTTTGTAAAAAAAAGGGTGCGGGTACTTTCCTGGCCTGCCTGCAGTCCAGATCTGTCTCCCATCGAAAATGTGTGGCGCATTATGAAGCGTAAAATACGACTGTTGAACGACTGAAGCTCTATACATAAAACAACAATGGGAAAGAATTCCACTTTCAAAGCTTCAACAATTAGTTTCCTCGGTTTCCAAACGTTTATTGAGTCTTGTTAATAGAAAAGGTGATGTAACACAGTGGTGAACATGTCCTTTCCCAACTACTTTGGCACGTGTTGAAGCCAAGAAATTCTAAGTTAAATATTATTTGCAAAAAAAATATCTTGTCTTTGTAGTGCATTCAACTGAATATGCGTTGAAAATGATTTGCATTTTCGTTGATATATACATCTAACACAATTTCCCAACTCATATGGAAACGGGGTTTGTACAAAATAAAGCAAATAGATGGAGGGGAAGAAAGAGATTGTTAGATTGTAGATTGTTATAGTATCAATAAGCTTTGTCACTGTGCCGTGTGTTACCCAGTTTCCCCTAGGAAACTGGGTAACCAACTGAGCAGTGGTTCTCAACCTTATTTCAATGATGTACGCCCTGTGAACTTTTTTTAAATTCAAGTACCCCCTAATCATAGCAAAGCATTTTTGGTACAAAAAAACAGATAAAGAAGTAAAATACAGCACTATGTCATCAGTTTATGATTTATTAAGTTGTATCACAGTGCAAACTATTGCTCATTTTTAGTGGTATTTCTTGAACTATTTGGAAACAATATATAAACATAACTAAAAAGTTGTTGAAAGTAAACAAGTGATTCAATTATAAATAAATATTTCTACAAATAGAAGTAGTGATGGGAATTATATTTATATAGCCTATTTCTCAAGTGACTCAAAGCACTTCACATTGTGACACCCCATATCCAAGTTGCATTTAAACCAGTGTGGGTGAAACTGGGGGCCGGTGGGTAAAGTGTCTTGCCCAAGGACACAAAGGCAGTAACTAGGATGGCAGAAGCGGGGATTGAACCTGGAACCCTGAAGTTGCTGGCACGGCCACTCAATCAACCGAGCTTTATTGCCCAGGTACTTAAAGTGCCCTCTTTGGGGATTGTAAGAGAGATCCATCTGGATTCATGAACTTAATTCTAAACGTTTCTTCTCCAAAAAATAAATCTTTAACATCAATATTTATGGAACATGACCACAAAAAACTCATATGGAAACGGGGTTTGTATATATCTATATGTATATATATATATATATATATATATATATATATATATATATATATATATATATATCCATCCATCTTCTTCCGCTTATCCGAGGTCGGGTCGCGGGGGCAACAACCTAAGCAGGGAAACCCAGACTTCCCTTTCCCCAGCCACTTCGTCTACCTCTTCCCGGGGGATCCCGAGGCGTTCCCAGGCCAGCCGGGAGACATAGTCTTCCCAACGTGTCCTGGGTCTTCCCCGTGGCCTCCTACCGGTTGGACGTTGGACGTGCCCTAAACACCTCCCTAGGGAGGCGTTCGGGTGGCATCCTGACCAGATGCCCGAACCACCTCATCTGGCTCCTCTTGATGTGGAGGAGCAGCGGCTTTACTTTGAGTTCCTCCCGGATGACAGAGCTTCTCACCCTATCTCTAAGGGAGAGCCCCGCCACCCGGCGGAGGAAACTCATTTCGGCCGCTTGTACCCGTGATCTTATCCTTTCGGTCATGACCCAAAGCTCATGACCATAGGTGAGGATGGGAACGTAGATCGACCGGTAAATTGAGAGCTTTGCCTTCCGGCTCAGCTCCTTCTTCACCACAACGGATCGGTACAACGTCCGCATTACTGAAGACGCCGCACCGATCCGCCTGTCGATCTCACGATCCACTCTTCCTTCACTCGTGAACAAGACTCCTAGGTACTTGAACTCCTCCACTTGGGGCAGTGTTTCCTCCCCAACCCGGAGATGGCATTCCACCCTTTTCCGGGCTAGAACCATAGACTCGGACTTGGAGGTGCTGATTCTCATTCCGGTCGCTTCACACTCGGCTGTAAACCGATCCGGTAAGAGCTGAAGATCCCGGTCAGATGAAGCCATCAGGACCACATCATCTGCAAAAAGCAGAGACCTAATCCTGCGGTCACCAAGCCGGAACCCCTCAACACCTTGACTGCGCCTAGAAATTCTGTCCATAAAAGTTATGAACAGAATCGGTGACAAAGGACAGCCTTATATATACAGTACAGGCCAAAAGTTTGGACACACCTTCTCATTCAATGTTTTTTTTCTTTATTTTCATGACTATTTACATTGTAGATTGTCACTGAAGGCATCAAAACTATGAATGAACACATGTGGAGTTATGTACTTAACAAAAAAAGGTAAAATAACTGAAAACATTGTTTATATTCTAGTTTCTTCAAAATAGCCACCCCCTGCTCTGATTACTTTTTCTCACACTCTTGGCATTCTCTTGATGAGCTTCAAGAGGTAGTCACCTAAAATGGTTTTCAGTTCACAGGTGTGCTTGAAGCTCATCAAGAGAATGAGAAGAGTGTGCAAAGCAGTAATCAGAGCAAAGGGTGGCTGTTTTGAAGAACCCCTCTTCGAAAGCATCGGTATTCTTACTTGACTACTCGTACAATGTTTGACTACTCGACTCCACTCTGGACTTTGATGGCATGCAAAACATACATTTTCCTTGTGGAGAACCCATCCATCCATTTTCTACCGCTTATTCCCTTTTGGGGTCGCGGGGGGCGCTGGCGCCTATCTCAGCTACAATCGGGCGGAAGGCGGGGTACACCCTGGACAAGTCGCCACCTCATCGCAGGGCCAACACAGATAGACAGACAACATTCACACTCACATTCACACACTAGGGCCAATTTAGTGTTGCCAATCAACCTATCCCCAGGTGCATGTCTTTGGAAGTGGGAGGAAGCCGGAGTACCCGGAGGGAACCCACGCATTCACGGGGAGAACATGCAAACTCCACACAGAAAGATCCCGAGCCTGGATTTGAACCCAGGACTGCAGGACCTTCGTATTGTGAGGCAGATGCACTAACCCCTCTGCCACCGTGAAGCCCTTGTGGAGAACACACCTCCTTTTCCTTCTTATACACTTCCTCCACCAGAGTTTACTGCATCTTGCAAGATACCTGAGCTGCAGAATACATTTTGCAAGCAAATAGAGCCAGCATTGCTATCAGTGCTGCTAAGCAGAACTGTAACACAAATCCATCCATCCTTGCAAGGCCTCCCTGTAGTTTAGCTCTAATGGGCCCCCTGTCCTCCTTGTCTCTCTCTCCTTACTTGCTCTTTCTACTACACACACACACACACACACACACACACACACACACACCAAAATAATATATGTGCTGATTTTGTCCCTAGAAACCTATTTTCACATTCACCTGCTGCCGAGGTTTCCGGTGCTCTCCTGGTATCTGCAGTGCTAGTTTCAAGTGGGTACCTGTGCGTGAGCTGTGAAAAGAGAATTTAGAGCACACTTTCTGTCCAACATCATACAAGTATGACTCGCAAACTTGAAGCATTACGATCCAAATAGACTTTATGCGCCACTTTTACACCTATTTCTTTGTTTTGATCATTGCTCTGCTGTTTTGCATAACAGGGCCGTCTTAGTCATGCATTTATCATTGTTTTTTTGTGTGGGTTTACTCCAGTTTCCTTCCTTATTTAGCATTATATTACAGAAATTTACATAAATTCAGTGTCAAAAGAAAGCTCTCGCAATAAAGACATAAATTAACCTCTATAAGTGGTTCTCAAAATGATTTTACCAAGTTCCAACTCAGAAAAAACATGGCTCTCCAAGGACCACCATAATGACTTTGTTCTTGCCCTGATGTGAGATCCGAGCCGCGGATGTCGTTGTGGCTTATGCAGCCCTTTGAGACACTCGAGATTTAGGACTATATAAGTAAACATTGACTGCTGATTGATTGGTAATGACCAACATTCAAATACAGTAGTAGGCTCAAGAATTCATGTAAAACAAACCAGAGGTTTTATTTAATAAGTAAATTTAACATTATTGGCCACTGTAATGTTACACACAGTTTGAACAGTAACACTGTGTTGAATATGAATATAGGAAAATAAAACATTATTTTTATCAAGTGATTCTTCGGCATACCACTAGATCAAGACACACCCGACTCATCGCGTAAATAAAAACTTTATGGATACCACTAAACAATGTTCCCTCTAATTTTCCATCTGATTTGCAGGTGTGTAATTTGTTGTGGTTCATTTTGTGCATCAGTAAAAAAAAAACATCATATAACTTTGTCTTGAATTTGAAAAAAAAACAAAAAAACTTTTATTTTTCACTAAAGAAGGGTTCGGTGAATGCGCACATGAAACTGGTGGGGTTCGGTATCTTCAACAAGGTTAAGGACCACTGCACTAGATAGAGTCCACGTACCACTAGTGGTGCACGGACCACAGTTTGATTTATATGGTTGTTTGTCTGTACAGTGTGATTGACAATCAATCAATCAATCAATGTTTATTTATATAGCCCTAAATCACAAATGTCTCAAAGGACTGTACGAAACCACTATGACTACCACATCCTCGGAAGAACCCACATAAGGGCAAGGAAAACTCACACCCAGTGGGACGCCAGTGACAATGATGACTATGAGAAACCTTGGAGAGGACCTCAAATGTGGGCAACCCCCCCCCCACCCCCCCACCCCTCTAGGGGACCGAAAGCAATGGATGTCAAGCGGGTCTAACATGATACTGTGGAAGTTCAATCCATCGTGGCTCCAACACAGCCGCGAGAGTTCAGTTCAAAGCGGATCCAAGACAGCAGCGAGAGTCCCGTCCACAGGAAACCATCCCAAGCGGAGGCGGATCAGCAGCGTAGAGATGTCCCCAACCAATACACAGGCGAGCGGTCCATCCTGGGTCTCGATTCTGGACAGCCAGTACTTCATCCATGGTCATCGGACCGGACCCCCTCCACAAGGGAGGGGAGGACAGAGGAGAAAAAGAAAAGAAGCGGCAGATCAACTGGTCTAAAAAGGAGGTCTATTTAAAGGCTAGAGTATACAAATGAGTTTTAAGGTGAGACTTAAATGCTTCTACTGAGGTAGCATCTCAAACTGTTACCGGGAGGGCATTCCAGAGTACTGGAGCCCGAACGGAAAACGCTCTATAGCCCGCAGACTTTTTTGGGGCTTTAGGAATCACTAATAAGCCGGAGTCTTTTGAACACAGATTTCTTGCCGGGACATATGGTACAATACAATCGGCAAGACAGGATGGAGCTAAACCGTGTAGTATTTTATACGTAAGTAGTAAAACCTTAAAGTCACATCTTAAGTGCACAGGAAGCCAGTGCAGGTGAGCCAGTACAGGCGTAATGTGATCAAACTTTCTTGTTCTTGTCTAAAGTCTAGCAGCCGCATTTTGTACCAACTGTAATCGTTTAATGCCAGACATGTATTGTTGACAAATCTATCTAAATCTGGGTCCTTTGCTGAGACTTAAGCTAAGACACTATACAGGTCTGCTCCAAAATGTGCTGTTTTATTCCAAACCACTTTGCCACAGATGTCGCAGGTGTTGAGGTAGCGTGCAAAATTCATGATGACTTCAGGAATGTTACTAGAGCTGTTGCCTGTGAATTTATTGTTCATTTCCCTATCATAAGACATCTCCAAAGGTTGGCAGTGTCCACGCCAGTCCAGGACCTCTACATCCAGCTTGCAGACAGTCTGAAACCAGCCACCCGGACATCTGCTGCAACAATCGACATGGTCTCAACCCGACTCCAGTTTGTTGTCACAGAGAGGCACATTCGATGGTTTTGGGCATTTTGGGGGTGTTCCCTGTACAGATGAATCCCAGTTTTTACCGTTCACAGCAGATGGCAGACAGCTTGTATAGCCTCGGTTTGCTGATGTCAATGTTGAGGATCGATGGTGTTTAAAGGGGAACATTATCACCAGACCTATGTAAGCGTCAATATATACCTTGATGGTGCAGATAAAAGACCATATATTTTTTTAACCGATTTCCGAACTCTAAATGGGTGAATTTTGGCGAATTAAACCCCTTTCTGTTTATCGCTCTGGAGGCGATGACGTCAAAATGTGACGTTGCCGAGGTAATACAGCCGCCATTTTCATTTTCAACACATTGTAAACATTGGGTGTCAGCTCTGTTATTTTCCGTTTTTTCGACTATTTTTTGGAACCTTGGAGACATCATGCCTCGTTGGTGTGTTGTCGGAGGGTGTAACAACACTAACAGGGAGGGATTCAAGTTGCACCACTGGCCCGAAGATGCGAAAGTATCTGCCGCCAGACCCCCATTGAATGTGCCGGAGTGTCTGCACATTTTATCGGCGATGACAGACATGGAACAGAGATGTATGGATAACTTACAGATGTATTTGCAACGATAAAGTCAACGAAATCACAAAGGTGAGTTTTGTTGATGTTGACTTATGTGCTAATCAGACATATTTGGTCGCGACGTGACTGCCAGCTAATCGATGCTAACATGCTACGCTAATCCACGCTAACATGCTATTTACCGGCGGTGCTAAAGCAGACATGGCACAGAGATGTATGGATAACCTGCAGATGCATTTGCAACTATATTACTTTTCCTTCTACCCACATTTAATGCGAAAAAAACACTTACTAATCAACGGATATAAGTTGCTCCAGTGTCACGAGATGCGAAAGTCCTGATTGTTTGGTCCGCACATTTTACCGGCGATGCTAAATTAGCTATTCGGCCATGCTATGGCTATGAATAGCTATTCGCTCAATAGTTTCAGTTTCTTCTTCAATACTTTCTTACTCAAACCATCCGTTTCAATACATGCGTAATCTGTTGAATCGCTTAAGCCGCTGAAATCCGAGTCTGAATCCGAGCTAATGTCGCTATATTTTGCTGTGGTATTCGCCATTGTTTGTTTACATTGGCAGCACTGTGTGACGTCACAGGGAAATGGATAGTCGCATCGCAAATAGCGAAAATCAAGCACTTTAAAGTTTTTTTTAAGGATATTCCGAGACCTTTAAAATTTTTTTAAAAACTTTAAAAAATACAACAAGCCACTGGGAACTGATTTTTTTTGTTTTCAACCCTTTTGAAATTGTGATAATGTTCCCATTTAACTGGTGATCAGTCAAGAATGTAACCTGCCTCTCGCCTTGTGATAGCTGGAATAGGCAGCTCACCCTAAACCTGAACAAACAAGTCTGAAAACTTTGGGCCTGATCTACTAAAGGTTTATGTGTATTAAAACCTGTGCAAACTTGATAGTGCACGCAATTCTATGTACTAAGTTTGTTAGCGGAGAATTGCCTCTCTTAAATGAGCCAAATAAACAACAGAATCCATCTAGCGTGTCTGGATTTTTTTTATTGAGTTTTTTTTTTTACATAGTATATACAGTATTATTACATATCTTCTATGTGAAAAAAAAATTATTGCAATATGCATTTTATTGCATCTGTATCATTCCAGGTGGACTTTATGAGTGCTAAAAGTAAGTTTTTCTGTCGAGATTGTGCTTTAGTATAGCCTAGAAAAGGTGGTAAATATTATAGTTGTGTGCTGCATGTCAACAATATGACAAAACGGCAGTAGTTTGAGCATATAATGCCACAAAAGTAGAGGGAAATGAGTGTCTCCATGGTGAATACATGCAAACTCTGCATTTAAAAAGGGGGTCTACATCACTTTTGCACTTGCTGTCTTAGTAGATCACCTGCAACATGTCCACGACACACAATTTATAGTTCTTACACTCTTGTTACCACTTATTTGGGATCTTAGAAGGTCCAGCCCTTTTCACATTACCCTCATCACAATATGTGGCATGATATCGAGTTCAGTTTTAGTCTTCCAAAAATGCTTACAGCGGCAAAATATTCCCAACTCATTTTATAATCCCATCAGGGAAAGGTCTCCTGCCTGGGATAATTACCTCTGCCAAAGAGGTTGTTTTTATTGCTGTTGCTGCGTTGCATATTTAAAAACTTTGTTCAGGGATGGGGTGTTGGCCAAGGAAGAAGAGGTTTCATTTTGTTGTGTATCAAGTACTTCTTTATACCCATTACGTGAGAGGTATTGTAATTTCTCTTAAAACTAATACACCATTCTTTGACAGGTTTGGTTAACGTAAGATTGTGACTAGGCTCGGTAAAGTCATCGATTTTAACAATTATGGATTAATATCTGTTAAATGTAACTTAAGTGTAGATCAGGGGTCCTCAAACTTTTTACTCGGGGGGCCGCATCGGGTTAAAAAAAATTTGGCCAGGGAACGGGCTGTATATATATATATATATATATATAAATAAATAAATAATAAGTAATGGGTTGTACTTTTATAGCGCTTTTCTACCTTCAAGGTACTCAAAGCGCTTTGACACTACTTCCACATTTACCCATTCACACACACATTCACACACTGATGGAGGGAGCTGCCATGCAAGGCGCCAACCAGCACCCATCAGGAGCAAGGTTGAAGTGTCTTGCACAGGACACAACGGACGTGACGAGGTTGGTTCTAGGTGGGATTTGAACCAGTGACCCTCGGGTTGCGCACAGCCACTCTCCCACTGCGCCACGCCGTCCCTGTACTGTATATATATATATATATATATATATATATATATATATATATATATATATATATATATATATATATATATATATATATATATATATATATATAAATATATATATATATATATATATATATATATAAATATATATATATATATATATATATATATAAATATATATATATATATATATATATATATATATATATATATATATATATATATACATACGTATATATATATATATATATATATACAGTACAGGCCGAAAGTTTGAACACACCTTCTCATTCAATGTGTTTTCTTTATTTTGGCAAATTCTCTCAATGAGCTTCAAAAGCTAGTCACATGAAATGGTTTTCACTTCACAGGTGTGCATGAAGCTCATCAAGAGAAGGCATAGAATGTGCAAAGCAGTAATCTGAGCAAAGGGTGGCTATTTTGAAGAAACTGGAATACAAAACATGTTTTCAGTTATTTCACCTTTTTGTGTTAAGTACATTACTCCACGTGTTAATTCATAGTTTTGATGCCTTTTAGTGACAATCTACAATGTAAATAGTCATGAAAATAAATAAACATTAAATGAGAAGACAGTGTGTCCAAATTGTTGTACTGTACTGTATGTATATGTATATATATACATATATATATATATATATATATATATATATATATATATAGGTTTGTCCAAATTGTTGGCCTGTACTGTATATATATATATATATATATATATATATATATATATATATATATATATATATATATATATATATATATATATATATATACCAAGTAAAGGTAACACGCAAGGACATTAACACATCCGACACGTACGTAGGATTAACCGAAGGAGCGTTTGAAACCAGATGGAATAATCACAAGGCCTCCTTTAGAAACCAGACTTTGCGGAATTCTACAGAACTCAGCAAGCACGTTTTGGAACCTCAAAGACAATAATGTTGAATATTCAATAACATGGCAAATTCTTGCATCCAGCACACCTTACAACAGTGGAAATAAAAGATGCAACCTATGCTTAAAAGAGAAACTGTTTATTATATATCATCCAGATCTGTCATCCCTCAACAAGCGCAGTGAAATAATTTCAACATGCCACCACAGACAGAAACACCTCCAAGGTAACACATGAGCCAATCACCACACCCCTACGCCTGCCTGTACCCACCCACTTTGTGCCCTATATAAACCATTGTATGTGAATTAATTAAAATCTCCTGATGATTGAGGGAGCCCCTCATGAAAGAGTTATGTAGAGATGTAGTCTAGTGATTTTTCCCACACCTACATACTGTATATATATATATATATATATATGATGTCACGTTAATTAGAAACAACAGATTTAAAAAAAAAAGAAAATGTTTTACTTGAGACTTCCGGATAGTTTGGGGAACCATGGTGTAGATAATGGGTGTTTTGAATCAGTTGAGAAAAAGTGCTTTATAAATATGATTCACTTTCCTATGTGTGTGGATGTTGTTTTTTTCGTGAGATGTTTGTACTGCTGCATGAATTGATTAACGTGGAACCCGGTCGATCTACGTTCCCATCTTCACCTATGGTCATGAGCTTTGGGTCATGACCGAAAGGATAAGATCACGGGTACAAGCGGCCGAAATGAGTTTCCTCCGCCAGGTGGGGGGGCTCTCCCTTAGAGATAGAGTTAGAAGCTCTGTCATCCGGGAGGAGCTCAAAGTAAAGCCGCTGCTCCTCCACATCGAGAGGAGCCAGATGTGGTGGCTCGGGCGTCTGGTCAGGATGCCACCTGAACGCCTCCCTAGGGAGGTGTTTAGGGCACATCCAACCGGTAGGAGGCCACGGGGAAGACCCAGGACACGTTGGGAAGACTATGTCTCCCGCCTGGCCTGGGAACGCCTCGGGATCCCCCGGGAAGAGCTAGACGAAGTGGCTGGGGAAAGGGAAGTCTGGGCTTCCCTGCTTAGGCTGCTACCCCCGCGACCCGACTTCGGATAAGCAGAAGAAGATGGATGGAGGAATGGATGGACCCCGACTAAAACAAGTTGAAAAACTTATTCAGCTGTTACCATTTAGTGGTCAATTGTAAGGGATATGTACTGTACTGAGTAATCTACCAATAAAAGTTTCAATCAATCAATCAATGCAACATGTTATTCCTGTAGTCAAATCTTATTTAAACGTATTTAAGTACAATTTAAAAAAACTTTAGCTAAACACCCCCCGCCCCTCCCTCTGCAAATAAATCTGCAATTCACCTTTCGAGTTACAGTAACTCCACTAAATAAACGTCATCTAAGTGGGGAGTTGCCAGGGACACTGTTTCAACTATCTTTTTATGCATTTTATCCACAACAGTAAAAAAAAACCTCACTTTAAATGTTTTGCAACCAATAATGTATCAAAAATTAATAAGATGTTTGGATGCAAGTAATTTAAGAACTCTTTACTGTCCTAAAATAAGTACAAGCAAATGATGAAAACACATACTTGATCATAACCAGAGTTTCTGATATATATATATATATATTTTTTAAAGACCACAACATTTTAATGTGTGCCATAAAGGGTAGGACTGTCTTTGTTTATTTTGGCAGTTTGACCTACAGCTCGGGGCTCAGCTAATAATTCAAATAAAGAACATTCCAGCTTTTGCAGTGTCTCATTCGGTTTTTCTTGTAGGGATAATGTGATGTGCCAAATGTGATGCGTAACAAAAAGCAGGCAAACTAGAATGTCACCAGCTGGTAGATCGTATCCTATAGTACCTGTCGCTCACCGTCTAAATTTGAGTGGCTCACCAAAAGGTCAAATAATATTTGCTTCGACTTTGAGTGTTTACATACTGTTCAATCAGGACTTTGTGCCTTTTATTAACACAAAATGTGTAATAGCGTGTCTATAATCTGTATAGCCGGATTACTGGGTCAATACTCAACGTAATTTCCTAGCTTCAGTAGTTTGGAAGTCACAGTAACTTTAATGATGAGTATCATGATGTCTCCCCCTTGTTTTGCACTTAAAGATGTTACGTACGGGAGGGAGTAGACGGCACAGACACAAGGGGGCATAATTTTTAACATTATGATTTACTATATATATTTAGATATATATAAATATATAATAATAAACACTAAAAATATAAACCCGAGAATGGAGTGTGAAAAAAATCCAAGAGTGTTTTTGTGTGTGTGTGTTTGTGTGTGTGTGTGGAGATTAGCTGTTGTGTGTTAACGGGAGTGCTGAGCGAGAGGCGGAAATCCCGGAGGGGAAAGGCAAGCTTGAATGTCCGTGAGACAGGCAGGAGGTCGGGGAATATAGCGAGGCGTCAACAGGTCTGTGTCCAAGCGGGAGGTCGAGGATCGAGGGAGGCAGTCTATAATCCAGAGGGGAACAACTAGGAAGACGAGACGCACAGCTCGTCACGTGTAGCGATGGCAGACTGCAGGAAGGACGACGAGGAAGACACGAGACCAATTAAACACGACGGTGGGGAACACAGAGAGAGAGAGAGCAAGTTTGCATAGAGCTTTGTGATCGCTTACGATAGTCCAACAGATGATTACAATCTGGCCGGGAACGCAGGTCTGCACTGGTTTAAGAAGCACCAGGAAGATCCTCACTAACAGTTGCGCTGATTGCTGATTGATTGCAGCTGCTTGCTACCGCCGGAGTGACGCATGCAGGAGATGAGCCGCCATGGACATGTCCTAAGGTGCGCTCTGTCAGATCCCTGAACACTGCTGCTGCACACTGTTTACCATCTATTGTATTGGGGATTTCATTCTGATATTTCCATTAATGCCATCGATGTTGAGATATTTGCTCTGAATCCACATTGGTTTTTTGCAAGTGTTCCAGTTTTGTTGATACATTTGTCCAATCTGCTAATGAATAGTTTTTGCATGATTTTGGAAAACTGTGGCAGTAAAGAAACAGGTCTGTAGTTGCTAAACCGGTGTTTGTTGCCACTCTTGTGAATCGGTACAACTTTTGCTATTTTCATTTCGTCTTGGAATTTGCCCATTTGAAATGATAGGTTGTTGATATATGCCGGAGCAGTGGTTCTCAACCTTTTTTCAGTGATGTACCCCCTGTGAACATTTTTTTTGATTCAAGTACCCCCTAATCAGAGCAAAGCATTTTTGGTTGAAAAACGAGATAAAGTAGTAAAATACAGCACTATGTCATCAGTTTCTGAGTTATTAAATTGTATAACAGTGCAAAAAATTGATCATTTGTAGTGGTCTTTCTTGAACTATTTGAAAAAAAAGAGATATAAAAATAATTAAAAACTTGTTGAAAAATAAACAAGTGATTCAATTATAAATAAAGATTTCTACACATAGAAGTAATCATCAACTTAAAGTGCCCTCTTTGGGGATTGTAATAGAGATCCATGTGGATTCATCAACTTAATTCTAAACATATCTTCACAAAAAAACAAATATTTAACATCAATATTTATGGAACATGTCCACAAAAAATCTAGCTGTCAACACTGAATATTGCATTGTTTTATTAATATTCACAGTTTATGAACTTACATTCATATTTTGTTGAAGTATTATTCAATAAATATATTTATAAAGGATTTTTGAATTGTTGCTATTTTTAGAATATTAAAAAAAAAAATTCACGTACCCCTTGGCATACCTTCAAGTACCCCCAGGGGTACGCGTACCCCCATTTGAGAACCACTGACATTTGACTCTGACATTTCTCCTATAACTTTTTTTGTCGTTACCATACCTATTTGGTGACAGTCAGTTGATGTGTTGGAGTTACATTTTTTTTTTTAACAATTTTGACAATTTTTTCTTCTGTCGCATTTTTAAGGAGCATCGAGTTGGGATTTCTGTTTGTGGTCTCAGTGAAGTCCTCAACTAAACCATCACTTGAATTTTTTTTTTGTTCCGATCTTCACCAAGTAGTTATTAAATCGTTCAACGACTTTTTTCATATTTTTATTTTTTTGTATTTCCACTTAGAAAGTATTAGGGGTCGTCTTTCTTAGCACCACTTTTTATGATGCTATTTAGAAGGCCACAAGTTGCTCTCATGTTGTTTCTGTTCCTGTTTAATAATTGACTGTAGTTTTCTTTCCCACATGTTCTTAGTATGCTAATTAGTTAGTTTTTTATATTTCTTATACTCGTTATCTGCCTCTATGGATCTTTTTGTGGTGAAGAAGGAGCTGAGCCGGAAGGCAAAGCTCTCAATTTACCGGTCGATCTACGTTCCCATCCTCACCTATGGTCATGAGCTTTGGGTCATGACCGAAAGGATAAGATCACGGGTACAAGCGGCCGAAATGAGTTTCCTCCGCCGTGTGGCGGGGCTCTCCCTTAGAGATAGGGTGAGAAGCTCTGCCATCCGGGAGGAGCTCAAAGTAAAGCCGCTGCTCCTCCACATCGAGAGGAGCCAGATGAGGTGGTTCGGGCATCTGGTCAGGATGCCACCCGAACGCCTCCCTAGGGAGGTTTTTAGGGCACATCCAACCGGTAGGAGGCCACGGGGAAGACCCAGGACACGTTGGGAAGACTATGTCTCCCGGCTGGCCTGGGAACGCCTCGGGATCCCCCGGGAAGAGCTAGACGAAGTGGCTGGGGAAAGGGAAGTCTGGGTTTCCCTGCTTAGGCTGTTGCCCCCGCGACCCGACCTTGGATAAGCGGAAGAAGATGGATGAGATGGATGGATGGATAGATCTTTTTGTTATACATATTTGACCTAATGTTTTTTGTTTTGTTACAAGCATGTTTGAGTCCTTTTGTCATCCATGGTTGCTTGTTTCTCTTTTGCTTCTTACTAAGTTATTTCCATTGACAATGTTTATCGTGAAGTGTCAAAAACATGACATTCATGCTGTTTGTTCAAATGTTTCAGAATTTTGCTCATATGGCCCATCTTTTTGATGAAATATTCCATTTGTTGACAGCGTGTTGGTAGTATTCCCAGCTTTGTGTTTTATACTATTCAGGTTATATACATGATTTATAAACTAGTATCAACATTTCCTAACTCAAAAACAATCAAGCAGAAGCAGCTCAAACTTCTTCTGTGTTTTAATGACGAGTCACAACCCACCAGTGTTGGGTTAGTTACTGAAAACCAGTAACTAGTAACAGTTACTAGTTACTTTATTTCAAAAGTAACAGTTACTTACACCAAAAAGTAATGTGTTACTGTGAAAAGTAACTATTTACTTTTTTTCTTCTTCTTTTTTTTAAGGCTCCCATTTTTTAGCCTTCATTTCAGTACTGCATCACTGAACTCTGCTAAGACAAAGATGTGCTTCAAAGGGCCAATTTATTTCCGGCCAGAACAGATTGACAAATCTATTTAAATAACTGCAACATAACGCACATAAGTAAAAAACTGCATAATAGCAACATAGCTGTAAACCTGGCTTCACCTAAGGAAGGCACAAATTTTATACACAAAGCCTAACCAGACATTTTTTTCTCTCAAGGATTTCGGAAATAAAATCATGTCTTCAGGAGATCAACACTGTTCTGAAGCCTAGAACACTCTACGCATTTCCCCAGTTTTAATTTAGAGATAAGGAAAGATTGGCCTGGCCCACTAGGATCCTGTCAAGACTAGGACTTGTGCTTGGATTGTTTTTCCCGAGGTAAAGGAAAGTTGGCACGGGCAAGACGTGGCTGTAAGTCCATGATTTATTTTTACTAACAAACTACAAAAAGGTAAACAAAAAGCGCACAATGGCAGAGAACAAACTTGGCTATGAAACAAAACTATCCATCTTTTTCCGCTTGTCCGAGGTCGGGTCGCGGGGGCAAAAACCTAAGCAGGGAAACCCAGACTTCCCTTTCCCCAGCCACTTCGTCTAGCTCTTCCCGGGGGATCCCGAGGCGTTCCCAGGCCAGCCGGGAGACATAGTCTTCTCAACGTGTCCTGGGTCTTCCCCGTGGCCTCCTACCGGTTGGACGTGCCCTAAACACCTCCCTAGGGAAGCGTTCGGGTGGCATCCTGACCGGATGCCCGAACCACCTCATCTGGCTCCTCTCGATGTGAAGGAGCAGCGGCTTTACTTTGAGTCCCTCCCGGATGGCAGAGCTTCTCACCCTATCTCTAAGGGAGAGCCCCGCCACACGGTAAATTGAGAGCTTTGCCTTCCGGCTCAGCTCCTTCTTCACCACAACGGATCGGTACAACGAACGCATTACTGAAGACGCCGCACCGATCCGCCTGTCGATCTCACGATCCACTCTTCCCTCACTCGTGAACAAGACTCTTAGGTACTTGAACTCCTCCACTTGGGGCAGGGTCTCCTCCCCAACCCGGAGATGGCATTCCACCCTTTTCCAGGCGAGAACCATGGACTCGGACTTGGAGGTGCTGATTCTCATTCTGGTCGCTTCACACTCGGCTGCAAACCGATCCAGTAAGAGCTGAAGATCCAGGTCAGATGAAGCCATCAGGACCACATCATCTGCAAAAAGCAGAGACGTAATCCTGCGGTCACCAAACCGGAACCCCTCAACGCCTTGACTGCGCCTAGAAATTCTGTCCATAAAAGTTATGAACAGAATCGGTGACAAAGGACAGCCTTGGCGGAGTCCAACTCTCACTGGAAATGTGTTCGACTTACTGCCGGCAATGCGGACCAAGCTCTGGCACTGATCGTACAGGGAGCGTACCGCCACAATAAGACAGTCCGATACCCCATACTCTCTGAGCACTCCCCACAGGACTTCCCGAGACTATGAACTTAAAACAAAACACTTGCACAATGGCATGAACAACAAAAAACGTATTTGGAAAACGACAAGGGGCATGGATCATTGGCATCGAAGGCATAGCAGGTGGTAGACGTGGGGAGAAGGTAATGTTGCCAGAATGAACAACAGAAACAGACAGGCTTAAATAATATCGGGGTTAATAATGAAAAGAGGTGTGAGACATGAGGACAGGGGCGTGACATGAGGACAATGTGAAAACTAATGAGTTGCTATGGTAACAAAACAAACCAGGAAGTGCAAGGACAGGAAGTGTCCAAAAACCAAAACCGATCATGACTAAAACAAAACATGAACACACAGACATGGCAGATCCCTCTTTATGTTTGTGAACTTCATAGTGTATACATTTAGACTGAAATGATAATCAAACACTCTAGAAGTCTAGAATGAAAGAGTATTCTAGAGAATTGACAGAGTGTGTCCTCATGACTTTGAATACGAGCAATGTATGATCCTGTTGGTATCGGATTTATATCCACATTTGTGGTATCATCCCAAACTAATGTGAAGTATCAAACAACAGACGAATAAGTGATTATTACATTTTAACAGAAGTGTAGACAGAAAATGTTAAAAGATAAAGTCATCAGATATTAACAGTAAATGAACAAGTAGTATAATAATTGATTTTCTACCACTTGTCCTTGATAATGTTGACAAAATAAAAGAATGATAGATGAAACAATATGTTACAATCGAGGGGAGCTCAAAGTAAAGCCGCTGCTCCTCCACATGTAAAGGACCCAAATGAGGTGGTTCGGGCATCTGGTCAGGATGCCAACCGAATGCCTCCCGAGGGAGGTATAGAAAAACAGCCCCAAAGCATGATGTTTCCACCCCCATGCTTCCCAGTAGGTCTGGTGTTGTTGGGATGCAACTCAGTATTCTTCTTCCTCCAAACACGACGAGTTGAGTTTATACCAAAATGGATACATGGAAGATACAGCAGAGGATTGGGAGAATGTCATGTGGTCAGATAAAACCAAAATAGAACCTTTTGGTATAAACTCAACTCGTTGTGTTTGGAGGCAGAATAAAACTGAGTTGCATCCAAAGAACACCACACCTACTGTGAAGCATGGGGGTGGAAACATCATGCTTTGGGGCTTTTTTTCTGCTAAGAAGACAGGACGATTGATCCGAATGAATGGGGCCATGTATCGTGAGATTTTGAGCCAAAACCTCCTTCCATCAGTGAGAGCTTTGAACGGTTGACCAAATACTTATTTTCCACTTCAATTAACAAATAAATTCTTTAAAATTCCTACAATGTGAATTCCTGGATTTTTTTTTCACATTCTGTCTCTCACAGTTGAAGTGTACCTATGATGGAAATTACAGACCTCTGTCATCATTTTAAGTGGGAGAACTTGCACAATCGGTGGCTGACTAAATACTTTTTTGCCCCACTGTATATAGCCCTTAATCACGAGTGTGTCAAAGGGCTGCCACAAGGACATCCTCGGCTCAGATCCCACATTCGGGCAAGAAAAAAACTCAACCCAATGGGATGACATTTAGAAACCTTAAATGTGGGGACCTCCCTCCCACTGGGCGACCGGTGCAATGGACGGCGAGTGGATCTAGCATAATATTGTGACAACGATGCAAATTGTGTGTGCAGCAACCCTTAAATGTGGGCGTTTCCATTCACATCTGGCCTTCCGCGTATTCTCCCGTCGACTTAAGTTATGCTCCCACGCACCTCTGAGGCGGCAATAAGTCCAGCGCCCGGGGGAAGATGAAATATTATCTCAAAATTTGGATTAGCACGCGTAATGAAACGGTAAAAGGAACTTGCAGATTATTACTATTCTGATCACTTCCACAGAGACACCTGTCAGCATCCATTGGGACGAGGATAAAAGGACCATAATCAAAATGCACATTGTTTACCTTCTGCGTCTCTGTGTGAAAGAGAAGAAGTGCACACACATATCGGCCGCGTTTGGACGTCTTGGGACGTTCAATGCATACAACGATTTAGGCTGGGCCGTGAGGGAATCATTGGTCTATGTGACTATTTCATAGAAATTGAGTCTTTTAGATGCTATAAAAAGGGGTTGATCACATGCTCAAAAAAATGCAGAAAATAATTTTTATGAAATTATTATTTTTTTTTAGTTTATGTCAAACTGTAAGCGGTCACGCTCCGATTTGCACGCGCACAGACTGTGATAGCCCCCCCCCCCCCCCCGTAACCCTTAGAGGGACAAGCGGTAGTAAATGGATGGATGGATTTGAGATTAATCTACGGATTGCCATTCACATCAAATCCAATTCACTTTATTTGAATAGCATATTTAAACAACAGAAATGTTTCCAATTTGTGCTACACAACAATATTAAAAACAGTATTCAAATTGTATCCACCAATGACTGGATAAATAAAACCAAAAAATTAATAAATATTAAACCAATATGAAAAAAATATAAAAATATATAGGATTAAAAAAAACGATATCAAAGGGTAAAACCAATTACCGTATTTCCGTGAATTGCCGACGGGGTGCTAATTAATTTAAAACCTCTTCTCATGCCGGCGTTTACCAAAGGCATGCGGTAAATTTAGGTCTGCGCCTATAAATTTGAGTGTGATGTAAGGATACCATCATTAAAAACACATTTAATAAAAACAAATGTTATTATGGTCTTAGGGGACGGCGTTGCGCAGTGGGAGAGTGGCCGTGCGCAACCCGAGGGTCCCTGGTTCAATCCCCACCTAGTACCAACCTCGTCAGGTCCGTAGTGTCCTGAGCAAGACACTTCACCCTTGCTCCTGATGGGTGCTGGTTAGCGCCTTGCATGGCAGCTCCCTCCATCAGTGTGTGAATGTGTGTGTGATTGGGTAAATGTGGAAGTAGTATCAAAGCGCTTTGAGTACCTTGAAGGTAGAAAAGCGCTATGCAAATACAACCCATTTATCATTTATTTATTTATTACTTACCTTTACTTATAAATGAAGTCCATGCGCAGCTCCTTCTGATCAAAAGCATCGATAACTTGTTTATAGAAGTCTTCCTTATCTTTCTTCAGTTTAAAAAATCTCTCTGTCTCGATGAAGATCTTCCTTTGATACATCCTGCTTCGATTGAAAGACCAGTTTAGAAAACCGTTTTTTTTTAGATATGTAATCCTCCATGTTAAAAGTGCAAGGGAGAGGAAAAAATAAACAAATGCTGCCCAGTCTTGCTGCTTGTTGTCACTTCTTCCGCAGCCGAGTAGTCGCAAGAAAGATCACTAGCGCCCTCTACCAACAGGAGGCGGGAGTCATTTAATGACTCATATTTGACACACACAGCTACGGTATATTAATAAAACATAGCTTCTTACCTTTTTTTTTAGCATATTCAATAGCTTGGACCTTAAATCCTGCTGAATAGCTCTTAATCTTCTTCCCGTTATGCGATTTCAAATGATTGAAATCAGCCTCCTCTATTTTGAAAATGATGATAGGTGAAGTGTCACTCGTGACGTGACGAGTTTGACCCGGCGGAAATTCGAGGTATATGCTAATTATTTTGCGAAACGAGTTTGACCCGGCGGAAATTCTAGACATGCACTAATAAAAATAATATTTTGAGAAACGAGTTTGACCCCGGCGTTAATCCTGAGCCGGCGGTAATGCTAAGCATGCGCTGATTATTTTGCGAAACGAGTTTGACCCGGTCAGTAATTCTAGGCAGGCGCATACTATATACTAGGCCGCAATTCAAGGAAATACGGTAAAACAATAAATAGAAATCTAAATTTTAAAAACACAGAGGACCACACAACTCACATAGTGTTAAAAGCCAAAGAATAAAAGTGGGTTTTAAGACAAGACTTAAAACTCTCCACTGTGGGAGCAATTGGAACATGGAGGGGCAGAGTGATCCAGAGGTTAGGGCCGACCACAGAGAAGGCCCTGTCTCCCCTGGTTTTAAGACTCGTCTTGGGCACTACGAGCTGGAGCTGGCTCTGGGACCTCAGAGCGAGTGCAGGAGTGTAAATTTGAATGAGGTCCGAGGAAGCGAGGAAGAAGACGCTGTTGTAGCATGCATACACACATCAAAGTCCCAGTGACAACGCACATAGATCTAGCACAGCCTGGATAAATAAGGCCTTTTAAAATGTTGGAAATGAGACAACTTTAATTCACGACTTAAATACTTTTGCTTCACTTATGCTGGGTGGGCAAGTCCAGAAGCTGGATGGAAGAATACAAATTGGCGAAATGTGCATCACTTCAAGCACGTAAAATAATACTTATCGTATTTTTCAGACCATGGGGCGTACCGGATTAAAAGGTGCACTGCCATTCATACAAAAGACGCAAATGCGCATTAAAGAGGTCGTATTATGATTTTTTTCTAAATTTAAAACACTTCCTTGTGGTCTACATAACATGTAATCGTGGTTCTTTGGTGAAAGTATTGCAAAGATTATGTTTTATAGATCATTTTCAAGTAGCTTTCTGACAGTCTCTTCAGGATGCGCCGTTTTGTGGACGGGTTCATTTACGTGGCTCACTTTCAACAGCGTCCTTTCTCTGTTATCTTTGTTGTAGCGGTGTAGCGTGCAAGGACGGGAGTGGAAGAAGTGTCAAAAGATGGCGCTAACTGTTTTGATGACATTCAGACTTTACTTAAATCAAGAACGGAGCAGCATCTTCTCATTTGTGTTTTAATAATGCAACATCAACGTCGGAAATGATGTCCCGTGAAAAATGTCCGACCGAGACCCTCCAATAACTAAAGTTCCGTGGGGTGAATTATGTAAACCCACTACAGTTTTGAATGCTTTAGTGTACTTCATATTAGAAATGGCAACAGTGGAATAAGAATGCCACATAAGAAGGTAGAGAAAAAGCAGAAGCTTATGACTATAGAGTCGACACGGACTATAATTGCGGACTCGCGCACATTTTCAGGACTTATGCAGATCCCAAATACACATCAGCATGTACAAGAAGGTATGAAAAGTTGTTTTTTGATAATATTGCGAAACAAAACGGCAGATAATAAGTCTGCTAATAGGTGCCATTTTGCGGTCCTTAAAGACACACCATACTAATACTCGTATGTTAATGTGCCGACAATCATTCAACAGGTGCAGCTTCATAGCTTACCAAAGTCGTACTAAAAACATTTTGACAGATTTTTGAGTGCCGTGTGTAATGTTCTCTATTTTCAATGGAACATTTTAAGTTTTGGAGTTGTTTACTGCCATCCTATTGCAGTCTAAACAGATCTCTTATGTATGACTGCCATCTACCGGTCACACTTATCATTACACTATGTACCAAATAAAATTGCTTCGAGCTCAGTAAGTACAACCAGAATTATGCCATATATCAGGCGCACTGTCGATTTTTGAGAAAATGAAAGGGTTTTAAGTGCGCTTTATAGTCTGAAAAATATGGTAAGTGCAAATGGGATAATTGAGCCTTAAATAACCCCCCAAAAAATGTGTAATTGTAAACAGACTTACGATGTAGTGTCTTCACTCATTTATTAGGATAAAATGTATTTAAAAAAACATACTGTGCAGGTCTTCTCCCCTCCGGGTTACATGGACCACCAGGGACAGACATGACTGCGACAGTTTTGTGACTTTGTTTTTTTTTTTTTTTCAAATAAACCGTAGTGCAGGTCTGCTCGCTTTTCAGCTCCTCTTACAATTTCTTCTATGTTTCTTTTCAGCCTCCCGCGTCATCGTCTGTCTCTCGCTCTCTGTCGCTTTGGCTCCGCATGCACCCAGGTCTGTCCAGTTCCTTCTGCCTCTCTCCCCTCGGCCGCTGCCCTTTTACACAGCGAGAGGTGATTGCACAACTGCACCCAGGTGGGCCGTCCACGCACCTGGCGCTCGTCTCGGAGCCAGCCCCAGTGCGTCCCGCCTCGCTGCTGGTCCACTGCCCACGCCCCCTCACACATACATTTTGTTTGCATCTAATTCTTTACCAGCTCTGTGAGATAACAACTGTGTACAGTATTTCACTACTACCAAGGTAATACAGTGTCAATGTTATATGTTTTGAAACAGTATCGACAGGATTTATAATGATCATCTTAGTAAAAGAGCAAATTGTCTAACTTTCCCAACAAACTTTTTACTTGCCTGCATCAATTAGAAACGGTATAACCATAAAACTTGAGAGTGCTAGTGGATAGCGAGTTGAAAAAAATGATGTTACTGTTCGCCGTGAAATGTTTCCTAACCCTTAAAAGGCTGTTTACCAAAGCAACAACATAATTTACTCTTCTACGCATTGCTTGTCTAGTTGAAAAGAGCATGAAATGGCCTTTTGAAAATGCCCTTTAGTCCCTTCTAGTTATTAAGTGGGGGAAACGTCTGAAAACTGCTGTGCATTATGCAAAATAAACGTGTCGCAAGAGTCGTACAAAAATATTGAAACCTTGAGTGTGACCCTTCAAAAGATATAGCCAGGATGAAATGTATGAGCACATTTTAAGTTATTATATATTTTTTTTAAGCAGGTGGAGATAAAGGTATCAGCAAAATTGGTCCTGTGCAAAGAAATTATGTGTCTAACCTTGGTTTCACATACTGCCTCAGTGCTTCCAGTAGATTAAATAACATTGTAAATGACAAAACAAAAGCCAGGATTAGCAGTATGATACATAATATAGTTAAATTGTCTACTCTTAAGACGTGTTTGTGTCATTAGGTGAATGAACCTCCATTCAAATTCAACCATTTTCAAATATATGATGCATAATTACAAATATGAATAAAAATGAGAAAAAACTCATTGACTAGTTAAGTCCACTCTTGGGAGATCAGGCACTCAGTCACTTTTGAAGTCAGGCTCCTAATGTTATTTTGAGCCCTAATTACCATGTTTTTAAATTACTTTTTATTTTTTACTTATTCTATCAAACGTGAAATTAGTTTGATGCATGTTTTGTACTAAACGGCAAAAGAGATGAACAGTCAAAGCAGACCCAACCCAACACTGCTTTGTTGGGTCTGCTTCTGTCTCTGGCCATGCTCCCTGCTCCCCAGCAGACGATGGCGTGTAACACCGCAGAGGCCACCACAGTGGATATGTTTCTTTTACTTTTTATTCATAGCTGTATGTAGAAGTGTCTGGTTGTATCTGCTGCTTTAATGTCTTTAATGTCCTCTGTGTTCTTTGATGTTTCCCTCTTACACACATGGAAGAGGGATGTGTACTATGGCTATGAGTTTTTCTTTTTTTTTTTTTCCCTTGGCCTCAGTCTGCACCCCCACTCCAGGGCCCAGGCTAAGACCGATTTTTTTTATTTTATTTTAATCTTCTATTTTTTTCTCCCATACCCCCGTCCCCCCTTGTTTACATGTATGTCATCGTTTTTGTAAGGGGCGCTGGAAGCCGGCAGACCCGTCAGCGATCCTGTTCTGTCTCCCTGTAATGTTTGTCTGATCTTGAATGGGATTGTGCTGAAAATTGTAATTTTCCTGAAGGAACTC
Source organism: Nerophis ophidion (assembly GCF_033978795.1). Taxonomy (NCBI): domain Eukaryota; kingdom Metazoa; phylum Chordata; class Actinopteri; order Syngnathiformes; family Syngnathidae; genus Nerophis; species Nerophis ophidion. Next base: position 70,553,018 of record NC_084615.1, on the reverse strand, counting down.
TCCTGACGGAATAAATAAAGTGCTATCTAATCTAATCTAATTTATAAAAGCATTTAGAAGCATTTAAATCCCATCTTAAAACTCATCTGTATATTTTAGCCTTTAAATGGACCCCTTTTTTAGACCAGTTGATCTGCCGTTTCTTTTCTTTTCTCCTCTGCCCCACTCTCCCTTGTGGAAAGGGGAGCACAGGTCCGGTGGCCATGGATGAAGTGCTGGCTGTCCAGAGTCGGGACCTGGGGTGGACCGCTCGCCTGTGCATTGGTTGGGGACACGCCTCCACTCGGGATGGTCTCCGACTGGCCCCACTATGGATTGAACTCTCACTATTATGTTAGATCCACTATGGACTGGACTTTCATAATATTATGCTAGACCAGGGGTGTCAAACTCAAATACAGAGTGGGCCAAAATTCTAAACTGAACAAAGCCAGGGGGCCAAAGTTGAACAACTTAACCTTTTAATAGGGATCCAAACAAGTTTTGCATTGAATATTGAACAAGCAAGGCTTATATAACTTTATAGTGACATGCAAAATCGAGTTTTGTTGGTAGCGGGGGTGCATATTGTAGCGTCCCGGAAGAGTTAGTGCTGCAAAGGGTTCTGGGTATTTGTTCTGTTGTGTTTATGTTGTGTTACGGTGCGGATGTTCTCCCGAAATGTGCTTGTCATTCTTGTTTGGTGTGGGTTCACAGTGTGGTGCAACAGTGTTAAAGTTGTTTATACGGCCACCCTCAGTGTGACCTGTATGGCTGTTGACCAAGTATGCATTGCATTCACTTGTGTGTGTGTAGAAGCCGCATATATTACGTGACTCTTTGTGTGGAGGAAAAGCGGACGTGATGACAGGTTATAGAGGATGCCCCCAATATTGTCCGGGTGGAAATTCGGGAGAATGGTTTCCCCGGGAGATTTTCGGGGGAGGCACTGAAATTCAGGATTCTACTGGAAAAATCGGGAGGGTTGGCAAGTATGAGAATTAGCGTTGAATGCGGTGTTACAGCGGAACCGCCATTGTATAATACCGGCGGGCCAGCTCTAATGTTAATATATTAATGCCTCAAGGGCCAAATGAAATTACACAGGGGCCAGAGTTTGACACTCATGTGCTAGACCCACTCAATGTTCATTGCTTCCGGTCTCCCCTAGGGTGGGTGGTGAACAGGGGTCACCCACATCTGCGGTCCTCTCCAAGGTTTCTCATAGTCATTCACATTGACATCTTACTGGGTTGTGAGTTTTTCCTTGCCCTTATGTCGTTGTGGCTTGTGCAGCCCTTTGAGACACTTGTGATTTAGGGCTATATAAATAAACATTGATTGACTGATTGAAAAGCATGATGGTCCAAAACTTATTTGTGTGTGGCTGGGTCAAGGGTATTGGTATCAAGACTCTCTTGGGTACTGAACTGAACTGAATTAAATTTATATAGCGCTTTTCTCTAGTGACTCAAAGCGCTTTACATAGTGAAACCCAATAACCTTTTAATAGGGACTCATAGTATATAGTATAATAGTATACTCCCGTATACTAAAGTATTGTCCGATCATTACCTTATAAAATTCGAGGTTCAGACGCATGTTCGTCAAACTAATAATAATAATAACTGCTATAGCAGCCGCAACATTAATACAGCCACAACGACAACTCTTGCTGACCTACTGCCCTCGGTAATGGCACCATTCCCAAAGTATGTGGGCTCTATTGATAACCTCACTAACAACTTTAACGACACCCTGCACGAAACCATTGATAACATTGCACCGCTAAAGTTAAAAAAGGCTCCAAAAAAGCGCACTCCGTGGTATACAGAAGAAACTAGAGCTCAGAAATTATTATGCAGAAAGCTGGAACGCAAATGGCGCACGACTAAACTTGAGGTGCACCATCAAGCATGGAGTGATGGTTTAATAACTTATAAACGCATGCTTACCTTAGCTAAAGCTAAATATTACTCAAATCTCATCCACCGTAATAAAAACGATCCTAAATTTTTGTTTAGTACGGTAGCATCGCTAATCCAACAAGGGACCCCTTCCAGTAGCTCAACCCACTCAGCTGATGACTTTATGCAATTCTTTGGTAAGAAAATTGAAGTCATTAGAAAGGAGATTAAAGACAATGCGTCCCAGCTACAACGGGGTTCTATTAACACTGATACGATTGTATATACGGCGGATACTGCCCTCCAAAATAGTTTCTCTCGTTTTGAGGAAATAACATTAGAGGAATTGTTACAACGTGTAAATGGAATAAAACAGACAGCATGCTTACTTGACCCTCTTCCTGGGAAACTGATCAAGGAGCTCTTTGTATTATTAGGTCCATCAGTGCTAAATATTATAAACTTATCACTCTCCTCGGGCACTGTTCCCCTAGCATTCAAAAAAGCGGTTATTCATCCTCTTCTTAAAAGACCTAACCTCGATCCTGACCTCATGGTAAACTACCGACCGGTGTCTCACCTTCCCTTTATTTCAAAAATCCTTGAAAAAATTGTTGCGGAGCAGTTAAATGAACACTTAGCGTCTAACAATCTATGTGAAACCTTTCAATCCGGTTTCAGGGCAAATCACTCCACGGAGACAGCCCTCGCAAAAATGACTAATGATCTATTGCTAACGATGGATTCTGATGCGTCATCTATGTTGCTGCTCCTCGATCTTAGCGCTGCTTTCGATACCGTCGATCATAATATTTTATTAGAACGTATCAAAACACGAATTGGTATGTCAGACTTAGCCCTGTCTTGGTTTAACTCTTATCTTACTGATAGGATGCAGTGTGTCTCCCATAACAATGTGACCTCGGACTATGTTAAGGTAACGTGTGGAGTTCCCCAGGAATCGGTCCTTGGCCCTGCACTCTTCAGCATCTACATGCTGCCGCTAGGTGACGTCATACGCAAATACGGTGTTAGCTTTCACTGTTATGCTGATGACACCCAACTCTACATGCCCTTAAAGCTGACCAACACGCCGGATTGTAGTCAGCTGGAGGCGTGTCTTAATGAAATTAAACAATGGATGTCCGCCAACTTTTTGCAACTCAACGGCAAAAAAACGTAAATTCTGATTATCAGTCCTGCTAGACACCGAACTCTATTTAATAATACAACTCTAACATTTGACAACCAAACAATTAAACAAGGCGACACGGTAAAGAATCTGGGTATTATCTTCGACCCAACTCTCTCCTTTGAGGCACACATTAAAAGCGTTACTAAAACGGCCTTCTTTCATCTCCGTAATATCGCTAAAATTCGCTCCATTCTGTCCACTAAGGACGCTGAGATCATTATCCATGCGTTTTTTACGTCTCGCCTCGACTACTGTAACGTATTATTTTCGGGTCTCCCCATGTCTAGCATTAAAAGATTACAGTTGGTACAAAATGCGGCTGCTAGACTTTTGACAAGAACAAGAAAGTTTGATCACATTACGCCTGTACTGGCTCACCTGCACTGGCTTCCTGTGCACTTAAGATGTGACTTTAAGGTTTTACTACTTACGTATAAAATACTACACGGTCTAGCTCCATCCTATCTTGCCGATTGTATTGTACCATATGTCCCGGCAAGAAATCTGTGTTCAAAGGACTCCGGCTTGTTAGTGATTCCCAAAGCCCAAAAAAAGTCTGCGGGCTATAGAGCGTTTTCTGTTCGGGCTCCAGTACTCTGGAATGCCCTCCCGGTAACAGTTCGAGATGCCACCTCAGTAGAAGCATTTAAGTCTCACCTTAAAACTCATTTGTATACTCTAGCCTTTAAATAGACTCCCTTTTTAGACCAGTTGATCTGCCGTTTATTTTCTGTTTCTTCTATGTCCACAAGGGAGGGGGTCCGGTCCGATCCGGTGGCCATGTACTGCTTGCCTGCGTATCGGCTGGGGACATCTCTGCGCTGCTGATCCGCCTCCGCTTGGGATGGTTTCCTGCTGGCTCCGCTGTGAACAGGACTCTCGCTGCTGTGTTGGATCCGCTTTGGACTGGACTCTCGCGACTGTGTTGGATCCATTGTGGATTGAACTTTCACAGTATCATGTTAGACCCGCTCGACATCCATTGCTTTCCTCCTCTCTAAGGTTCTCATAGTCATTATTGTCACCGATGTCCCACTGGGTGTGAGTTTTCCTTGCCCTTATGTGGGCCTACCGAGGATGTTGTGGTGGTTTGTGCAGCCCTTTGAGACACTAGTGATTTAGGGCTATATAAGTAAACATTGATTGATTGATCTAAGTTACATTTAAACCAGTGTGGGTGCCACTGGGAGCAGGTGGGTAAAATGTCTTGCCCAAGGACACAACTGCAGTGACTAGGATGGCAGAAGCGGGAATCGAACCTGCAACCCTCAAGTTGCTTGCACGGCTGCTCTACCAACCGAGCTATACCGCCCCGGGTAAATCATGCATCGTTTTTGCTCGGGTAAATGTTGTATTTCATGACTTAACTTTGCGTTTACTGCCATGTTTGTTGCCTTCTTCTTGTTGCAAGCGCCGTTAAAAGTAAGCATGTTTTTTCCTGTCTTTGGCAAAATATAACCATAGATGTTAAGATTGTGTATGTCAGGGGTCCCCAAACTACGGCCAGGTACGGATATGGCCCGCGTGTGTCCAAAATTCAGCCCGCGGGAACTCCCAAGTTAAAAAAAAAAAGTATTTTATTAATTTTCTTTTTAAATTATTAGTTTTTATAATCTGTCTTGGGCAGCACGGTGGTATAGGGTTTAGTGCGTCTGCCTCACAATACAAAGGTCCTGAGTAGTCCTGGGTTCAATCCCGAGCTCGGGATTTTTCTGAGGCCGTTTGCATGTTCTCCCCGTGACTGCATGGGTTCAATCCGGGTACTCCGGCTTCCTCCCACTTCCAAAAACATGCACCTGGGGATAGGTTGATTGGCAACACTAAATTGGTCCTAGTGTGTGAATGTGAGTGTGAATGTTGTCTGTCTATCTGTGTTGGACCTGTGATGAGGTGGCGGCTTGTCCAGGGTGTACAACGCCTTCCGTCCGATTGTAGCTGACATAGGCACCAGCGCCCCCCGCGACCCCAAAGGGAATAAGCGGTAGAAAATGGATGGATGGATAATCCGTCCATCCATTTCCTACCGCTTATTCCCTTATCTTGGCTGAAGGACGGTCAGCCTTTGGATCCAGAGAGGGTAAACTTCAGGAATAGTGACAAGGACAGCATCCTATTTATCCGTGGTCCTCAGAGGGAGGACTCAGGCGTTTATGAGATGACTGTTTTAATCCATCCATCCATCCATCCATCCATCCATCCATTTTCTACCGCTTTTTCCCTTTCGGGGTCGCGGGGGGTGCTGGCGCCTATCTCAGCTACAATCGGGCAGAAGGCGGGGTACACCCTGGACAAGTTGCCACCTCATCACTCACATTCACACACTAGGGCCAATTTAGTGTTGCCAATCAACCTATCCCCAGGTGCATGTCTTTGGAGGTGGGAGGAAGCCGGAGTACCCGGAGGGAACCCACGCATTCACGGGGAGAACATGCAAACTCCACACAGAAAGATCCCGAACCTGGATTTGAACCCAGGACTGCAGGACCTTCGTATTGTGAGGCAGACGCACTAACCCCTCTGATGGATAATCCGTCTTTTCTAATCCATTTTCTACCGCTCGTTACTTTCTGTGTCTTCTAGCCACTCAGGCAAATCATATAGTCAATCGATAATCAATAACGTTACATCAAGTGAGCAAGTGCCCGCCTTTTCAGTCAATTAGTGCGTGAGGAATATATATATATATATATATATATATATATATATATATACACCTGTAAAGAACATAATGTCATGGCTGTCTTGAGTTTCCAATCATTTCTACAACTCTTATTTTTTTGTGATAGAGTGATTCCAGCACAAACGTGTTTGTCACTAAAAACATTCATGAAGTTTGGTTCTTTTATGAATTTATTATGGGTCTACTGAAAATGTGACCAAATATGCTGGGTCAAAAGTATACATACAGCAATGTTAGTATTTGGTTCCATGTCCCTTGGCAAGTTTCACTGCAATAAGGCGCTTTTGGTAGCCATCCACAAGCTTCTGGCAAGCTTCTGGTTGAATTTTTGACCACTCCTCTTGACAAAATTGGTGCAGTTCAGTTAAATTTGTTGGTTTTCTGACATGGACTTGCTTCTTCGCATTGTCCACACATTTAAGTCAGGACTTTGGGAAGCCCGTTCTAAAACATTAATTCTGGCCTGATTTAGCCATTCCTTTACCACTTTTGACGTGTGTTTGGGGTCATTTTTCTGTCGGAACACCCAACTGCGCTCAAGACCCAACCTCCGGGCTGATGATTATAGGTTGTTCTGAAGAATTTCCAGGTTTTTGATTGATTGATTGATTGATACTTTTATTAGTAGATTGCACAGTACAGTACATATTCCGTACAATTGACCACTAAATGGTAACACCCGAATACGTTTTTCAACTTGTTTAAGTCGGGGTCCACGTTAATCAATTCATGGTACACCTTGTATTTGCCGTATTTTAAAAATTACAATGCATCAAGAAATACCTAAGGATTGTAAATGATAAGCAAAAATCCCCCAAATTTGCAGTTCCCCTTGAAACTCAATACAGTTCAGCATCAATGCTAGATTTACACTTCAATTACATACATTTGCTTTTTAAAATATAGAACTGTCTTGGAAAAATGGGTAAATTAATGTGTTTTTTTTAATTATTTTTAGCCATTATTTAATGAAAACATTTTTTTTTTCCAAAATGGGCCAAGACCGGTCTTGACAATACCTCAGAGCCTATCACTATCCACTAGTGTTGTCCCGATACCAATATTTTGGTACCGGTAGCAAAATTATTTAGATACTTTTCGGTACTTTTTTAAATGAATGAAATTAGTAAATAAATGTTTTTTGTAAATTATTTTTAGCGATTAATCAATTAAAACATTTTTTTTTTCCAAAATGGGCCAAGACGGGGCTTGACAATACCTTGGATCCTCAGAGCCTATCACTATCCACTAGTGTTGTCCCGATACCAATATTTTGGTACCGGTAGCAAAATTATTTCGATACTTTTCGGTACTTTTTTAAATAAATAGAATTATAAATTATTTTTAGCGATTAATCAATTAAAACATTTTTTTTTTTCCAAAATGGGCCAAGACGGGGCTTGGCAATACCTTGGATCTCAGAGTCTATCACTATCCACTAGTGTTGTCCCGATACCAATATTTTGGTACCGGTAGCAAAATCATTTAGATACTTTTCGGTACTTTTTGAAATAAATAAAATTATAAATTATTTTTAGCGATTAATCAATTAAAACATTTTTTTTTTCCAAAATGGGCCAAGACAAGGCTTGACAATACCTTGGATCTCAGAGCCTATCACTATCCACTAGTGTTGTCCCGATACCAATATTTTGGCACTGGTACCAGTAGCAAAATTATTTAGATACTTTTCGGTACTTTTTGAAATAAAGGGTACCAGAAAGAATTGCTTTATTGGCTTTATTTTAACACATTATCTTACGGTACATTAAACATTCGTTTCTTATTGCAAGTTTGTTCTTAAATAAAATAGTGAACATACAAGACAACTTGTCTTTTATGAGTAAGTAAGCAAACAAAGGATCGTAATTTAGTCTGCTGAAATATGCAGTAACATATTGTGTCATTTTCCATTCTATTATTTTGTCAACATTATTAAGGACAAGTGATAGAAAATGAATTATTAATCTACTTGTTCATTTACTGTTAATATCTGCTTACTTTCTCTTTTAACATGTTTTAATCTACACGTCTGTAACATAATATACCATAGTAAGTAAAAAAAATAAATACTAAAACGGCGTTCTTTCATCTCCGTAATATCGCTAAAATTCGCTCCATTTTGTCCACTAAAGACGCCGAGATCATTATCCATGCGTTTGTTACGTCTCGTCTCGATTACTGTAACGTATTATTTTCGGGTCTCCCCATGTCTAGCATTAAAAGATTACAGTTGGTACAAAATGTAGCTGCTAGACTTTTGACAAGAACAAGAAAGTTTGATCACATTACGCCTGTACTGGCTCACCTGCACTGGCTTCCTGTGCACTTAAGATGTGACTTTAAGGTTTTACTACTTACGTATAAAATACTACACGGTCTAGCTCCAGCCTATCTTGCCGATTGTATTGTACCATATGTCCCGGCAAGAAATCTGCGTTCAAAAGACTCCGGCTTATTAGTGATTCCTAGAGCCCAAAAAAAGTCTGCGGGCTATAGAGCGTTTTCCGTTCGGGCTCCAGTACTCTGGAATGCCCTCCCGGTAACAGTTCGAGATGCTACCTCAGTAGAAGCATTTAAGTCTCACCTTAAAACTCATCTCTATACTCTAGCCTTTAAATAGACCTCCTTTTTAGACCAGTTGATCTGCCGCTTCTTTTCTTTCTCCTATGCCCCCCCCCTCCGTTGTAGAGGGGGTCCGGTCCGATGACCATGGATGAAGTACTGGCTGTCCAGAGTCGAGACCCAGGATGGACCGCTCGTCGGGACCCAGGATGGGCTGCTCGCCTGTATCGGTTGGGGACATCTCTACGCTGCTGATCCACTTGAGATGGTTTCCTGTGGAAGGGACTCTCGCTGCTGTCTTGGATCCGCTTGAACTGAACTCTCGCGGCTGTGTTGGAGCCACTATGGATTGAACTTTCACAGTATCATGTTAGACCCGCTCGACATCCATTGCTTTCGGTCCCCTAGAGAGGGGGGGTTGCCCACATCTGAGGTCCTCTCCAAGGTTTCTCATAGTCAGCATTGTCACTGGCGTCCCACTGGATTTGAATTCTCTCTGCCCACTGGGTGTGAGTTTTCCTTGCCCTTTTGTGGGTTCTTCCGAGGATGTTGTAGTTGTAATGATTTGTGCAGTCCTTTGAGACATTTGTGATTTGGGGCTATATAAATAAACATTGATTGATTGATTGATTGAAATAAATACTTAATAATCTTTCCCTCAATAAAATAAAATTAAAAATAAAAAAGTAGAATGCTCCGGTACCTTGAATACTTTTCTTAAAATAGTCTTTATCTATAAGGGTTTATCATCTGTCAAAATCTGAGAATACCAAACAAAAAAAATGTGTGTTTTTTTCGTGCAATTACTGTTTGAATTTGCATTGCTCTTCTGTTTCTTTTACAGCAAGGTATTATGTTGGACAATATTCATGAGTTTTGTGGTTTGGTCATCATGCGAAACGTATTGGAATTATTGGAAGACCCCACACAGACATTGATTATGTGCTCTCTGTCCTCTTTAATCAGTGCCACAGACCAGATAATCAGTTGCACAGTTTGATGCGTGCAGCAACCTGTAGAAATGTTCATCAGCTCTGAAGTTGAACTTTATTCCTGTTGTGCTCCCCAATCTGGCACCCGCACCGCATGCACTTTCCTGAATAGAACACAAACACCAGTTGATTGTGTGGCACAATCAAAACTAGACCACCATTTCGGTTTGGAGAATTTATATCAATAACTGATGGTCATTTATTTAAATAGTTTGGTATCTTTTTTTTCCCACCGATTTTTACGGTCCAAAATTGTTGTATTTCAGTATTTATTTTGAAACAGGGAATTACTACTGGGAACTGGGAGAGCTGTGGACTGTTGGCACGGGTTTCCCACCTAGGCCTTCAGTAATGTCCGACTTCAATGATTACCCCTCAAAATACCATAATTGATGTCCCCACATAACAATTGCTGGAGAAATACTATACTAAACTTCCCCTCACCATGTGTGAGGGGAACTCACAATTAGTAGGACCTATTCGACGCAGTATAAGCCAGTGGTACTCCTCGTCATCAGCTTATTTGAGTATAAAAGGCGGGCCTTTTAATCGCTAGAACAGCTGAGCGAACTTCCGGGGTTGGCTGACATATCATCTCACAAGATTTAGTTTCTCTTTAAATATCCTTCTTGAAAATGGCCTTGCTTATATATATCTGCCACCTAATCAACGTTTTGTTCTCCTTCTCTGCTATCCTGGTCTGGCTACGGCACAGAACTTCCTGCTAAATTGAAACTTGTGAATGGATACTCACTTTGGAATGACAACTGAGCATCCAATAACAGTCTTGTTAATATCAGGCTACTTAGATAGGCTACTGTCAACAACTTGTGATTTGATTGGCTGTCACAACTGTCTCTCAACTTTATGTGTTCTCAAATTCATCCACTAACTTTCCCGAAGAGTATCCAATCACAGGACACGTAAGAGTGTCCGCCCTGAGATCAATAGGTCGTGAGTTCAAATCCCGGCCGAGTCACACCAAAGACTATAAAAATGGGACCCATTACTTCCCTGCTAGGCACTCTGCATTAAGGGTTGGAATTGGGGGTTAAATGACCATAAATGATTCCCGGCCGCGGCACCACTGCTGTCCACTGCTCCCCTCACCTCCCACGGGGTGATCAAGGGTGATGGATCAAATGCAGAGAATAATTTCGCCACAATTAGTCTGTGTGTGCGAATCATTGGTACTTTAACTTTTAACTTTAAATGTCACGTTCAACATAAGGCCACGTAGAAGGCCTTACTGACAACAACTCGTGATCTGATTGGCTATCGCAACTGTCTATCAACTGTATGTCCCCGTTCACTGACAGTGCACGGACGCCCGCATTCTTGTTTCTGAAGGCTTCTGGCAGATTTGGCAACATAAGATAGCAAAATTCTGATTGGATACAAACTAAAACTAAAAACAACAGCACTAGAAGGACCATAATACGACATGAAGAGAATATGAATACTTTTAGATATTTAGGGAAAGTAAATACAAAAATATCGTATCTTTATATTTGATCATGATATCTGGTTACCGTATTTCCTTGAATTGCCGCAGGGCATATAGTATGCGCCTGCCTTGAATTACTGCCGGGTCAAACTCGCTTCGCAAAATAATTAGCGCATGCTTAGTATTACCGCCTGGTCAAACTCCCGCTGTCATCATTTTCAGAATGGAGGCTGATTTCCATAATTTGAAATCGCATTAAAGGAAGAAGATTAAGAGCTATTCAGTAGGATTTAAGGTCCAAGCTATTGAATACCGGTATGCTAAAAAGAACAGTAAGCAGCTATGTTACAACCTATGTCCCACTCTCCCTTGTGGAGGGGGTCCGGTCCGATCCGGTGGCCATGTACTGCTCGCCTATGTATCGGCTGGGGACATCTCTGCGCTGCTGATCCGCCTCCGCTTGGGATGGTTTCCTGCTGGCTCCGCTGTGAACGGGACTCTCGCTGCTGTGTTGGATCCGCTTTGGACTGGAGTCTCGCGACTGTGTTGGATCCATTATGGATTGAACTTTCACAGTATCATCTTAGACCCGCTCGACATCCATTGCTTTCCTCCTCTCCAAGGTTCTCATAGTCATCATTGTCACCGACGTCCCACTGGGTCATTATTGTCACCGATGTCCCACTGGGTGTGAGTTTTCCTTGCCCTTATGTGGGCCTACCGAGGATGTCGTAGTGGTTTGTGCAGCCCTTTGAGACACTAGTGATTTAGGGCTATATAAGTAAAAATTGATTGATTGATTGATTGATGTTTTATTAATATACTTGTGGAGCTGACGGTCCGACAGACAGGTAGTGCACGGCTGCAGTTGGCGGCGAGTTCCCCAAGAGTAAATAGCAAGACCTATTGGCATACAACTACAGCTGATTGGACTAACGTGACTAGGAAGCACGCAAAGAGTAAATAGAAAGGCAAGAGCCTAATAGTCTCCACAAATGTATGTATGTATTTGACACATGCGTTACATAAAGGTAAGACCATAATAACGTTTTTTTTTTTATTAAATGTGCTTTTCATGATGGTATCCTTACATCACACTCAATTTTTTTACTGCATGCCTTTGGTAAGTCAGAGGTTTTGAATTAATTAGCACATGCTTACTTTTACCGCATGCCTTTGGTAAGCGCAGGGATGAGAAGTGAAGCGAAGTGAAGTGAAATATATTTATATAGCGCTTTTTCTCTAGTGACTCAAAGCGCTTTACATAGTGAAACCCAATATCTAATTTTTACATTTAAACCAGTGTGGGTGGCACTGGGAGCAGGTGGGTAAAGTGTCTTGCCCAAGGACACAACGGCAGTGACTCGGCTGGCGGAAGCGGGGATCGAACCCGCAACCCTCAAGTTGCTGGCACGGCCGCTGAACCAACCGAGCTATACCGCCCAGAGAAGAGGTTTTAAATTCATTAGCACCCCGGCGGCAATTCAAGGAAATACGGTATGTTAGACCAGCAGAGAAGGCCTTGCTGGCCCTGACTTCCCACCACTGGTTGAAGGACACTGCCGCTTCCTCGTTAGACGAATGTCGCAAGAAAAAAAGGCAGCTTCCATGCATTATTCCCGTATTACTAACTAACTGCTTTTCAGGTTGTTCAATTGTGAAAATCACACTGGGGCTTCACGGTGGCAGAGGGGTTAGTGCGTCTGCCTCACAATACGAAGGTCCTACAGTCCTGGGTTCAAATCCAGGCTCGGGATTTTTCTGTGTGGAGTTTGCATGTTCTCCCCGTGAATGCGTGGGTTCCCTCCGGGTACTCCGGCTTCCTCCCACTTCCAAAGACATGCACCTGGGGATAGGTTGATTGGCAACACTAAATTGGCCCTAGTGTGTGAATGTGAGTGTGAATGTTGTCTGTCTATCTGTGTTGGCCCTGCGATGAGGTGGCGACTTGTCCAGGGTGTACGCTGCCTTCCGCCCGATTGTAGCTGAGATAGGCGCCAGCGCCCCCCGCGACCCCGAAAGGGAATAAGTGGTAGAAAACGGATGGATGGACACTGTTTATTTTCATTAAACGTAATATTTTAGTAACACATTTGATGAGCGTTGTGTCGGACTGTCAATGTGAAATGTCGAGTTAATACCTTTTTTTGAAAAGTTCTTTGCTTGGAGTGTCGTGGCAAACTGTGCCCGTACGCAAAATATATTATTGTGGGAACACACACGCCAATTCTCTCTTGGCATTTACTGTTTCTGCCCGCTTGCCTCTTGTCTTGTGTAAACTTTTAACAGTCTCTTTTCATGCACTCCATCCATTCATCCATTTTTTACCGCTTGTCCCGTTCGGGGTGGCAGGGGCGGGGGGTCGCTGGAGCCTATCTCAGCTGCATTCGGGCGGAAGGCAGGGTACAACCTGGACAAGTCGCCACCTCATTGCAGGGCCAACACAGATAGACACACTCACATTCACACACTAGTGTTTGATCGTGTTTTGTTTTGTTTTCTGGACTCTTGTTCCGTTTTTTCCACTTCCTGGTTTGTTTTTGTTACCATGACAACGGGGCTCTCCCTTAGAGATAGGGTGAGAAGCTTTGCCATCCGGGAGGAACTCAAAGTAAAGCCGCTGCTCCTTCACATCGAGAGGAGCCAGATGAGGTGGTTCGGGCATCTGGTCAGGATGCCACCCGAACGCCTCCCTAGGAAGACTATGTCTCCCGGCTGGCCTGGGAACGCCTCGGGATCCCCCGGGAAGAGCTAGACGAAGTGGCTGGGGAGAGGGAAGTCTGGGTTTCCCTACTTAGGCTGTTGCCCCCGCGACCCGACCTCGGATAAGCGGAAGATGATGGATGGATGGATGGATGGACAACTCATTGATTTTCACCTCGCCCTCCTAGTCACGCCCCTGCCCTCAGTCCCGCACCTGTTCCTAATTATCACAGCCACTACTTAAGTCATTTTCTTTCTGTCCTTCAGTCTGGGATTTTTGCATTCTGCTTCAAGCCTTCATTTCTATCCCAAACCTCCACGCCTTGTCACGCTGCTAAACCTTTGGACCACGCCACGTAGGATCCATGTATTCTTTCGTCTAAGTGCTGTTTTTTGGTTTATTGAGTATCTTTGTTAGCATCTTTTGTTTATTTATAGATAGCCATGCCCTTGTGCTGTTTTTGTTAACGTTTTGCCCTTTCTATTTTAGTAACAAATAAAAATGTACTTACATTCATGCCTGACTCGTCCCACATCATCCTTGCATCGAGGAAGCACAAACATCCACAGTTACGGCCTGAAAACCAGGGCCAATTAAGTGTTGCCAATCAACCTATCCCCAGGTGCATGTTTTTTTGGCGGTGGGAGGAAGCCGGAGTACCCGGAGGGAACCCACGCAGTCCCGAGGAGAACATGCAAACTCCACACAGAAAGATCCCGAGCTCGGGATTGAACCCAGGACAACTCAGGACCTATTGTGAGGCACTAAGTGCACTGTCCTCCGAAATCTAAACATCTAAACATGGAATTGATAAGCCGGACTCTTGACGAAGAAAAGAGGTCTGGCTGCATTGTACGTGAGAGACTCGTGGGAGAGATGGAGAATGTTGTGCCTTTCAGTGCTTTCTGTCGGGAACCTGAAAGACATCTATGTATTTGGAACTGTGATCGCATGGCATCTGTTGATCAGGCTGGGCATGGCTTTGGGGTATTGTCAAATTCGGAAGACGATGGCAGCCGTTCAAGAAATGCTGCCCGTCGCATTGGACGGCGTGGGTCGGGCAGTGGGAACACAGACTGTGGTGCATTCTGAACAGAATCGTAAGTTGGACAACATCATTGAAAGGCTTATTGAAATGCAAAACATTTTTTTATCGAATCAAGAGCCAGCACGGATGATTATATCAGACAAGCCATTGAAATGTCTGCTCACTTGGAAAACAACAGTGGTGTGCCGTCAGGGCCAGCGAGGCCTTCTCTGCTGGCTTACAAAAAAATCCGTCCATCTATTTTTTTATCGCTTTTTTATCGGATCATTATCCATGCGTTTGTTACGTCTCGTCTCGATTACTGTAACGTATTATTTTCGGGTCTCCCCATGTCTAGCATTAAAAGATTACAGCTGGTACAAAATGCGGCTGCTAGACTTTTGACAAGAACAAGAAAGTTTGATCACATTACGCCTGTACTGGCTCACCTGCACTGGCTTCCTGTGCACTTAAGATGTGACTTTAAGGTTTTACTAATTACGTATAAAATACTACACGGTCTAGCTCCAGCCTATCTTGCCGATTGTATTGTACCATATGTCCCGGCAAGAAATCTGCTTCCAAAAGACTCCGGCTTATTAGTGATTCCTAGAGCCCAAAAAAAGTCTGCGGGCTATAGAGCGTTTTCCGCTCGGGCTCCAGTACTCTGGAATGCCCTCCCGGTAACAGTTCGAGATGCTACCTCAGTAGAAGCATTTAAGTCTCACCTTAAAACTCATCTGTATACTCTAGCCTTTAAATAGACCTCCTTTTTAGACCAGTTGATCTGCCGCTTCTTTTCTTTCTCCTATGTCCCCCCCTCCCTTGTGGAGGGGGTCCGGTCCGATGACCATGGATGAAGTACTAGCTGTCCAGAGTCGAGACCCAGGATGGACCGCTCGCCTGTATCGATTGGGGACATCTATACACTGCTGATCCGCCTCCGCTTGAGATGGTCTCCTGTGGACGGGACTCTCGCTGCTGTCTTGGATCCGCTTTGGACTGAACTCTCGCGGCTGTGTTGTAGCCACTATGGATTGAACTTTCACAGTATCATGTTAGACCCGCTCGACATCCATTGCTTTCGGTCCCCTAGAGGGGGGCGGGTTGCCCACATCTGAGGTCCTCTCCAAGGTTTCTCATAGTCAGCATTGTCACTGGCGTCCCACTGGATGTGAATTCTCCCTGCCCACTGGGTGTGAGTTTTCCTTGCCCTTTTGTGGGTTCTTCCGAGGATGTTGTAGTCGTAATGATTTGTGCAGTCCTTTGAGACATTTGTGATTTGGGGCTAAATAAATAAACATTGATTGATTGATTGATTGATCGCTTGTCCCTATCGGGGTCGCGGGATAGCCTATCCCAGCTGAATTCGGGGTACACCCTGGACAAGTCGCCACCTCATCGCAGGGCCAACACAGATAGACGGACAACATTCACACTCACATTCAAACTCTAGGGTCAATTTAGGCCCCTTCTACTCTAAGCCAGATGAGGTTATCCAGCGTAAATCCCACCTAACCTTATCCGTGTCCACATCCAACAATGCCACCGTTTAAGACACCGTCCCCGCCTCCCACCGCCGGCGCAACGCCACCTAGTACGCGTGCGCAAAAAAAATATGTGCGTCATAGTCACCTCTGACCTGGAACTGTATCCTTACTAGAGATGCGCGTTTTGACCGCGGGTCAGGCGGTTGACATGACGAAAACATTTATTTGAATTAGATCCGGGCGGGTGACGGTTGAACCATCCGGAGATATTTGATATACATGGTTCTGGGATCGGTTTCCTTTGCCATACAAAGAGCCATTTAAGACCCGTGTCATAAAGCGAAGAAGCCAATAGGAGACGCTATTATTCTCTTGAATGACTACCGGCAGTCACCCAGATATTAAATATCAGTGCGTGCTATGAAGCCATTGACTTTGTCGCCTTCTACAACATGTACGATCTGCTCGTCAGTCCAGCAACATGTTGTGTGTGCCTTCCACGGCAACATGCACACGACTGCAAGGCATACTGGGTGACACAGAGTACACTAATGGTTGTGATATAAACAATTTGAACACTCTTAGTAATATGCGCCACGCTTCGAAGCCACACCAATTAAGAACGACAAACACATTTCGGGAGAACATCCTCACAGTAACTCAAAATAAACGCAACACAACAAATACCCATAAACCTTTGTATTCATGACACTTCCTGACTATTTTATACACCCTAGTTTTTCATTGAGTAGAATCTCAGCGGACCTGGACATTCGAAAGTTCTCTTGCCATTTCTCTGGCACAACAAACTCGGTGACAAACATAATTCACCAGGTTGCCATTCTTCCGAGGCTTATCCAAAACCGTCGCTCAACATTGCTATGTTGCCGTCTGAGATGTGTTGTATCCAAAATAGCTGCAATCGCCCGTTTACTTCTCTTAACGTATTGATGTGTGATTTCCAAAAGCTCCTGTCTGGATGACTCACCTTCGCCTTTCTAGTGGTTACCGCCAAGTTACCGAACGGGTTGTTGTGAAGTCGGCTGTGGCGCGTACTTTCTGACGTCACTTCCTGTGTGGGGCGCGGTCTTTCTGGCGTCACTTCCTCTCCGAACTCAGTGTGTAAACGATCAATGAGTCCACACAGAGCTAAGAGTCGGAGATTAAAAAATAGACGCCTCACTTTCTCTTGTGTAAAAATGTGTCCAAGGAGGGGTACTTTACACGCGTTACACGCTCACAAATCCGGATGTACTTGCTCAAATGTTGCACGGCAGAAGTGTCGCAAAAATGACGTGTGAGTAGACAGCCTATCGAGGGTTCTTTCTGCATAGGGACAGACAGACAACTTAAAACATTCATACGCCGATCTAAAAGACACACACTCAGATTGATATACTGACACACAAATTAGTACACACGCACGCTAATTGTATTAGACGCGCACAGACTGAGATAAACGTGTTATTTTTGACTAAGGGAAGATGACGACACAGACAACAGGAGGCGATGTAGCGCTAAGATTGATTTTATATATATATATAGACCATATATATATATATATATATTAATCAAACTATACTAAATATTAGGAGTGCGGGGAGAAAAATATATCCGAATTTGAATCGCTATTCTTACGTTGTGCGATTCAGAATCGATTCTAATTTTAAAAAAAATCGATACATTTATTATTTTTTATAGATTTTTTTTTTTTTTTTTAATCAATCCAACAAAACAATACACAGCAATACAATAACAATGCAATCCAATTCCAAAACCAAACCTGACCCAGCAACACTCAGAACTGCAATAAACAGAGCAATTTAGGAGACACAAACACAACAGAGAATAAACCAAAAGTAGTGAAAAAAAAATGAATATTATCAACAACAGTATCAATATTAGTTTTAATTTCAGCACACAGTGATTAAAAATCCCTCAGTGACATTATCATTAGACATTTATAAAAAGAACAATAGTGTCACAGTGGCTCACACTTGCATCGCATCTCATAATTTTGACAACACACCGTGTCCGATATTTTCACAAAGATAAAATAAGTCATATTTTTTGGTTTGGGCTTCACGGTGGCAGAGGGGTTAGTGCGTCTGCCTCACAATACGAAGGTCCTGCAGTCCTGGGTTCAAATCCAGGCTCGGGATCTTTCTGTGTGGAGTTTGCATGTTCTCCCCGTGAATGCGTGGGTTCCCTCCGGGTACTCCGGCTTCCTCCCACTTCCAAAGACATGCACCTGGGGATAAGTTGATTGGCAACACTAAAATTGGCCCTAGTGTGTGAATGTGAGTGTGAATGTTGTCTATCTGTGTTGGCCCTGTGATGAGGTGGCGACTTGTCCAGGGTGTACCCCGCCTTCCGCCCGATTGTAGCTGAGATAGGCGCCAGCGCCCCCCGCGACCCCGAAAGGGAATAAGCGGTAGAAAATGGATGGATGGATGGATTTTTTGGTTTGTTTAATAGTTAAAACAAATTTACATTATTGCAATCAGTTGATAAAACATTGTCCTTTACAATTATAAAAAGCTTTTTTTTTTTTTTTTTTTAAATCTACTGCTCTGCTAGCATGTCAGCAGACTGGGGTACATCCTGCTGAAATCCTATGTATTGAATGAATACAGAATCGTTTTGAATCGGAAAAATATCGTTTTTGAATCGAGAATCGCGTTGAATCGAAAAAATTGATTTATAATCGTATCGCGACCCCAAGAAACGATATTGAATCGAATCGTGGGACACCCAATGATTCGCAGCCCTACTAAATATACTAACTAAGGAAATGGAGTGTGAAAAAAATCCAAGAATGTGTATGGTGTAAGACTATGTGTGTAGATTAGCTGTTGAGTGTTACCGTAAATGTTGAACGAGAGAGGAGGAAGTCCAGGGGAGAGAGAAGTCTACAGGTTCCTGTCCAAAGCGGGGGGAGTCAAGGATCGAGGGAGGCAGTCAGAGTCCTGAGGAAGATCCGGGGAAACGTGGCGCAGAGAAAGAGTGGCCTTGCGCAACCCGAGGGTCCCTGGTTCAATCCCCACCTAGTACCAACCTCGTCACGTCCGTTGTGTCCTGAGCAAGACACTTCACCCTTGCTCCTGATGGGTGCTGGTTAGTGCCTTGCATGGCAGCTCCCTCCGTCAGTGTGTGAATGGGTGAATGTGGAAGTAGTGTCAAAGCGCTTTGAGTACCTTGAAGGTAGAAAAGCGCTATACAAGTAAAACCCATTTATCATTTATCATTTAAAAGTGAGACGCACAGCTCACATTCCAGGCGACGTAGGGTACCGCGGGGATGACACAAGAAAACACATACTAAAAACACAGAAACACAGAGGGGTGAACACAAAGAGAGCACGATTGCATCAAGCAGGATGTGGCTAACTTTTCGCGAACAGAAGGTTATATTCTGGCCCGGGATGGCAGCTCGCACAGACAGATGCGCTGATTGCAGATTGTCTGCACAGCCGCAGCAGAGAGAGACCACCTGTGGACGTGTCCCACGGTGCGCTCGTCAGGACGCAAAGATTAGGGCACATTGGAATGCGCCCTGGTCGTGACAACGTGTTTCCCAATAATTTTTCTACAATAATACTTGCATAATATTGTTAATCAGTTTATAGGGCACAAATGCAGCGTGAATGGTGTTTGTGTACACTTCATTATTTGACTTGTAATATACCTGCTTCTCTTCCATTCCAATCGTATTTCGTTCTGGAGTCCGAATTAAGCTGGCATTCTCCCTTTCCTTAGCTACTTTCTTTAATAAATCTCTGTTCTTTTTTTTTTTTCTCCCATCGCTGCACTCCAAAATGTTCTTGTCTTTTAATTTGTGAGGCCAATAAACAGTTTCCTGTTCATTACAATTCCAACAATGTTTTTATTGAATGGTATCTGCTTCCGGGTTGTATGCGCAATTCTAAGGGTCGGCGGCATACACCCACCCGAATAATCAGGTTTTTGATCGCATAATCCAGGTGTGTTCGTCCCGACGTAGTAAGGTGTTTTCGTGGGTTGTAGAATACTAATTTATAGCGGAAATATTTGACTCATTTAGTGCATGGAGACATACTTGCTGTTGTTATGGAGGGTGGGGAAGAAAAACAATAAACACTGCCTGGAGCTTTTATCGCAAACAAACCATTATTTGTTTACATTTAATCACCAGAGCATTAATAATGTGTCGTAATCAACTGGGTCAAGCATGCTAATAACATGTCCAGTTTGTAGCTCATCACTGTCTCTTTCCTCCGACTGTAACAAAATGGTACTCAAGAGAAAAATTAGCTGGATATGCACTCATTAAATCCATATGAATAACGGCTCTTTGAAAGCTTTGCGTGGACGCCCTGAAGACGCAAGCTCTCCAAGGTGCTGTAAGCATCCGGCTTTTTACACCTAATGTCGTAATATAACACACATTCATTAGCTTTGTGTGTTGTCAGCTAATGATAGCGATTTAACAAAGCTTAGCTATTAACGTTAGCGCTCATTGAATGTATGTTTATCACGGTGCTTCTAAAATATTTTCTGTTACGCGCCCCCCAGGATGAAGAAAATATTTTGCACCCCCCCACCCCCCCCAAACTATACCTCTGCATAACATTGTAAGCCTATTAACATGAAAGGAAACAACACACCGATCTTTCCTCGTCTTCCACCATGGTTACGCCCCCTGACATCGCACCACACCACTATTTGAGAAATTTAGCCAAAAACATATTAAAAGTGAAAATATTAAATATTTGAACTCACAATTTATAGAAACTTTTCGATGCCATATAAGCCAGTGGTGTTCCTAGTTGTCGGCTTAGTCGAGTGGAAATGGGGAACTTTTCCCCATTTCATCGCCAGAACAGCTGAGTTTGCTTCCGGGGTTGGCCGACATCATCTCACAAGATGTGGTTTCTCTTTAAATATCCTTCTTGAAAATTTTCCTGCAGATTTATACAGTATCTCCCACCTAATCAACGTTTTGTTGTCCTTCTCTGCTACCCCGGTCTGTCTACGGCGCAACACTTCCTGCTATTTTGAAACTTGTAAATGGATACTTACTTTGGAATGACAAGCGAGTATCCACATATCCGAGCATCACAGTCTCGTTAACATCAGGCTACTTAGATAGGCTACTGTCAACAACTTGTGATCTGATTGGCTATCGTAACTGTCCATCACTGTATGTGTTCTCAAATTCATCCACTACCGGTCCCGATGAGTATCCAATCACAGGACGCGTAAATGTCACCTTCAACGTTAGGCCAGCTAGAAGGCCTTACTGACAACAACTCGTGATCTGATTGGCTATTGCAACTGTCTATCAACTGTATGTCCCCATTGTTGATTGTGAAGGCCCCTTGCAGATTTGGTACAGCATGGCAACATAAGCTCGCTGAATTGGATACAAACTAAAACGAAACACAACAGCACTGGGAAGAGCATAATATGACATGAAGAAAATATGAATAATTTTAGGTATTTAGGAAAAGTAAATTATCTATTTATTTATTTTTAATCATGACCTTCATTTCTGGTTATTTTAGGCCAGCAAAGAAGGCGTTGCTGGCTCTGACGGCACCCCACTAATATATATATATATATATATATATATATATATATATATATATATATATATATATATATATATATCCATCCATCCATTTTCTACCGCTTAGTCCCTTCAGTGATGAGGTGGCGAATTGTCCAGGGTGTACCACGCCTTCCGCCCAATCGAAGCTGAGATATATATATATATATATATATATATATATATATATATAAAATCTCCTGATGATTGAGGGAACCCCTCATGAAACAGTTCTGTAGAGATGAAGTAGTCTTGTGATTTTTCCCACACCTACATATATATATATATATATATATATATATATATATATATATATATATATATATACAAAATTATAAATATGTGTGTGTATATGTATATATATAAATGTATATGTATATATACATATTTACATGTATATAAATACATAAATGTATATATATATATATATATATATATATATATATATATATATATATATATATATATATATATATATATATACATATATTTATATGTTTACATAAATATAAATGTATAAATGTGTGTATATATATGTATACAACGTATATATTAAAAACATGTATATATATATATATATATATATATATATATAGGTGTGTGTGTGTGTGTGTGTGCATTTGTGTCCATTTTGTGTTGAGCTGTCTAGAAAAAAAGCATAATGATAAACAAACATTTGCATATATCAAACAAAATGTCCAGTCCCACGTTGGGTCCACATTTTAATAAAGTACATTTATTAATAAATATACAAAAAATATCAACTTGCAGTTCATCAAGATTAATTATGAGTTGACTGTTCACAAAATTTGATTAATCGCAATTAAATATTACAATTGTTGTTTTTACACATAGTGAAGTCACACACTAAAACCAATGTAAATAATATATAACTAACTGAATACAGCTCTTGCTTTGGATGTAAATACATGAATAGCTAATCTTGTGACCACTGAGTCTTCATCAACATTTTATTTTTAAAACGGAAGTACGTTCAGTGTATCTGCACATGTACAAGACCCACACTTGATTGTTGGTTTCATCATCTGTTTTGTTTCTTTTGCAGTGAAGTAGCTTTCCTCTTCATCCTTCTGTTGATCCCCGTCCCTCTTTCTTCTGCACCGTGTGAAGCACCTGCAGCTCATATAAGGCGAGCCAATGTTTGTGATGCAGAGTCAGTGTGTGGTCGGATTGACTGGCGTTTTTGGTTTGAAGTGGGGATAAACAGCACATCTGTAACTGCGTGGATCCCACTGAGCCCGACCCTCCGCTGGAAAGCTGCTGCATGATGAGAGAGGAAATGATCCGTCTACATGTTTCTTCCTTTTGTAGTTTTCTGAGAAATTCGCAACAGCTTAACCCCTACACTCTGTTTCTAAGAAACACATGTGTTTTAATGGCATCTAAAAATGTCCATATACTGTATGTGTCCTTTGTATTAAAATAAGGACAATTTGATATATGTAACATTGTATTTAGTTTTTCTCCCACTGAGTAATTAAAAACTGTGGATTTTATTATCGTTGAATAAAATAAATCTGAATATAGATTTTAAATCCCCTTTGCAAATTTGCTTTTGCAGCCGAAAAACTCTAAACCAGGGGTCACCAACCTTTTTGAAACCAAGAGCTACTTCTTGGGTATTGATTAATGCGAAGGGCTACCAGTTTGATACACACATAAATAAATTGCCAGAAATAGCCAATTTTCTCAATTTACCTTTAATAAAGCGATATATATTTTTTAAAAAAATGGGTATTTCTATCTGTCGTTCCGTCGTACATTTTTTTTCCTTTTACGGAAGGTTTTTTTGTAGAGAATAAATGATAAAAAAAACACTTAATTGAACGGTTTAAAAGAAGAGAAAACAGAAAAAAAAATGAAAATTAAATTTTGAAACATAGTTTATCCTCAATTTCGACTTTTTAAAATTCAAAATTCAACCGAAAAAAAGAAAAGAAAAATAGCTGATTCGAATCTTTTTGAAAAAAAAAAAAAAAAAAATTATGGTACATCATTTTTTCTGATTAAGAATAATTTTAGAATTTTGATGACATGTTTTAAATAGCTTAAAATCCAATCTGCACTTTGTCATAATATATAACAAATTGGGCCAAGCTATATTTCTGACGAAGACAAATCATTATTTCTTCTCGATTTTCCAGAAGAAAATTTTTAAAAGAAATTCAAAAGACTTTGTAAAAAGATTTAAATTTGATTCTAAAGATTTTCTAGATTTGCCGGAATATTTTTTTTGAATTTTAATCATAATAAGTGTGAAAAAATATTTCACAAATATTCTTCGTCGAAAAAACAGAAGCTAAAATGAAGAATTAAATCAAAATATATGTATTATTCTTTACGATGAAAAAAAAAATACTTGAACATTGATTTAAATTGTCAGGAAAGAAGAGGAAGGAATAAAGAAAATAAAAAATTATATGTGTTTAAAAATCCTAAAATTATTTTTAAGGTTGTATTTTTTTCTCTAAAATTGTCTATCTGAAAGTTAAAAGAAGCAAAGTAAAACAATTTATGAATTTATTTAAACAAGTGAAAACCAAGTCTTTAAAATATTTTCTTGGATTTTCTAAATTTATTTGAGTTTTGTCTCTCTTAGAATTAAAAATGTCGAGCAGAGCGAGACCAGCTTGCTAGTAAATAAAAAAAATAAAAAAAATAGAGGCAGCTCACTGGTAAGTGCTACTATTTGAGCTATTTTTAGAACAGGCCCGCGGGCGACTCATCTGGTCCTTACGGGCTACCTGGTGCCCGCGGGCACCGCGTTGGTGACCCCTGCTCTAAACCATTAAAACAACATCTGGTTATCATCTGTGCAAAGTAATAAAATAAAACTAAACTACGTTATAAAGATTTTAGAAGAAGCTGTTCAGGCGAGTTTCATTGTTAGACACTCTGGCCAAAACTACATTTATTGGTGGTAATCAACTTTCCATTTGCTAAAGTGAACAAAAGAACATGTGATGACCATATGTGGACACGTGTGAGTAATGTTTGTCATAAATACCACATTATGCCATCAATAATGCATGCTCAATACACAGGTGTTCTATATAGCTGTCTGTGTGCCGCCTGATTTGAATGAATGAGTAATTTGAAAGTTGACAGCCAATATAAAAAATATAAAAAAAAGGTAGGAATATGTTTTCATAGTCATCAAGTGACATTTTCACACACTTTGCACTTCTTGACTGCAAAATGGAGCTTTGGGATGGAAGGCCATTAATGTATTTTTGTTTCGAGGCAAAACTCATCTCAGTATAACCCTAAACAATGTTATAATATAAAAATAAAAATAAAAACTTGTATTATGTACGAAAAAAGTGTTGAACAAAAAATAGGCAACAATATAATAATGAGAGGTCGTTTTTGCATGATTTGGGGTTTGTGTCTATTAACAATAAATGCACCGTTTGGAGATATATAGCCACTCCATATACATATATATATATATATATATATATATATATATATATATATATATATATATATATATATATATACATATATATATATATATATATATATATATATATATATATATATATATATATATATATATATATATATATATATATATATATATATATATATATATATATATATATATATATATATATATATATATATATATATATATATATATATATATATATATATATATATATGTCTTGATTGGATTATCCAGAGAATAGTGCTCGATACCGTGGTAGAGCGCAATATGTAGGTGTGGGAAAAATCACAAGACTACTTCGTTTCCACAGAACTGTTTCATGAGGGGTTCCCTCAATCATCAGGAGATTTTAATGGAAGCATTCACATACAATGGTTTATATAGGGCACAGAGTGGGTGGGTACAGGCAGGCGTAGGGACATGGTGATTGGCTCATGTGTTACCTAGGAGGTGTTTCCGTCTGTGGCGGCATGTTGAAATGATTTCACTGCGCTTGTTGAGGGATGACAGGTCTGGATGATATATAATAAACAGTTTCTCTTTTAAGCATGGGTTGCATCTTTTATTACCACTGTTGTAAGGTGTGCTGGATGCAAGAATTTGCCATGTTTGCCGCCAGAGTTTACTCCTCTCCCAGCTTGCTAGCCTCAACCTGAACCTTGGTATTTACCGTGATGACGGACTGGCAGTGTGCCGCGCCTCGCCAAGGAGCAGCGAGAACACCAAGAAGCGCATATGCCAAATCTTCAAAGAAAACGGCCTATGGATCACGATTGAAGCCAACAGGCAAACCGTCAACTTCCTCGACGTCACTTTCAACCTGAGAAATAACAGCTACCAACCATTTACGAAACCCAACACAACACTCCAATACGTGCACCATGACAGCAGCCACCCACCCACCACCACGAAAAGAATACCTACCGGAATTAATAAAAGGCTATCGACCAATTAACCCCCCCCCGTACCAGAAAGCACTTGATGAAAGCGGATACAACTTCACCCTCACCTATGAACCCACTCCAGGAAACCAACCAAAAAAGAGCAGAAAACAAAACAACATCATCTGGTACAATCCGCCATTAAGCAAAAACGTCTCAACCAACATCGGCCGCAAGTTCCTCACTCTGATCGACAAACACTTCCCCAAAGGCAACACCATAAGAAAAATATTCAACAAGAACAACATTAAATTGAGCTACAGCTGTATGAATAACATACAACAAATCATTTCAAACCACAACAAAGCAATTGCAAAAGGACTGCCTACCCCCAGACTAAACGACTCTGAAACCAATAAGGAATGGAACTGTCGCAAGAAACCTGATTGCCCTCTCAACGGAGGGTGCTTACAGACATCAGTCGTTTACCAAGCAAAGGTAACACGAAAGGACATTAACACATCCGACACGTACGTAGGATTAACCGAAGGAGCGTTCAAAACAAGATGGAATAATCACAACGCCTCCTTTAGAAACCAGACTTTGCGGAATTCTACAGAACTCAGCAAACACATTTGGAACCTCAAAGACAATAATGTTGAATATTCAACAACATGGCAAATTCTTGCATCCAGCACACCTTACAAGAGTTGTAATAAAAGATGCAACCTATGCTTGAAAGAGAAACTGTTTATTATATATCATCCAGATCTATCATCCCTTAACAAGCGCAGTGAAATCATTTCAGCATGCCGCCACAAGCGGAAACACCTCCTAGGTAACACATGAGCCAATCACCACACCCTACGCCTGCCTGTACCCACCCACTCTGTGCCCTATATAAACCATTGTATGTGAATGCTTCCATTAAAATCTCCTGATGATTGAGGGAACCCCTCATGAAACAGTTCTGTAGAAACAAAGTAGTCTTGTGATTTTCCCCACACCTATATATATATATATATATATATATATATATATATATATATAATTTCATTATTTCACAATACACAATACATCATGTCCGAAAAGGAGTAGGGAGAAGCAAAGCTTTTTTAATCCTACCCCTTTCCCACGTCAGAGCGCCCACAAATATATACATTAATTCACTGACCTTCTTTACAGCAAAATAGCAAAATGACATCCGTGAATGAGTAACCCAACAGTTTTGCAATATTAATAATGCAGTCATTATTAACATACTGAGATGAAGAATATCTTATTTTCAATAAGGTTGAAAGTGTTTCTCAGAAATAATTCTTCTTAATTGTATATATATATATATATATATATATATATATATATATATATATATATATATATATATATATATATATATATATATATATATATATATATATATCTTGATTGGATTATCCAGAGAATAGTGCTCGATACCATGGTAGAGTGCAATATGTATGTGTGGGAAAAATCACAAGACTACTTTATCTCTACAGAACTGTTTCATGAGGGGTTTCCTCAATCATCAGGAAATTTTTTTTTTTTGGATTGAGGGAACCCCTCATGAAACAGTTCTGTAGAGATGAAGTATTCTTGTGATTTTTCCCACACATACATATATATATATATATATATATATATATATATTTATATATATATATATATATATATATATATATATGTATATAAATAGTTTTTACTCCCCCTGATATGTATATATATATATATATATATCAGGGTATCTGCAGGTTTCAGCAAGTCAAATTTAAACTTTTTAAGACCTTTTGAATGCCACCTTGAATGAAATTTAAGACCGAAAAAAAAAAAAAAAAAATCTATAAATATAAGCAATGGTTGGTGATCCCACTGTACTACAACCTCAGTGACAATCAGTCAAGTTTACTTTTTGTATGTTTATTAATAAACAAACTGATAAGTACCACTCTGCCAAACAGCTTATCAAAAATCTTGAGAGATCCAAAAACTTTGACGTCCAAAACAAACAAACCAACACCAACGCCAGTAAAAACATAATAACCGAGGTGAGGGTCAAAATAAATTACATTTGGTCAGAAAATGGATGGATGGAATAATAGTGCAATAATAGTGCAAAACAGTATTATAACATCAACAACAAAACACTGAACACACACTCAAATGGGCCTCAGTTGAGCTTCAGCTGGCTGTTCTCATTTACGAGTTCTGCCTCTACTTTTTATTTAGCTCACTCATTTTTTCTTTGTATCTTTCAGAGATACAAAGAAAAAATGAGTGAGCTGAAATCATTCACTTTTACTCAAAGACGTGCCCCCCCAAAAAACGAAAAAAAAACTGGCCTGACAATTTAAGACCATTGAGTACTGTATTTAAGACCATTTTAGGAATTTCTAATACATGTAATACTTTTTAAGGCCTTAATTTTAGATACATGAATTTAAGACTTTTTAACACTTTTTAAGGATCCGCGGAAACCCTGATATATATATATATATATATAAATATATGAAGGGGCTGGGATATATCTATCTATCCATATATATATATATATATGTATATATATATGTATATATATATATATATATATATATATATATATATATATATATATATATATATATATATATATATATATATATATATATATATATATATATATATATATATCGCCCAGACCTTGGCCCAATTTTTTAACCCCCTTTTGAGAAAAAGGATTTTAAGTGCGCCTTGGAAAATACAGTACCAACACGGGAGGTTGTTTCCCTATCTTTTCCATAATGGGTTAATTCAATTTATTTTCCTAGATTTCCTTTATTTCCTGTCCAGTGCTCTTATTTTGCTAGTTACTTTTCCTGTTTTACTTTCCCGGCTGTTATGTTCCTTCTGTTGTAATGATCAGGAGACTCACCTGTCCCTGATTACTAATCAGAAGCGTTCTTACAACAGCAGCTGCTTTCATTCAGCTCTGATTCATTGTTTTGTGATTACCGTTGTGTGCTTTGCGCTACTGCATCCAGTAGGTTGTTTGCCCTAGTACCTGTTTTTGTATTATTAACAAGTTTTTACTCCCCCGTAATCAACTGCGGCGGCCAAGCAGGTGCTTCCTGCTATTTTCCATAATTAAAGTATTATTCACCCTGCATGTCACATGCCGTCTCTGCATCCTGGGGTTATGCCGCAAGCCACCACGCACAACCGTAACAATACAATATAAAATGTAAATGTTGACGGGTATGCCATAGCGTCGTTGTCTGGGACACCCATAGACGCCAAATGAGGTGATCAATCACAAGACTATTAATTGAAACAAAAAAAATCCGCTCTTAGTCACAGGCAGGTGAAAGCTTTCATCACTCTTGGAATCATACATTGTGAAAGGGTAACAATTCTAAACTTGCACCACATGTACAGCAGGGGTTCTTAACCTTTTTGACCTTGGTGCCCAACTTTAAGTCTACAGAGGGATTCAGGGTCCACTCAAATATCAACACTGAATTAGTCATTTTACTCTTGACATTGATAGAATTCAATAATTAAATGTAACCTACCAATAGTTTAACAACCTTGTCAAATTAATTACAAACGTGTTATTTATTTATTTATTATTTATTCAACACTTAAACCTTAGGTTTAGGTCAGTGTTTTAAAAGACACACTAATGAAACATTTTGCATAAGAAGGAACTCATAAATAACTGATGAAAAATATTTTAAATACAGTTATCCATTTATCCATCTTCTTTCGCTTATCCGAGGTTGGGTCGCGGGGGCAGCAGCCTAAGCTCTCACCATCCACTTCGTCCAGCTCCTGCTGTGGGATGCTGAGGCGTACTCGGGCCAGCCGGGAGACACAGTCTTCCCAACGTGTCCTGGGTCTTCCCTGTGGCCTCTTATCGTTCGGAGTTGCACTGAACACCTCCTAGGGAGATGTTTGGGAGGCATCCTGACCAGATGCCCGAACCACCTAATCTGGCTCCTCTCGATATGGAGGAGCAGCATTTTTTTACTTTGAGCTTCTCTGTGATGGCAAATTTTCTCACCCTATCTCTAAAGGAGAGCCCAACCACCCGGTGGAGGAATCTCATTTTGGCCACTTGTACCCGTGATTTTGTCCTTTTGGTCATGACCCAAAGCTCATGTCCACAAGTGAGTGAGGGAACATAGATCGACCGGTAAATTGAAAGCTATGCCGTCCGGCTCAGCTCCTTCTTCACCGCAACGGATCGATACAGTGTCCGCATTACTAAAGACGCCGCACCGATCCGCCTGTCGATCTCACGATCCACTCTTCCTTTGCTCGTGAACAAGACCCTGAGGTACTTGAACTCCTCCACATGGGGCAAGATCTCCTCCCCAACCTGGAGATGGCACTCCACCCTTTTTCCAGCGAGAATCATGGATTCGGACATGAAGATGCTCATTCTCATCCCAGTCGCTTCACACTCGGCTGCAAACCAATCCAGGGAGAGCTGAAGATCCTGGCCAGATGACGCCATCAGGACCACATCATCTGCAAAAAGCATAGACATAATCCTGAAGCCCCTTAACTCCATGACTGCAACTACAAATCCTATCCACAAAGGTTATGAACAGAATCGGTGACAAAGGGCAGCCTTGGCGGAGTCCAACCCTCACTGGAAACGGGTCCGCCTTAATGCCTGCAATGCGGACCAAGCTCTGATATTGATCATACAGGGAGATATTTACTTTTAAAATCAACTAAATGAATAATAATACATGTTTCTTAAGTCCGTCTAAAATTTAAATTTCCCCAATTAAGTCATAATTTTTGCGCTGAAGAAACTTGTCTATGACTTTAGCGCCAGACTTCTTCTGTTTGTTTGAGATTGTCTTCACTGCCACAAGTGGTGAAAAAGAGTATTGTAAGTGAGTACCGCTTCGACCCATACGATCCAAAGCTGAGAATTACATATTTTTAGTAGCCCTGTATGAGTTGCTCACGGCCAAATTGCCAACAATTTTTACTTACAGCCTGGAGTAGTGAAGTGTATTTTTGGTCTTGTCACCCCATCACAGGCAGGGGAGGAACACGGCTTTGCGGATGGATCAAAAGAGACGTCTGAGACGCTTTGCTGAACAAAAAGTTGCTTTATTTCAAGTGAGTGTCATTAAACAGGTCCGCAGTACCCGGAGGAGCCTCGGTCCAAAAAAATAAATACTCCTAAAATGGAGAGGCCGAACCACACTCTTGTATCCCTTCTTCCTCCGTCTAGGTGTGTGTTAATTCAGAATAACACAACCTGACCAAGTAAGGAGATGTTCATGTGAAAGTGTCTTCAAAACAACTCATTTAAGTCATAACTTAAACTCATAACTAAGTCATAACTCGGAGTACACATGGACAAAAAGCTGAATGGGTCAAAACACGCTGAGGCCCTCTACAAGAAGGGTCAAAGCCGCTTTTACTTCCTCAGGAAGCTGGGATCCTTCAACATCTGTACAAAGATGTTGAAGATGTTCTACCAGTCGGTGGTGGTGGGCACCTTCTTGTACGCCATAGCCTTGGGGGATCAGCGGACTGAGAGCGGGGGATGCAAACAGGCTGGACAAGATTGTAAGGAAGGCCGGTAACATGGTGGGAGTGAAGCTAGACTCTCTGGCGGTGGTGTCAGAGAGGAGAAGTCTAGCAAAACTCCAAGCCATTATGGACAACACCTCCCACCCACTACACTCAGACCTGGGGGAGAGAATGAACACGTTCAGTGGAAGGATCCGACTCCCAAAATGTAACATGGAACGACACAGGAGGTCCTTCATACCGACAGCCATCAGACAGCATAATGCATATGTTCCCTTTTGACTGTACTTGAATGTACAATAGACTGTATTTATATTATTAACGTGTGAATAATGCTGTATGATACACTGTATTTATATTATTCACATGTAAAAAATACCAAAGTGTTTATTGTATATTGTGAGCGAACGTTGGTGCTGAATTTCCCCCAGGGATCAATAAAGTACTTTTTATTCTATTCTATTTTAACTTAAATGTTGGCTCCGAGCTAGACAGGTAGTCTTTTCTCAAGGGTAGGGCTATCACTTTTACATTGCAAAATCTCAATTCGAGCCTCTTTTCCTACGAGAAGTGATCCAATCTACCTGGGAATATCAAACTAAAGGACCTGATCTTATAATGTGCTCAAACTGAAATACTGCTATTTAATTTAACTTGGTGGTTCGCCTTCTCCAAGTTGGATACACATCTTCATTATAAGCAAAACATAGTATGTGTCAATTAATTTACTTCAGTAACAAACTCCAACTTTGTCTAAATGAACCATGGTAAAATGTCTGACATGAGACAAATCATGGATAATTTCCTGGTTTTTGATGATTCGATACTGACTTGTATCAACCACATAGAACAGTGGTTCTCAACGTTTTTTTCAGTGATGTACCCCCTGTGAACATTTTTTTTTAATTAAGTACCCCCTAATCAGAGCAAAGTATTTTTGGTTGAAAAAAAGAGATAATGAAATAAAATACAGCACTATGTCATCAGTTTCTGATTTATTAAATTGTATAACAGTGCGAAATATTGCTCATTTGTAGTGGTCTTTCTTGAACTGTTTGGAAAAAAAAGATATACAAATAACTAAAAACTTGTTGAAAAAAAACAAGTGATTCAATTATTAATAATTTCTACGCATAGAAGTAATCATCAACTTAAAGTGCCCTCTTTGAAGGGGAACATTATCACAATTTCAGAAGGGTTAAAACCAATAAAAATCAGTTCCCAGTGGCTTATTTTATTTTTTGAAGTTTTTTTTGTAAATTTTACCCATCATGGAATATCCTTAAAAAAGGCTTTAAAGTGCCTGATTTTCGCTATCCGTAAATCCACCCGTCCATTTTCCTGTGACGTCACATAGTGACGCTAATACAAACAAACATGGAGGATAGAACAGAAAGATATAGTGACATTATCTCGAATTCAGACTCGGATTTCAGCGGCTTAAGTGATTCAACAGATTACGCATGTATTGAAACGGATGGTTGGAGTGTGGAGACAGATAGCGAAAACGAAATTGAAAAAGAAACTGAAGCTATTGAGCGAATAGCTATTTGAGCTATTCGACGATTGCCTTCTAACCAACGATTGCATCTTTTGATCCCTGGAGCAACTTAAATCCGTCGATTGGTAATTGTTTGTTTGGCATTAAATGTGGATGGAGGGAAAGGCTGGATGCAAATATAGCTACAAATGTACATACAGCTAGCCTAAATAGCATGTTAGCATCAATTAGCTGGCAGTCATGCCGTGACCAAATATGTCTGATTAGCACATAAGTCAATAACATCAACAAAACTCAACTTTGTGATTTCGTTGACTTTATTGTTGGAAATGCATCTGTTTTGAGTGTCACAGGATATCCACACATCTCTGTGCCATCTATCGTAGCATAGCTGTCGACAGATGGACTTTCATATCTTTTGACCACTGGTGTACTTGAATCCGTCGATTGGTATGTGTTTGTTTGGCATTACATGTGGGTGGAGGGAAAGGCTGGATGCAAATATAGCTACAAATGAGGCATAACGATGCAATATGTACATACAGCTAGCCTAAATAGCATGTTAGCATCAATTAACATGCCGTGCTAATCGATGCACACTCCACGTAAGACAACTTGAATCTGTCCCTGATCGTGTTGTTACACCCTCCGACAACACACCGACGAGGCATGATGTCTCCAAGGTACGGAAAACAGTCGAAAAAATGGAAAATAACAGAGCTGATTTGACTTGTGTGTGTAATGTGTTGGAGAAAACGGTGGATTGCTTCCCATTGTAACGTCACCGGTGAAAGGTCATCGCTCCGACAGCGAACAATTGAAAGGCGTTCAAATCGGCAAATTCACCCTTTTAGAGTTAAAAAATCGGTTAAAAAAACATATGGTCTTTTTTCTGCAACATCAAGGTATATATTGACGCTTACATAGGTCTGGTGATAATGTTCCCCTTTAATTCCAAACATTTCTTCACAAAAAAAGAAATCTTTAACATCAATATTAATGGAACATGTCCACAAAAAATCTAGCTGTCAACAATGAATATTGCATTGTTGTATTTTTTTTCACAGTTTATGAACTTACATTCATATTTTGTTGAAGTATTATTCAATAAATATATTTATAAAGGATTTTGGATTTGTTGTAGGGGTGGGCGATATCGCAAATTTGGGTATCGATACCGATCCGATACCGGTCAGTATCGCCGATACCGATACCGAAACCTGAAGTGTCATCATCTGATGGGGTGGGACTTCGGGGTATCGATACTTTTGAAAAACAAGTTTGTACTTTTGCCTTTATTAATTGCTTATGATAATAATACAACACAGGACAACGATTTAAGTCAAAAAATAAAATATTTATTACAAAAGTAATATCAATAGCAATAAAGTAATGCAAATAAGGTGCAAACAACTACTGAACCCGGCTTGTCGCCTCAAAACACACAAACACTTAAGGTAAATAACAAAACTAGTTATTGAACAAAGTTGTAAATATGAACACAAAACAAAAGAACTGAGAAATTCAATAAAAAAGTAATAATATCAATTACAATAAAGTAAGTAGTGCAAATAAGGTGAAAACAAATACTCAATCAATCAATCAATCAATCAATGTTAATTTATATAGCCCCAAATCACAAATGTCTCAAAGGACTGTACAAATCATTACGACTACAACATCCTCGGAAGAACCCACAAAAGGGCAAGGAAAACTCATACCCCGTGGGCAGGGAGAATTCACATCCAGTGGGACGCCAGTGACAATGCTGACCATGAGGAACCTTGGAGAGGACCTCAGAAGTGGGCAAGCCCCCCCCCCCCCCTCTAGGGGACCGAAAGCAATGGATGTCGACTGTGAAAGTTGAATCCATAGTGGCTCCAACACAGCCGCGAGAGTTCAGTTCAAAGCGGATCCAAGACAGCAGCGAGAGTCCCGTCCACAGGAAACCATCTCAAGCGGAGGCGGATCAGCAGCGTAGAGATGTCCCCAACCGATACACAGGCGAGCTGTTGGGGACTTACTGAACTTGGCTAGTCGCCTCACAACACACAAGAACTTAAGTAAAAAAGAAAACACTAGTTTTTAAACAGTTGTGAAAATGAACACAAAATAAAATAACAGAAATTCTTATCGTTATTTTAGTGCAATAAAATACTTTACAGTTTACAACCAAGACATTAAGTCGCACTGGTGTGTGTGTGCGTGTCCGAGTGAACCTCGGAGCGAATTATACTGATGTGTGTGCGCGAACGCACCAAGCGTCATGTTGATTGTATTTATTTATTTTATTTTGGGTTGAAGATGAATTTTTAAAGTGTTTTTAAATCTCGTTCGCGACCCATCACTAGGGAGGAAGGGGGAGTGGTGAGGAGTGCTGCGCTGCGCTCACATTTTTTTTTTTAAATCGGAGTGATTCGCTTAATTTGGTGAAGTATCGATACCAAGTGGATCACACCTCAATCCAACCCACTTCTCCAAAGTGGGCTGGCTCAGGGTGGAGTACAGAGTAAAACAACTTGCACTGAGCCTAGTCTATAAAATCCGCTACACCTCCCTGATACCGAAGTACATGTCCAACTACTTCCTTAACGTAAATGACCGCCATAACCACAACACCAGGGGGAGCTCCACAAACCACGTTAAACCCAGATTTCGATCTAACAAAGGTCTTAATTCATTCTCTTTCTAGGCCACATCAATGTGGAATGCACTCCCAACAGGTGTAAAAGTAAGTGCATCTCTATATTCCTTCAAAACCGCTCTAAAACAACACCTCCAGGCAACTTCAACACTTTACTAATACCCTCCTCCATTCACATCCCATCTCCCCGGATTATAAACAACTCAAATGTACTTCTAATGTATATACTTGGTCTTATGCTATCTGAACTCACTATGTTCTCTGCTGGCTGTACATATCCTACTAAATAAGACCTACACTGTTTCAATGTCCACATTTCTCTGTTGATGCAATTGTTGATGACTGAAGTTCTGATATCAACCAAAGCTCCTCATCCCACCCCCCGGATTGTAAATAATGTAAATAATTCAATGTACATACTATGATGATTAACTTGTGTGATGACTGTATTATGCTGATAGTATATATTTGTACCATGAATTGATTAACGTGGACCCCGACTTAAACAAGTTGAAAAACTTATTCGGGTGTTACCATTTAGTGGTCAATTGTACGGAATATGTACTGTACTGTGCAAACTACTAATACAAGTATCAATCAATCACGCCAGTATCAATACGCCCAGCCCTAATTTGTTGATATTTTTAGAATATTTAAAAAAATATTGGCATACCTTCAAGTACCCCCATTTGAGAACCACTGACATAAAAGATACGTTCACATGTAGAAGGTTTTTGCCTAATTCCACGGTAAAGACTGTGTGACCGTCATATTATGCATTATAGACTGGAACTTGACGATGCAATTTTTGGTTGGGAAGTTTTTGTTTAGTGATTCGCAGCGTGAATGCAAGACATCTACTTGACCCAAGGCGATGTGTGTGCAGCTGAGCCATTATAATTTGCTTTACTTTTGACTGAACTTGTTTACTTGTTTTGGTTTTAAACATGTACAGGGAAAAAGAGAGGCTGCCAGTGCGTGCGTGCGTGCTGGCCATGGCCTTCTCTGTAGCAGAATAAATTGCGTTGACTGTGAAGTTGGTCACAGTGGAGTGACAGCGCCGTGTTTCAGCTGCTGCACTTTTAGTGGACATGCGTGAAAAAAACAGTTTGTCTTTTTGCAAGACTTAACTTGTTTACTCTTTCAATTATACTTTTGAGTGCAAAAACGGTAAACACATAGTTTTAGTGTTTGCACAGGTGTTTTATGATCCTCAGGGTTGTCCGCAGGCCATATTTTCCATCATTTTCTGTGCCTATTGTGCCAATTTTATGTGTTTTCACAGTATTGCTTCAATGGGCATTAAACAAAACAAAAAAGGAATATTTAGTTGCGCTCATCAGTCTGTGAGCAGCGTTTATAGGCAGAAAACAATCACATTTGATCACCATTGAAGCTGCATCAGGGGGGCGTGAAAGCAAGGCACTCGGCCACAACACAGGAAATATGGCCGATAATAAAATCTGAAATGTTTCGGTTCTAAATAAAACAGCATACCTTTATGGGGGGGGAATGGATTATTGTAGGCCTATGCATCTGGGAATTATATGTGTTTTTATGATTTCTATATATTTTTGTTCAGCGGGGAGATTTTCTTTATTGGATCTTTAAGTCTAATGCTATTATGTCACAATGGAGATTTTATTTGAATTTGCATCAGCTAACAGCCTAAATACCCAAAACACAGTAGGTTTTTAATAGCATCAAAAATTGCCTAAAATAATCAATCAATGTTTGCTTATATAGCCCTAAATCACTAGTGTCTCAAAGGGCTGCACAAACCACTACGACATCCTCGGTAGGCCCACTCACACCCAGTGGGACGTCGGTGACAATGATGACTATGAGAACCTTGGAGAGGAGGAAAGCAATGGATGTCGAGCGGGTCTAACATGATACTGTGAAAGTTCAATCCATAATGGATCCAACACAGCAGCGAGAGTCCCGTTCACAGCGGAGCCAGCAGGAAACCATCCCAAGCGGAGGCGGATCAGCAGCGCAGAGATGTCCCCAGCCGATACACAGGCAAGCAGTACATGGCCACCGGATCGGACCGGACCCCCTCCACAAGGGAGAGTGGGACATAGAAGAAAAAGAAAAGAAACGGCAGATCAACTGGTCTATAAAGGGAGTCTATTTAAAGGCTAGAGTATACAAATGAGTTTTAAGGTGAGACTTAAATGCTTCTACTGAGGTGGCATCTCGAACTGTTACCAGGAGGGCATTCCAGAGTACTGGAGCCCGAAATGAAAAAGCTCTATAGCCCGCAGACTTTTTTTGGGCTTTGGGAATCACTAATAAGCCGGAGTCCTTTGAACACAGATTTCTTGCCGGGACATATGGTACAATACAATCGGCAAGATAGGATGGAGCTAGACCGTGTAGTATTTTATACGTAAGTAGTATAAGATGGCTTTAACTGTATTAGAAAGAAATGAAAAACTTTATTGTACACCAAGTATCTATTCTGAGTACAAAATACCCTGTTCACAATTCAGCAACCATTTTTGTACGGACTATTTTCTCAAGGGGCGATTTTATAGAAATGCAACTTAAATAAACAGTTTTCCCTCGCCACTTCGCAGCTCATTTACTATGGTCTTAGAGCACTGTGGATTTTAAAATTGGAAACAAACCTGGGGATAGGCTAATTTGCAGCTTTAAATTGGCCCTAGTGTGTGAATGTGAGTGTAAGTGTTGGCCCTGCGATGAGGTAGCGACTTGTCCAGGGTGTACGCTGCCTTCCCCCTGAGGGCAGCTGGGATAGGCCCCCGCCACACCAAAAGGGACAAGCGATAAAAAATGGGTCTACCACATGCAACAATGAAGCCTTTACCCACATACCATTGTACACAACGCATTATATGCTGATGGCAACCTGGAGAATCTGTTTTAGACCAGTTGACATGCCACTTCTCTTTTCTGCCTCACTCTTCTGCTTGGAGACATTACCTGGTGGCCACGGATAATCTCTGGAGAGGTACCAGTCTGGTGGAGACGCTAGCTGTTCTAAATCGTGACGCAGGGTGGATCACTACTCTCTGACATGGAAGAAGGCCTCGTACGACCCCCTGCTGGCTTCCCATTGGACTGGACTCTCACATTATCATGAAAGTAACAATTCAATAAATGAAGCTACTCGGCGTCTATTGCACCCGGTCACCCAGGAAGGGGCGTCGCCACATCTGCAGCCCCTCTCAAAGTTTATACTCTTTCCCATTTTGGGCTTTTGGAGTTTTGCACCAGCTTTGTGTTGTTGTTGGCTAACGATAGCAATTTGGCAAAACTAACATTGAGTCTAACATAGTCTATCACAGTGGTCCTCA
Source organism: Nerophis ophidion (assembly GCF_033978795.1). Classification (NCBI taxonomy): domain Eukaryota; kingdom Metazoa; phylum Chordata; class Actinopteri; order Syngnathiformes; family Syngnathidae; genus Nerophis; species Nerophis ophidion. The sequence continues at coordinate 70,514,060 of NC_084615.1, read as the reverse complement.
AACTAAGGCCATGTTCTTTTTTTAAATCTGTCCTTTCTAATCCATTTTCTACCACCAGTTACTCTAAGGTGTCTCCAAGCCACTCAGGAAAATCATATTAACGTGACACCATCGCGCTCGGAATATATATATATATATATATATATATATATATATATATATATATATATATATATATATATATACACAGTATATATATATATTTATTCAATGGGATTCTCGATTCCAAAACGATATTTTTCCGATTCAAAACGATTCTGTATTCATTCAAAACATACGATTTCAGCAGGTTCTACCCCAGGCTAGCAGAGTAGTCGATTTTTGTAAAAAAGCTTTTAAAATTATAAAGGACAATGTTTTATCACCTGATTGCAATATAGTAAAATTGTTTGAACTATATGAACGAACCAAAAATTTGACTTATTTTATCTTTGTGAAAACATTGGATACAGTGTGTTGTCAAGCTTATGAGATGCGATGCAAGTGTAAGCCACTGTGACACTATTGTTCTTTTTTTTTTTTTTTATAAATGTCTAATGATAATGTCATTTCGGGCGCTTGTACCCGTGATCTTATCCTTTCGGTCATGACCCAAAGCTCATGACCATAGGTAAAGATGTGTACGTAGATCGACCGGTAAATTAAGAGCTTTGCCTCCTTCTTCACCACAACGGATCGGTACAACGTCCGCATTACTGAAGACGCCGCACCAATCCGCCTGTCGATCTCACGATCCATTCTTCCCCCACTCGTGAACAAGACTCGTGAAACTCGTTGAAACAAATAAAGCTTTTTGTTCGACGATTCCTCGTTGGCATTTTCTTGGCTCATCACCCATCACAGAGTCACTCTCTCCCGGCCATTAAATATACAACACTAGCATTTTTAGTGTTATCTTTATGTATATTTTATATTTTTAAAATGTCACTTTAAGCAACTTGCAGACCGCCCTTTTAACTGTCCTCTGGAAGTAAGTACTGTAAACACACAGAGAGTTTTGTCTTGCCAATGGTCAAACATGGGGGTGGGAGTGCCATGATCTGATTCTGCATGGGTGCTGTCAACACTGAGCTGAGGATCAATGGGGTAGACCTGAATTCCACCATGAACTATGACATTCCAAAGCACAGCATGATTGCCCAAACCACCGACCCCGTGTGCCCCCCGGTGAGAAAAAGGAAGATGAAGGCGATGGCTTAGCCATTTGAACTGAACCCAACCGAGCACCGACAGAATATCCTCAAGTAGAAGGAATGTGGAAGAGTGTGCGATATCTAACATCCACTAACTCAGTGATGTCATCATGGAGGAGTGGAAGCGGCTTCCAGCAACAATATTTGCAGTTTTTCTCAATTTTATGTCCAAGAGGATTTAGGTGCTAGATAACAATGGTGTTCACACTAAATCAGGGGTGTCAAACTCATTTAGCTCAGGGGCCACATCGAGGAAAATCTATTCCCAGGTGGGCCGGACTGGTAAAATCATGTCATGATAACTTAAAAATAAAGACAACTTCAGTTTGTTTTCTTTGTTAAAAAATAGAACAAGCACAATCTGAAAACATACACATTGTAATGTTGTTGTTTTCTACACTTATAGTAGAATAGAATAGAATAGAAAGTACTTTATTGATCCCTGGTGAAATTCAGCACCACAGTTTGCTCACAAAAGACAATAATAATAAATAACATATAACATGGGGGATGGGTGGAGTGCCATCTTCGGGTTGGGGAGGAGACCCTGCCCCAAGTGGAGGAGTTCAAGTACCTAGGAGTCTTGTTCACGAGTGGGGGAAGAGTGGATCGTGAGATCGACAGGCGGATCGGTGCGGCGTCTTCAGTAACGCGGACGTTTTATCGATCCGTTGTGGTGAAGAAAGAGCTGAGCCGGAAGGCAAAGCTCTCAATTTACCGGTCGATCTACGTTCCCATCCTCACCTATGGTCATGAGCTTTGGGTCATGACCGAAAGGATAAGATCACGGGTACAAGCGGCCGAAATGAGTTTCCTCCGCCGTGTGGCGGGGCTCTCCCTTAGAGATAGGGTGAGAAGCTCTGCCATCCGGGAGGAACTCAACGTAAAGCCGCTGCTCCTTCACATCGAGAGGAGCCAGATGAGGTGGTTCGGGCATCTGGTCAGGATGCCACCTGAACGCCTCCCTACGGAGGTGTTTAGGGCACGTACAGCTGGTAGGAGGCCACGGGGAAGACCCAGAACACGTTGGGAAGACTATGTCTCCCGGCTGGCCTGGGAACGCCTCGGGATCCCCCGGGAAGAGCTAGACGAAGTGGCTGGAGAGAGGGAAGTCTGGGCTTCCCTGCTTAGGCTGCTGCCCCCGCGACCCGACCTCGGATAAGCGGAAGATGATGGATGGATGGATGGAACATATAACATATATTATATATAATATATGAATAATATAAATATATTCTACATATATTCTACATTTAAGTGAGGTCAAGAAGAAACTTAACTTACATGTTGCTGCCCATAGTAGTCTATAAATGACGTGATAATGTTCATCATTCAAATAGGTATGACTCTGGCAGGGTTTTAAAATCCTCTCATTTGTGTAAAATTTTAATCCAACGGAATATGCAATAATTAGTAATATCATAATTGAATTACAGCATGTTATTAATGTAATTTACACATTTTCCTCAACTGATATACTAACATCATATGGCTTATTCTTTACATATGTAGCATCATCTACAAGAAAAATTGTGAATTTGGACTCATTTAATACACATGAAGTTAGAAGAGGATACATTTATTTCATCATATTTATGTGTGCCCAATCCTCTATCTTAACCGGGCACCGCCCCCTCTAAAGTCATGCGGACTCCTGCGGTGTGGCATACAAAGAATTTCTATTGCAACATCCACATTTAGAAGAGCGGTTTCTTTCATTCAAAAATTTTAGCAAATTTCTATACCAACCAAAATCATCTCGCGGGCCGGATAAAACCTGTCGGCGGGCCTGATCCTGCCCGCGGACCATACGTTTGACACCCCTGGTTTAGATGGTTGAAGTATGATGACTCACAGGCCCGGTTTTCAGGTTAAGGCATGAAAAAAATAGGACTAAACAAATCAGGTTTAAATGAACACCCCTGCACTGAATAGTCTCTCTGAACAAAATCCCTGTGAAGTGAAGACAGTCAGAGGTGGCTAGTAACGCGCTACATTTACTCCGTTACATTTACTTGAGTAACTTTTGGGATAAATTGTACTTCTACGAGTAGTTTTTATGCAACATACTTTTAGTTTTACTTCAGTATATTAATAGAGAAGAAACGCTACTTTTTCTCCGCTCCATTTTTCTACATTCAGCTCGCTACTTTTTTTTTTTATCGATCTGTTAATGTTTGTTTTGGTTTATGACAGAGCTTCAAAGTAGGATAAGCATGCCTGCGTTTCACCAATGACATGCAGTCACTGGTGACGTTGGACCAATCAAACAGAGCCAGGTGGTCACATGACCCGACTTAAACAAGTTGAAAAACGTATTTGGGTGTTACCATTTAGTGGTCAATTGTATGAAATATGTACTGTACTGTGCAATCTAATAATAAAAGTATCAATCAATCAATCAAAAGTGTAGAGGAAAAAAGACACTTTTTATTTCAACCGTACTTCCCGTCAAAAGCCTAAAGACTGATCGCACAGTTCCTGTCTTCACAATAAAAGTGCCGCTCCATTGCGCCTGCGCTAACAAAATAAGAGTCTCCGAAAGCCAGAGCAAACAAGCGAGCAAGATACGCAGTATAAAGTGTATAAAAACGAATATGGAAGCTGGACAAATAAGATGCAAAAACCAACGACTTTCATGTGGTATTAGACGGAAAAGAGGAACTTTTTTTCCCCTCCATTTGAAAAAGTGGACGTTATCAGCACTAAAATGCAAGTCATCAGAATCAGGTAATACACCAACTATATTCTTGTCTTCATGAAAAATAGGAATCTATATGTTAAACATGCATGTATATTCATTAAAACATCTTTAACATGTCAACAAAACCGGCTAAATAAATAAATATAAATGATATACTGTATATATAAATGTATACATACATATATATATATATATATATATATATATATGATATGTGTGTGTATATGTATATATGAGGTAGATCACCTCGACTTGGTCATTTATTAAGTAATTGATTAACATTGAAAAACTTATTGGGGTGTTACCATTTAGTGGTCAATTGTACGGAATATGTACTGTACTGTGCAATCTACTAATAAAAGTTTCAATCAATCAATCAATCGATGCCTATTGAGCCTATGATGCTGTTAAGTTATTGTGGCTCAATGTGCCTTATTTTTATTTTAATGTACTATTATTTAGAATTGATTATTGTTTTAGATGCTTAAGAGATATTCATGGCTCTGAATTTGCTCATTGCTATTTTTAAGTTTTTGTGCATTATTTGTTGCCAAAATCAGGTTACTCATCAGTTACTCAGTACTTGAGTAGTTTTTTCACAACATACTTTTTACTTTTACTCAAGTAAATATTTGGGTGACTACTCCTTACTTTTGCTTGAGTAATACATCTCTAATATAACAGTACTCTTACTTGAGTACAATTACTGGCTACTCTACCCACCTCTGAAGACAGTACATTTATGCTGCCATGCAAAATGTACACTGACTACATTAAAGTTTTCTTTCCATAGTTGTCCCTTGAAAAGATATACTGTCGAAAAAAAAATGGTGGCTAAAATGTGAGACGTGTACTCACATTTGAAAGACACCATTTATTGCACAAAAGTAATTGGGGTCAATTTAAAGAGCAAGAAGGTTGGCATTGCAATGTGGGTGTGGATGTTAGTGCTTGTTCTCCTTGTTCTTTGATGGTTTTTTTACCAGTACTTTTTTTTTCCAGACTCCCAAAACTTAGTAAATTGTATTGTTAAGACATTCGTGATAAGTGGTGCTTGACTCCATGTGCGCAAATTGAGTGTGCTTGAGATCCACCTTTGAAGGGGCTGTGTTGAATGCTACACATAATTAAACAATAACAAAAACTTGTAAGAAGACTGGGTGTGCAGTGAACACCCCATCAATAACTTCCTTGTTCCTACATTACACAACTGCTAAATAATGTACTTCATGGCTATTACATTCTTTACATTTTGAGCTGACAGTTAAAAATGCCCGTAATCCAAGCATTTCATTGATATTGAGCTTCATTTGTGGGCCAATAATTGACTGCAGGACCTCAATTTGACCAATTTATTGTGGTTCAATACATGAAGTCCTAATTGTTTATTTTCACCACAAAACATTACCTTCATTATCCAAGTTTGTTGGAAAGCATTGGTTGGTGTCTGCTGGACACAGGTACACATCGTGGGTTGTTTTAAAGCAGGGGTCTTAGACACCCGGCCCGTGAGACGTTATTTTGGGGCACCCACCTTACATGAAAGTTTAACGTTAGTGTGGCCAGCGAGTTTTTTTTTAATGTTGCTTGACAGCGTTGTGTGGTTTGGGTCCAAAATGACTCAACGTTCTGGGTTGCCTACCCCTGCATTAGTGGAAAAGCGGCAAATGAGTGAAAGCGACAGAGACGTTGGCATGGAGACAAGGGTTTTTGCCTGGCTGCAGTCACATCGCGACACCTGTCCGTCACTAATAACCGTCCCCGATAAACTGCACTAATTCAAACTGTTATTTGTTTTCTTTATTGTTTAATTTGCATTGCCTCACATGATGAACACTACATATATTTCTATATGACGACGGATAACACTCCGGGAGCCGTCACTTTTTTGCGCTCGATATCCGCCGACCGTCATGTTGCTGCAGGCAGGGAAAGCGGAACGACACACATCGTACTATCTATAAGTACTATCTATTGCGGAAATAAGATTATTCTCCGTGCGTCGGCTAAATATAAATATATTCCACAACCCCAAACGTGTCTTTTTCAAAGCCTGCAGTGAAGAGAAGGGTTAGTGATGAGCAAAGACAATTCCAGGTAAAGTGGGAGTTGCAATATTTCTTTGATGAGCAGAGCGGCACCTCGACTTGTCTTATTTGCACAGAGAAAGTTGCGGTGCACAAGGGATACGATTTGATACGTCTTTATACAACTACACATGCTGAGCAGTATGCAACATTCTTTTTGAGAAATCTTTTCTGGCGGCCCAGCCTCACCCACACTCTGCATCCAGTGGTCCCCAGGAAAATTGAGTTTGAGTTCCCTGTTTTAAGTCTTCACAGATAAAAGGTCAAAGTATCTGCTTACCACCAAAACATTTTGGCAGTCAGTAATTACTAAACAATGTATTCTATCAATCAAAAATATATGTACTGATTGACTGACCGACTGAGTTTTGTAATAATTCTAGATTTCTCTCTTTTTAGGGGGCGGGGACCAGATAGCAGGGTATAATAAATGTCGTGTTGACAGGAAATGGAAGCATGCGTTAGCAATTTCCTGTTGGCCTTGAGAGAAATGGACAAACTCTGGCGGTGTTCTCAATATGATAAAAAACTATTCTTGTGATATAAGGTCCGGCGACGCCACCTTGGTCTCCAGCTCTGCTGCCTGCTCGACTTCCATCTCGCCTACCGCAGAAGCACCTGTCTGGTGCTCGGCCTTCTCACATCCAGTGCCTGTACACCTCCTCCTTCCGCAAAAATGGCCATTCTATGGACGCCCTACGCACCATCAGCAGCAGCGCCCAGGCCCTTGGGATGGAGTTTCGCAGTTGCTGCAGCTCCAATGCCCACCTCACCAGCTAGAGCGGCGTTCCACTCGTCGACGCCACTTGACTTGTCCCAGTGGCTTCGGGGACTCTTGGCCTAGCGACCCCCCCCCCCCGTGACTTTGGACTTGTTTAGCTTTTGTTTTGGCTCTCTGGAATTCTGGACCGGTCATGTTCTATGTTGTTTGTTGGTATTTATTCACAAGCTTAGTGTTAAGTTCTTGCCTAGCGCTCATAGTATGGTTTCTCTTTTCTGTGTATGTCGCCCTGCTGTATTGTAATTACACTGTTCTCCTCACCTGTTCCCATTCATTGAATAGTGTTTCCAGCGGTTGCCACCATTAATCAGGCCTCCTTAATATGTCCGTCTCACCCTTGACGACAGTTACCTTTGGTACAGTCACTGTTACTGTTACTTTGCTAGGATTGGTCTGCGCTACTCCCTTTGTTCTTGTCATTTAAGCTATGCTAAGTTTGCCAAGAGGCCCACTGTTTTGTATTTTGCTCCGAGCCCAAGGATTAAAAGACTTGTCTTACCTGCACACTGCTTCCAGGCGGTCCTTTTGTGTCCTGGGAAACACAATCTTTGCAGACATGCGACTAAAGGGTTACATTTTATGTTTCCCTCTTAAATTAATGTATTGTTAAGTGTCTTATTCATTGTTGATGTTGTGTATCTTTAATACAACCACATAATTTCCCAATTGTAGGTCAAATAAAGTCTATCCCATCTTATCCTAACAGACTCATACCACCATCATCCCTGTCCCCAAGAAACCACAGATCACAGGACTAAACGATTACAGGCCGGTGACGCTGACGTCTGTGGTCATGAAGTCTTTTGAGTGATTAGTCTTGCCCCACATCAAGGATATCACCACCCCCTCCTGAACCCACTGCTGTTCGCCTACATAGCCAACAGGTCTCTAGATGATTCAGTGACCCTAGCGCTCCACTTCATCTCGGAGCATCTGGACTCCCCAGCAACCTATGCCAGGATCCTTTTTGTGGACTTCAGCTCTGCCTTCAACACCATCCTCCCTGGAATGCTACGAGACAAGCTCTACCAGCTCAGCGTGCCCAACTCCCTCTGCAGATGGATCAATTACTTCCTGACGGACCGAATACAGCACGTGCGGCTGGGGAAGATTGTCTCGGACAGTCAGACCACGAACACTGGTACTTCTCAGGGCTGTGTACTTTCCCCCTGGCTCTTCTCCCTGTATACAAACTGCTGCACCTCCAGTTACGAGTCCGTAAAGCTGCTCAAGCTTGCGGACGACACCACCTTCATCGGGTTCATCTCGGATGGCGATGAGTCCGCCTACAAGAGAGAGGTAGACCGACTGGCGTCCTGTTGCAGCCTAAAGAACCTGGAGCTGAACGCCCAGAAGACAGTAGAGATGATCATGGACCTCAGGAAAGTCACAGCCCCACAATACCCCTAATCCTGATCGACTCTCCCACCCCGTCTCCATCGTGGACTCCTTCCATTTCCTGGGCACCACCATCACCCAGAACCTCAAGTGGGAGCCGATCATCAGTTCAATCAATCAATCAATGTTTACTTATATAGCCCTAAATCACTAGTGTCTCAAAGGGCTGCACAAACCACCACGACATCCTCGGTAGGCCCACATAAGGGCAAGGAAAACTCACACCCAGTGGGACATCGGTGACAATAATGACCGAGTGGGACGTCGGTGACAATGATGACTATGAGAACCTTAGAGAGGAGGAAAGCAATGGATGTCGAGCGGGTCTAACATGATACTGTGAGAGTTCAATCCACAATGGATCCAACACAGTCGCGAGAGTCCAGTCCAAAGCGGATCCAACACAGCAGTGAGAGTCCCGTTCACAGCGGAGCCAGCAGGAAACCATCACAAGCGGAGGCGGATCAGCAGCGCAGAGATGTCCGCAGCCGATACACAGGCAAGCAGTACATGGCCACCGGATCGGACCGGACCCCCTCCACAAGGGAGAGTTCTGTCATCCAAAAGGCTCAGCAAAAGATATACATCCTGCGGCAGCTGAGGAAACTCAACGAGCCGACCAAGATGCTGGTGCAGTTCTATTCGGCCATCATCAAGTCCATCCTCACCTCCTCCATCACCGTGTGGTACCACGGCGTCACAGTCCGGGACAAGCATCGACTGCAGCGCATTGTACATGCTGCTGAGAAGGCTATTGGCTGCAGGCTCCCAACCCTCAAGGACCTGTTCTTTTCCAGGACCAGGAGGCATGTGGGTTGGATCACAGCTGACTCTTCTCACCCTGGACACAAACTATTCTCCCTTCTCTCCTCTGGCAGGAGACTACGGTCCATCCAGACCCACACCTCCCGCCACCTGAAAAGTTTTTTTTACCTCGGCCATCAGACACATGAACAATAACAATAAGAAGATCTGATAGCTCAGTTACAGCTCATTCATACAGCTATTATGTGTTATGTGTGTTTTATGTTGCACAGTTGTACCAAAAAAAAATCCTGGTTTTTTGAACCCCTTCTCAAACAATGGCAATACGACTATTCTGATTTTGATTCTGACTCTGATTCAAATATGATCCTGGGAAATAAGGAGCAGCCTTGAGAGGAGAAATAATAATTCAGAACATGTGGGAAAACAGAAAGAAGCTGACCTTGCGTCCATCCATTTTCTACCTGGTGCTTAAAAACATGAAAAAAAAAGTGACACTGTTTGTATTCTTTTTTGCATCCTCTTCTACTGATGTTTCCTCAAATGTGTGAGGAAATGCTGGAAGAGCATGAGGAAACAGAGACTATGGTATCTATGGAAGAGGAGATGGAAAAGCAGGTCTTGGCAATGACAATTCATTTATATTCATTTTTTGCTCACAATGTTAACCATACCAGTTTTGTAAGTAATCTTGGACCAGTGTGCAAGTAAATCATCAAAATAATAGTTTTACACTTCTTTATTCGCACTCTCTATGCAGGGAAATGGGCTACAGTTCTTTACATGACGTCACATAAGAGGGGGTGGCATATTAATCAACAATAAAAGTTTATTTATGTAGCACTTAATCACAAATGTGTCAAAGGGCTGCACAAGCCACAACGACGTCCTCGGCTCAGATCCCACATCAGGGCAAAAAAAACTCAGCCAATCAATGGGATACAATGAGAAACCTTGGAGGGACCGGAGATGTGGGCACCAGTGCAATGGATGTCGAGTTGTTCTAGTAATAATGTGAGAGTCCAGTCCATAGCGGGGTCAGCAGGGGATCATCTTAAATGGAGACAAGTCAGCAGCACAGCACAGAGACGTCTCCAACTGATGCACAGACGAGTGGTCCACCCCGGGTCCCGACTAGCTCAACATTTGTGGTCATCTGATAACCGCTCCACACAAGACAGGGGGGCAGAGCAGAAAAGAGACGGCAGATCAACTGGTATAAAAAGGGGTCTATTTAAAGGTGAAGTATACAAATTAGTTTGTAGATGGGACTTAAAGGCTTCTACTGAGGTAGCATCTCTACCTGTTACCGGTAGGACATTCCAGAGTACTGGAGCCCGAATAAAAAATACTCTATAGCCAGCAGACTTTTGTGGGGTTCTGGGAATCACTAATAAACTGGATTTCCTAGGATGCAGATTTCTAGCTGGGACCTATGGTACAATACAATCAGCAAGATAGGAGCAAATGCTCCTTTACCTTAACGGCGGATGGTTACATGAACTGCAGAGCAGGTTGCTTTACGGTCAGTGATCAGATCAATGTATGTCAGTGCAAAGATGAACGAGGAGTGTGATTGCTGAAAATCTTCACTTCAAAATACACCCAGTCAGGACTTCGAACTGTTGGAAGATTTTGAACAGTGGTGTGCCGTCAGGGCCAGCAAGGCCTTCTCTGCTGGCCTAACATAACCAGAAATCATGATCATAATTAAAGATACCATTATTTTTTAAATTTACTTTCTCTAAATATCTTAAAGTATTCATATTCGTTTCATGTCATATTGTGCGTGTTGCAGTGCTGTTGTTTTTAGTTTTAGTTTGTATCCAATCAGAATTCAGCTAGCTTATGTTGCCATGCCGTACGAAATCTGCCAGAGGCCTTCAAAATCAACAATGCGGGCGTCTGTGCACTGTAAGGGATCGGGCACATACTGTGATAGGCAGTTGCGCTAGCCAATGAGATCACGAGTTGTTGTCAGTAAGGCCTTCCAGATGGCCTCACGTTGACTGTAGCATTCACGCCTCCTGTGATTGGATACTCATCGAGACCGTTAAGCGGATGAATTCGAGAACACAGAGAGTTGAGAGACAGTTGCGATAGCCAATCAGAACACAAGTTGTTGACAGTAGCCTATACAAGTAGCCTGATGTTAACGAGACTGTGATTGGATACTCACTTGTCTTTCCAAAGTGAGTATCCATTCACGAGTTTCAATTCAGCAGGAAGTGTTGTGCAGTACCCAAACCGGGATAGCAACAAATTAGGTGGCAGATATATATTTGCAAGGCCATTTTCAAGAAGGATATTTAAAGAGACACTACATCTTGTGACGGCGTGGCGCAGTGGAGGAGTGGTCGTGCGCAACCAGAGGGTCCCTGGTTCAATCCCCACCTAGTCTCAACCTCGTCACGTCCGTTGTGTCCTGAGCAATACACTTCTACCTTGCTCCTGATGGGTGCTGGTAAGCGCCTTGCATGGCAGCTCCCGCCGCCAGTGTGTGTGAATGGGCGAATGTGGATATACTGTCAAAGCGCTTTGGGCTCCTTAAAAAGGGGTAGAAAAGCACTATACAAGTACAACCCATTTACCATTTATTTATTTATTTGTGAGACAATATCGGCCAACCTAGTAAAATAGCTCAGCTGTCCTGGTGAAAAAATGGTGGAATGCCCGCCGACGACGAGAGGTACCACTGACATATACAGCGTCGAATGGGTACTACAAATTGTGAGTTTGAATATTTTACTTTTTTCACTTTTAATATGTGTTTTGCATTTTGACAGTACCACATAAGATATGTACTAATTGCTAATGCATTTTAATTGATTTTTAAATGCGCCAGAAAATAACCTGTTTTGTATACTGTTGATGTGGTTCAATGCTTAGTAGTGCGTACATGTGTTCCTGTATAGCAGGGGTGCTCACACTTTTTCTGCAGGCGAGCTACTTTTCAATTGACCAAGTCGAGGGGATCTAACTCATTCATATGTTTCATTTATATTTATTTATTTATGAAAGAAACGTTTATGTTAAGAAGTTAATGGTGTTTAATGATAATACAAGCATGTTTAACACATATAGATTCCTTTCTTTCATGAAGACAAGAATATAAGTTGGTGTATTACCTGATTCTGATGACTTGCATTGATTGGAATCAGACAGTGATGCTGATAACGTCCACATTTTCAACTGGAGGTGAAAAAAATTCCTCCTTTCTGTCCAATACCACATGAAATTGGTTGGATTTGGCATCTTGCATATTCATTTTTAAACACTTTGTTATGAGTAGCATATGTGTGTGTGTGGCCCTTTAAGTGGCAGCACACAAGCAGTGACGTCAGTCAGTGTGTGGGCGAGCGAGGAGAGGGAGCGGTCGCTGAGGGCAGGGGAGAAATACATTGGCATCAAACTCCGTAGCTTGCTAGCTTCTGCACGCTAGCTTTCTGAGACTCTTATTTTGTTAGCACAGGCAGGATGAAGTAGGTCTTTTATGGTGAAGACAGGAACTGTGCAGTCGGTCTTTAGAGTTTTGACAGCAAGTACGGTGTCAGAGTTATTTGATGACGAACCCCATGATGCAGAGAAGGAGGCCGGCATTGAATGGGAAAACATGATTTATTTTAAATAGAACAAGAACAAACAAAAAGCACCCATGTGGGCGGAATAACAAACTAAGGGAGCTAGCACTGGAAGCTAGAAAACAAAAAGGAACTTTAGCATGGAAGCTAGTGGATAGCAAACAGAAAAACTGGAAATAACTAATGGCTAACAAGAACAGCTTACCGCTACGATGACCAGGACAAAATATAGCATGACAGGTAATAGCTGAAAAGAATCACAGACACGACAAGAGCAACATGTGGCAACGACAAGTCCGAATGACAATACAATGATCCAGCAACTGACACAAGACAAAGGAGGTACAAATAGGAGCCGGCTGATTGGCAACAGGTGTGGCCAGATGCCAATCAGCCGCGCCTGAAGGGGAACACAGCACTCAGGGAACAAGACAGGAAGCTGACAAAATAAGAGCACTAGACAGGAACTAAGAACAGGAAATACTAAACACACTGAGGAGGAACACAGCACTCAGGGAACAAGACAGGAAGCTGACAAAATAAGAGCACTAGACAGGAACTAAGAACAGGAAATACTAAACACACTGAGGAGGAACACAGCACTCAGGGAACAAGACAGGAAGCCGACAAATTAAGAGCACTTGACAGGAAATAAAAGACAGGACATACTAAACACAGGAAACAGACAAATGCCGAGGAAAAAACTAAAACATAGACAAACTGTCAGGGGCAAGCCTGACATACGGCCCAAAAGTCCGTTGAAATAAAAAGTGTTTCTCTCCGTCCGTCCTGTCAGTGATTTTTTTTATTAATAATGAGCTCGCAGCAGCCAGCGTCATCTCACAAGATCCTCGGCTGCCGAGAAAGTCAAACAACTGACGAAAGTGAAGTCTTGGTAAAGATCGATGATTGCTCATTTTTATGTCTATTTTTTTAATGCCTGGCTTGTGATCGACTGACACAGCCTCCGAGATCGACCGGTAGCTCATGCCCACCCCTGCTGTATAGTATTTCTCCAGCAATGGTCATGTGGTGACATAAATGATGGTATGTGGAGAGGTAATTAATTGAAGTGGGACATCACTGAAGGCCTAGGTGGGAAACGCACGGCCTGCCACTGGTTTTGAACGAATAAAAACAGTAAAACAGTAACAAAATATTCCTGCAGGACATATTAACAATACCAATATATTCATGTCAAAATGTCAGGGTATTTTTTTAAAGTTAATTTAAATTATACAGGCAAATCATTTACTGTGATTAATTGTGATTATCAAAATGCAAATGTGTGATTTATGTTATCTGACAACACTAATATTTATAAATAGTATTTGTCATTATGCCACTTAAGTTCGTACACCCTGGTGAGTTTCGATGTTATGTAATTAATGTCAAATTCTAGCAGGACCACAATGGGCACAGCTTACTTCTGTTCTCCACCGTGACATATTGTGTTGTGGCTCCCAGTCATATTGACAGCAGACAGCTGCCCGAATCGTACGATACACACCATCCCTGCTGAGTTCAACGTCACTTCAACAGCATGCAGATAGCCTCTAGTCATGACCCTATTTAGATTCCAGTAGGTACAGCACAACAGAAGCTGCTTCACCGGATTGGCTTGACTGCCTTCTGCCAGCTTGGGAAAAAAAACGTTCTTTGGAAAGTTTCCAAATTTAAAAAGAAAAAATGAAAGCAATAATAAAAAGGAAGAATAGCCTTTGGTGCAGCTTGCACGCGGAAAACTTCAAAGAGCAGTATGTCAACAGAACAGACGCAGCAGCAGACATGACTTGCATAAGTTACTGGTGCAGAAAGGATTTCTTCTATCAGTCATTATGAGCAATGCGACCACACGCTGTCATCTTGTGAGCGTAATGGCGGTCTTCGGGAGGACTGGAATTTATCAGGCCTCGATTGTGCTTCTTGGCTCTGCAAAGCTGATGTCGTCACATGAAGTAGTTCAGTTTTTGTATGTCTGGGAGAACAACAACCATTCCACCTTTCAGACATTGTACTGTACAATATTCATAGTACTGTACATAGTTTTGTTGTTTCTGGTTGAGGAAGCTAAAATATGCTATCTGTTTTTTGTCAAATAATCCACAGACTGCCACCTCTATTTGATTGCAATGTGTTCTCCAAGAGAAACTGCACTTTTTGGGGGGGAATTTTGCTTATTTTTCACAAACATTATGAAAAATTGAGGAATTAAAAAAAATGCATTCCAAATATTTAATAAAGGTACAAACCCCGTTTCCATATGAGTTGGGAAATTGTGTTAGATGTAAATATAAACGGAATACAATGATTTGCAAATCCTTTTCAATTAAATGCACTACAAGGACAAGATATTTGATGTTTAAACTCATAAACTTTATTTTCTTTTGCAAATAATAATTAACTTATAATATCATGGCTGCAACACGTGCCAAAGTTGTTGGGAAGGGGCATGTTCACCACTGTGTTACAACACCTTTTCTCTTAACAACACTCAATAAATGTTTGGGAACTGAGGAAACTAATTGTTGAAGCTTTGAAAGTGGAATTCTCTCCCATTCTTGCTTGATGTACAGCTTCAGTCGTTCAACAGTCCAGGGTCTCAGCTGTCATATTTTATGCTTCATAATGCACCACACATTTTTGATGGGAGACAGGTCTGGACTGCAGGCGGGCCAGGAAAGTACCCGCAGTCTTTTTTTACAAAGCCACGCTGTTGTAACACTTGTCCAACGTTGCTTGGATGACAACACATGTTGTTCCAAAACCTGTATGGACCTTTCAGCATTAATGGTGCCTTCACAAATGTGTAAGTTACCCATGCCTTGGGCACTAATACACCCCCGTACCATCACAGATGCTGGCTTTTCAACTTTGTGCCTGTAACAATCCGAATGGTTATTTTCCTCTTTGTTCTGGAGGACACCATGTCCTCAGTTTCCAAATATAATTTGAAATGTGGACTCGTCAGACTAGAAAACACCTTTCCACTTTGCATCAGTCCATATTAGGTGAGCTCGGGTTTTAACTTGCACTTACAGATGTAGCGACCAACTGTAGTTACTGATAGTGGTTTTATAAAGTGTTCCTGAGCCCATGTGGTGATATCCTTTACACACTGATGCAGTACCACCTGAGGGATCAAAAGTCTGTAATATCATCGCTTACGTGCAGTGATTTCTCCAGATTCTCCGAACCTTTTGATGGTTTTACGGACTGTAGATGGTAAAATCCCTAAATTCCTTGCAATAGCTCATTGAGAAATGTTGTTCTAAAACTGTTCGACAATTTGCTTACAAAGTGGTGACCCTCACCCCATCCTTGTTTGTGAATTATTTAGCATTTCTTGGAAGCTGCTTTTATACCCAATCATGGCACCCACCTGTTCCCATTTAGCCTGCACACATGTGGGATGTTCCATATAATTGTTTAATGAGCATTCCTCAACTTTATCAGTATGTATTGCCACTTTTCCCAACTTCTTTGTCACGTGTTGCTGGCATCAAATTCTAAAGTTAATGATTATTTGCAAAAAAATATATATATATCAGTTTGAATATCAACTGAATATTCAACTGAATATGGCTTGAAAATGATTTGCAAATCATTGTATTCCGTTTATATTTACATCTAACACAATTTCCCAACTCATATGGAAACGTGGTTTGTTAATAAAAGTCTGTTTATGGCGGAGCTAATGGGAGCTCCGCTATACCGCCCACAATATCCGATAAATAACCATTCAAAAAGCGCCAACAATACTCCATTTACATTTCGTGATTGTATTGGTATTGGTGATATTCTTATTATAAACACTTAACACAGACAAATTATGCATGGCCATGACATAATCACTTTTTTTTTGTCCTTGCGTTTACATCATCGAGTGGTCTGCTGTTTCCTCGCTCCCTGTAAGTTTATTGGAAATCATAAAACATGCATCTTACCTGGAAAGTAGATGGCTGAGAATATAATCTGACAAGTGGGGACACTGGCCGTCATTTCGGACCCGGAACTGGTGAGGACGACACGAAAAGCGCTTGTTCCACTGTCCTCCCACCCCATTTTTTCGCGAGGATTATGACAAATTTTTCATCTAAATGACAATATAGGAACATCCCAGCAGTCGGCATCCGAATGAAAGTAGACATTGTACTGTAAGTGATGTTTTATTATGTTTGTTGGCTCAAATAAAGTCTGCAGTGAGCAGAAATCTGTGATTAGGGAAAAAAAGAATACGTGATGCTTTTTAAATTATCAAAATACGTAAATATTACATGTTATTATAAATGTGCCTGTTAATATATTACATTTATACTTACGTCATGTATATACAACCTCAGTGGAGGTGTTTGGATGTTTTTTTAGGGGCGCTACCGAAAGGTTGCAAATGACGTCACAGCCTTTTTTCTTTTTCGCGGTTTAATTAACACGATGGTAAAGCATTTTGAACGTAGTATTAAAATAAATGAAAATGAGTGTAGAGTTTGATCAGACGATTCCACATTGCTGTTCTGTTCTTGGGTGTTCCAATCGTTCAAATGGAGAGATGGGAACTCCCGTCCAAAGGCAAAACCCAGTAACTCAATTTTGGTCAAAACTGAGCTGATAATAATTTTGGAGTTCCTAGGTGATATGCTTTACATTAGTGTATGCGATATTGTAATTTTTTCCGTAAGTAAGCTGTTACGCGCATGGCAGGACCTAGCAACTACCATATAACCGCGTAGATACAACAGAAAAACCTAGTATCTCTAGGGACCAATCGGAGCTTCTTTGTCAGTCGCCTTATTGTCTTTAATGAGACATTTGCACGAATGGGGGCCGACGGTTAACCTGATTATGTGATATTATCGCACGAGGGGTTATTTGGAAGATTGGCCCAGGACGTTGCAAGCACTTTCATTAAATGTATTGTTCTTGATTCTTCCCCTTGCATACTCTTTTGGGCAGATAACTGTGGAGGTCAAAATAAAAACTGGACGCTGTACACAGCTCTTGCCCAATGTGCAAACGCAGAATGGGGCCCACCCAAGATTGTGATAAAATATCTGGAGAAAGGGCACACGTTCATGAGAGCAGATTCAATCCATGGCTCAATCGGCAAGAAAATGAAAGCTCAGGAAAACATCTATACGTTTGATGACTTTGTAGATCTTTGTAAGACAGCATCAAGATAGATTGATTTTCCTTTGTTTTCAGCTAGAAGTGAGTTACTAGGTTTTGCCTTTGGACGGGAGGGAAAGAGTCCTGAAAGGAGTGGTTCATAAAGGTAATATATATATATATATATTTAATCAAACGAAAGTGTGTGGAAGGAAATGGTTCTAAAAATATCACTTTGATCTTATTGCGGTATATACAATTGGACCATGCTCGTGTCTGCATCCATCAGTTTTTTAAAAGGTTTGTTTGAACATTTGATTTGTTTGAGAAACCTTACGTGATGCAATCAAGTTTGTTCTCTACTAAATTAGGAGTGTCTGAGAGTAGAACTAAACTTAATAAAAGGACAAGAGGTCGTATAGTGATCTTTTGTGGTTGCTATGCCTGAGTAAAACTACAAAGACCTAGTAAATGTTAAGTCCGAGTGATAAATATTGTGATTGTTGGTCCAGTTCACCGTAATTCGTTGTCGATTTTCCTGGCAGAAACTAAAAGCTTAGTTGTTGTGCAGGAAAGCAAAGTGCTTTATTCGACACGGATGACCACATTATAGAGTCATTAATGCTATTCGTTAACATCAAGAAGCTATCCTTAATAGTATTAATAAACATATAGTATAAGCTCAACGGCATATACTGAGCCTTGATAATGAGCAGACATTGCTGAACAACATTGCTGAACAACAGTGACATCTATAGCTAAATAATGAGACGAAATATATTTTGCATCATAAAACAAACTGTAGACATGAGTTGTAGACGAGACTAATAGTTCTAACAGGAAATCAACATCAAGCAATAATCCACACGATGACAGCTGCACCGCACTCGTTATGCCAATCAAATACGTTGCTCACCGATGCACGAAAAAGTCCAACTTTGTCTTTCACGGATTAATGCTTAATTTGTGGACCCTCAGATGAAAAGACATGATGTGCCTCCAATCTTTTGTTCTCTAAAAACCACAAGTGTCAAGCGAAGTAAAGGAGCAGTAACCTCTTGTTGATGATAAATGGTTTCAATATTTTTTTCAGAGTGTAAAAATCCATTGCATCCCATTTAAAATATTTCTTTCATTTTCTGTCTATCTGTGTTGGCCCTGCGATGAGGTGGTGACTTGTCCAGGGTGTACCTCGCCTTCAGCCCGAATGCAGCTGAGATAAGCTCCAGCACCCCCCGCAATCTCGAAAGGGACAACCGGTAGAAAATGGATGATCGCTTTTATATTTGCCTCTAAACCAGGGGTAGGGAACCTATGTCTTTTGAGCCAGATGTGGCTCTTTTGATGACTGCACCTGGCTCTCAGATAAATCCAAGCCAGTGGTTCTTAACGTGGGTTCGATCGAACCCTAGGGGTTCGGTGAGTCGGGCTCAGGGGTTCGGCGGAAGTCAAAACACACCCGACCCATCGTGCAAATAAAAACTTTTACCTATGGGTGTATTACGGATATGGCAACAGCTGACTGATTTGCAGGTGTGTCATTTGTTGTGAGTTTACGCACTGTTGGTTTTGTTGTTTGAACAAGGTGATGTTCGTGCACGGTTAATTTGGTGCACCAGTCAAAAAAAACATGGTAACATTTTAGTATGGGGAACATATTCACCATTAATTAGTTGCTTTTTAACATGCAAATTAGTAACATATTGGCTCTTAACTATTAAGTATTTGTTAATGCCTTATTCGGCATGGCTTTATTATAACCCTAATGTCAGGCTTTCCCTTGACAGTTTGTCTATCCATCCATCCATTTTCTACCGCTTATTTCCTTTAGGGGTCGCGGGGGGCGCTGGCGCCTATCTCAGCTACAATCGGGCGGAAGGCGAGGTACACCCTGGACAAGTCGCCACCTCATTGCAGGGCCAACACAGATAGACAGACAACATTCACACTCACATTCACACACTAGGGCCAATTTAGTGTTGCCAATCAACCTATCCCCAGGTGCATGTCTTTGGAGGTGGGAGGAAGCCGGAGTACCCGGAGGGAACCCACGCATTCACGGGGAGAACATGCAAACTCCACACAGAAAGATCCCGAGCCTGGATTTGAACCCAGGACTGCAGGACCTTCGTATTGTGAGGCAGACGCACTAACCCCTCTGCCACCGTGAAGCCCACAGTTTGTCTATGTTTTAGTTTTTTCCTCTGCATTTGTCTTTGTTTCCTCTGTTTAGTATCTCCTGTCTTTAGTTCCTGTCGAGGGCTCTTATTTTGGTTCAGCTTCCTGTTTGTCTCCTTGTGTGCTGTTGTCACCTCATTGGCGGCTGATTGGCACCTGGCCACACCTGTAGTCAATCAGCCCGCTCCTATTTGTACCCACTTAGTCTTCCAGTCAGTGCTGGATCATTGTCGTTGCCACATGTCGCTCCTGTCGTTGTTATCGTGTCGTTTTATTGCAGCGTAGCGGTAAGCTACATTCATTTGTTTGTAACTTACTTTCTTTTGTTCCCTGCTTCTGTTTTGTTTTCACTCTACAAGTAACGACTTCTGTTTTCCTGTTTGCTACCGGCTAGCTTCCACGCTAGGCCCTTTTTTGTTTCTTGCTAACTTCTATGCTAGCAAGAAATGAACAAATTAAAAAAAATGGTTTGACAAAAACAGACTATCATTGAATCTCAGTAAAACTAAAATAATGCTATTTGGTAACAGTAGAAAAGAAAGTCAAACACAAATACAAATAGACGGAATATAAATTGAAAGAGTAAATGAAACCAAATGTCTAGGTATAATGATTGATGATAAATTGAACTGGAAATCTCATGTAAAAAATATACAACATAAAGTAGCAAGAAATACGTCAATAATGAATAAAGCCAAATATGTTCTAGACCAAAAATCACTTCATATTCTCTACTGCTCACTAGTGTTACCATATCTGAGTTACTGTGTAGAAATATGGGGAAATAATTACAAAAGAACACTTCATTCACTAACAGTGTTACAAAAAAGATCAGTTAGAATAATACATAATGTTGGGTATAGAGAACATACAAACCCTTTATTTATTGAATCAAAGATACTGAAATTCCACGACATAGTGGAATTGCAAACAGCTAAGATTATACACAAAGCAAACTATAACCTGCTTCCCAAGAATATACAACAATTCTTCTCAACAAAAGAAGAGAAATATAATCTTAGAGAAAAATGTAATTTAAAACATTTGTATGCACGTACAACACTTAAGACCTTCAGTATATCAGTATGTGGAATTAAATTATGGAATGGATTAAGCAAAGCAATCAAACAATGTACTAATATGATCCACTTCAAGAAACTCTTCAAACTGGAAGTGTTAACAAAGTACAAAAATGAAGAACCATGATAAACATTCGGATTTTACTCACCCATTCATTCTCAAAATAATCTGATTTATCTCATCGTATGGATTAAAATTTAAGCAATTATTTATTTATTTATTTATTTGTATTGTGATTACTTATTACTTAAGGAGTATACATTGTGAATACATTGAGAACAGGAAGTGAACAAAAGTTTTAGCAAGTGTTATGTAAAGAAAAGGAGTAGGATTAAATAAGCTCTGCTTCTTCCTCCTCCTTTTCGAACATGTTGGAAAGAGAAACTGGAAATTGTGATGTATCTTGTTGTATGCTTGCATGTTCGAAATAAACTCAAACTCAAACTCAAACTCAAACTCAAAGACCCTTAGTTTGTTATCCGCCTCGTGCGCGCTTTGTGTTAGTACCCTTTTGTTTGATTTTGTCTTAGTATTTAATTAAATCATGTTTTCACATTCCATGCCTGCCTTCATCTCTGCATCTTGGGGTTCGTCACCAAATAACTCTGACACCTAACCCTCTAATCCAAACCCCAACTCTAACATTTTGTGGGTTCTTCCGAGGATGTTGTAGTCGTAATGATTTGTGCAGTCCTTTGAGACTTTTGTGATTTGGGGCTATATAAATAAACATTGATTGATTGATTGAACCAAATAACTCTATATTAAGTATTTATTACTAAGAATATGTTCCTCTAGTGTCCAAATAACTCTAAATTAAGTGTGTGTTACTTAGAATATGTTCGACATACTAAAGTGGTACCAAACACATACAACTTTGTCTTGATTTTGAAAAAAAAGAAGACATTTTATTTTCCGGTGAATGCGCATATGAAACCGGTGGGGTTCGGTACCTCCAACAAGGTTAAGAACCCCTGATCTAAGCTGACATTGCTTAAAACGATAAGGAATTAATAATTCCGCTGGTAATCACAGTGTTGAAAATAACGTTCAAAATATAAAACATTCTCATGCATTTTAATCCTTCCATCCGTTTTTCTACCGCACCTGTTCAAGAAGTCGCAGTAAGGGTAAGAAGTATTTTATTTAGACTTTGGCTTCAGAATAATAATGTAATTAAAAAGAATAAGAGACTTTCACTAGATCGGTCCGCAGCCGAGTGTGAAGCGACCGGAATGAGAATCAGCACCTCCAAGTCCGAGTCCATGGTTCTCGCCCGGAAAAGGGTGGAATGCCATCTCCGGGTTGGGTAGGAGACCCTGCCCCAAGTGGAGGAGTTCAAGTACCTAAGAGTCTTGTTCACGAGTGAGGGAAGAGTGGATCGTGAGATCGACAGGCGGATCGGTGCGGCGTCTTCAGTAATGCGGACGTTGTACCGATCCGTTGTGGTGAATAAGGAGCTCAGCCGGAGGGCGAAGCTCTCAATTCACCGGTCGATCTACGTTCCCATCTTTACCTATGCTCATGAGCTTTGGGTCATGACCGAAAGGATAAGATCACGGGTACAAGCGGCCGAAATGAGTTTCCTCCGCCGGGTGGCGGGGCTCTCCCTTAGAGATAGGGTGAGAAGCTCTGCCATCCGGGAGGAACTCAAAGTAAAGCCGCTGCTCCTCCACATCGAGAGGAGCCAGATGAGGTGGTTCGGGCATCTGGTCAGGATGCCACCCGAACGCCTCCCTAGGGAGGTGTTTAGGGCACGTTCAACCAGTAGGAGGCCACGGGGAAGACCCAGGACACGTTGGGAAGACTATGTCTCCCGGCTGGCCTGGGAACGCCTCGGGATCCCCCGGGAAGAGCTAGACGAAGTGGCTGGGGAGAGGGAAGTCTGGGTTTCCCTGCTTAGGCTGTTGCCCCCGCGATCCGACCTCGGATAAGCGGAAGAAGATGGATGGATGGATGGATGGAAGAGACTTTGTAGATTCTAAAAATGTTGGTTGTGCTTAAAAATGCACGCATTTAGTTGTATTCAGTGTTAAAAAAATATTATATGGCTCTCTTGAAAATACTTTTTAAAATATTTGGCTTTCATGGCTCCCTCAGCAGGAAAGATTCCCGACCCCTGCTCTAAACCTTTCAAAATACGCCTAAATCGGCACAGATTGAGGTAAATAAACAGTAGTCTAGTGGGGCTTAGACCAGGGGTCGGGAACCTTTTTGGCCGAAAGAGCCATGAAAGCCAAATATTTCAAAATGTATTTCAGTGAGAGCCATATAATATTTTTTAACACTGAATACAATTAAATACGTGCATATTTAAGTAAGACCGACATTTTTAGAGAATAATAAGTCTCTTATTCTTTTTAATAACGTTGTTATTGGGGCGGTACATCTCGGACGGTAGAGTGGCCGTGCCAGCAACTTGAGGGTTCCAGGTTCAATCCCCGCTTCCGCCATCCTAGTCACTGCCGTTGTGTCCTTGGGCAAGACATTTTACCCACCTGCTCCCAGTGCCACCCACACTGGTTTAAATGTAACTTAGATATTGGGTTTCACAATGTAAAGAGAAAAAGCGCTATCTAAATATAATTCACTTCACAATATAATTCACTTATTTTAAAGCTAACCAATAATAAATATAATACTTCTCACCATTAATGCGACTTCTTGAACAGGTGTGATAGGAAAATGGATGGTTGCATTAAAATGCATAAGAATGTCTTATCTTTTGAACGTTATTTTTAACACTGTGATTATCAGCGGAATTATTCATTACTTATTAAGTTAAGCAATGCCAGCTAAGATTTATCTGAGAGCCAGATGCAATCATCAAGAGAGCCACATCTGGCTCTAGAGCCATAGGTTCCCTACCCCTGGCTTAGACCATCCCCTGAAACCCGGAAGTGCTCGGATGTGTCTCTAGGTCACGTGATTGCAACCCATCTATAGGCAGAATTGAAAATCTCCCATAGGCTCCTTCGTAAGATGACTTTCCATCGGATTTATTTAATATTTAGAATGCAATAAAAAAGATCCATCCGTCGTCATGGCTTTCATGATGATTGTGAGCGATAGGCAAAATTAAAAAAAGGGCAGTTCTTCTTTAAAGCAGGGGCGCTCACACTTTTTCTGCAGGCGAGCTACTTTTCAATTGACCAAGTCGAGGAGATCTACTTCATTCCTATTTATAATTTATATTTATTTATTTATCAAAGAGACATTTTTGTTAACAAGTCAATGGTGTTTAATGATAATACAAGCATGTTTAACACACATAGATTCCTTTCTTTCATGAAGACAAGAATATAAGTTGGTGTATTTGATTCTGATGACTTGCATTGATTGGAATTAGACAGTGGTGCTGATAACGTCCGCATTTTCAAATGGAGGAAAAAAAAAAGTCCTCCTTTCTGTCCAATACCACATGAAAGTGGTTGGATTTGGCATCTCATTTGTCCAACTTGCATACTCGTTTTTAAACACTTTGTTATGAGAGTAGCATATGTGTGTGGCCCTTTAATGTCTGGCAGCAGGTGAGTGACGTCAGTGACTGTGCGGGTGGGCAAGCAAGTGAGAAAGCGGTCGCTGAGGGCGGGGGAGAAATACATTGGCATCAAACTCCGTAGCTTGCTAGCTTGTGCACGCTAGCTTTCTGAGACTCTTATTTTGTTAGCACAGGCAGGATGAAACAGGTCTTTTATGGTGAAGACAGGAAGTGTGCAGTCGGTCTTTAGAGTTTTGACAGTAGGTACGGAGTCTCTAGAAATAAAATGTGTTTCTCTGCGTCCGCCCTGTTAGTGATTTTTTTCTTAAATATGAGCTCGCAGCAGCCAGCGTCATCTCACAAGATCCTCGGGTGCCGAGAATGTCAAACAACTGACGAAAGTGAAGTCTTGGTATGATTGATGATTGCTCATTTTTATGTCTATTTTTTAATGCCTGGCTTGAGATCGACTGACACACCCTCCGAGATCGACCAGTCGATCGCAATCGACGTAATGGGCACCCCTGCTTTAAAGAGTGTGGCTCTGCAGTTTAAACATGTTGTTTCCTGTAGTAGTACAAATGTCCTTGGTCAGTTGCTGCAGAGCAAGAGGAGAGCCATCATTTCCTGAAGGGTATCCAAGTGCTGGCTGCACATTGCACACATTAGAAGTAGTTGACACCTTCAATAGGCACCGGCACATATTTGCTGCATCAGGAAGAGATTCTCTCCATCAGTGGGAGTGATGCCTTGACGATTACATTTGGGTAATGTATGTTATTTTTTTGTCAATCACTTTTTATTGACAAAGGTATAATATAGACGTTTTCCATCCATGTTAGTGTAAGATAGGAATGAAGAGCGGGACTAATTTCCCAGTGGCAGGCCGTGCATTTCCCACTTCGGCCTACAGTAATAATGTCCGACTTCAATAATTACCTCTCAAAATACCATCATTTATGTCCACATGACCATTGCTGGAGAAATACTAAACAGAAACACATTTACGCACTACTGGGCATTGAATCACCACCAACAATGTACATGTGCATTTGAAAATCAATAAACCCGCATCAGCAATTGCAACATATCTTATGTGGTACTGTCAAAACTAAAATTGCAAAAAATATGTTAAATGTACAAAATTAAGGAATAAAATATCTTAACTCCATACTTGCCAACCCTCCCGGATTTTCCGGGAGACTCCCAAAATTCAGTGCCTCTCCCGAAAACCTCCCGGGACAAATTTTCTCCCGAAATTCAGGCGGAGCTGGAGGGGGCGTGGCTCCATGAGGACCTGAGTGACGTGTCTGAGAGCCTGTCTGCCCAATGACGTTATAACTGTAGAATAATCGAGGGCGAGTTCTTGGTTTCTTATGTGGGTTTATTGTTAAGCAGTTTCATTAGCGTCCTCCCAGCGCGGTGACATGGCGAGGTGTGCTCACAGGGCAGTTAGCAGTCAGAAGGACTGGAGCTCATATTCCATGCACTAAATTAGTCTAATTTCCAAACATTTGTTTTACTTTTTTTTTATTTTCACACCTATGTGTGAAGTCGAAGTGTCCATGCACACTCTCTAATGCAACTATTGTCATACACCATGTGCCTCCCGTACACTGGGGGAACTTGTTTCCTTTTTAGCACGCATTAATTCATTGCGTTTCCGGTTGACCTATGAAGTCACACTACCCATCTGTGGTTCCTTACAACTTGTTTTAACTGAGATCTGCTGTAATATCATACTTACCAACCTTCCCGGATTTTCCAGGAGACTCCCGAAATTCAGTGCCTCTCCCGAAAACCTCCCGGGACAAATTTTCTCCCGAAATTCAGGCGGAGCTGGAGGGGGCGTGGCTCCATGAGGACCTGAGTGACGTGTCTGAGAGCGTGTCTGCCCAATGACGTTATAACTGTAGAATAATCGAGGTCGAGTTCTTGGTTTCTTATATGGGTTTGTTGTTAGGCAGTTTCATTAACGTCCTCCCAGCGCGGCAACAACACACAACAACAGCAGTCACGTTTACGTATACCACTCGACCGTAAGACAGTTCGTCTGCTGTAAACAGCATGTGACACTCTTAAACAGGACAATACTGCCATCTACTGTACATGCACCACAACACCTCCGGGCAACTTCAACCCCTTTACTAATCCTCCTACATTCACATCCCATCTTCCCGGATTGTAAATAACCTAATGTAAATAATCGAATGTATTTCTAATGTATATACTTGTTCTTATGCTATCTGAACTCACTATGTTCTCTGCTGGCTGTACATATCCTACTAAGTAAGACCTACACTGTTTCAATGTCCATTTCTCTGTTGATGCAATTGCTGATGACTGAAGTACTGATATCAACCAAAGCTTCTCATCCCACCCATGGATTGTAAATAATTCAATGTATATACTATAATGATTAACTTGTGTAATGACTGTATTATGCTGATAGTATATATTTGTACCATGAATTGATTAACGTGGACCCCGACTTAAACAAGTTGAAAAACGTATTCATTTATACCATTAAAAATAATGAATACAATAGTACAGTAAAATGTACTACAGTAGTTCTAATAATGTAATTACAATGTACAATATTTACCTTGTAGAGTGGACTAATGAGATCTCTTTCTAGCTGTTTTTCCGTCGAACACACCGTCTGCAGCTTTTTCCATATTTTCATGAATAAACGTCGGCCTTTTAAAGATTTTACCATTCTTGACTAGTGTTAGACTCATTGTACTTGAGTATTCTGCAGACAGGCAGTGATACGCTTCCACGTTTGGTCATGTTTTTGATGATTCATTTCTTTTTATTCAATGAATGTTATCCATTTTTCCTTCTCAGCACTGACCTTTGCTTTCTTTTATTTGTTCCGATGGTTGAAAAACAAAGTTATGTCCATTTTTTAGCTAAAAGCCAATGCTAGAAAGTAAGAACAAAGGTGTTGGGCAAAACTTACAGGGTTCACTGTGACATTTGTCATGCCAACTAAAGGCAGATATACTTGTAACACACATTTTTGTTTGCAACCTAAAGCTTAACAGTTGGCTGAGAGACAGCTCTTACAGTTGTGATCAAAATTACTCAACCCCCACACAATTTTGGTGTTTTAGCAAGTAGGACTTTTATTCCGTATTTTGTTCATAATCATATCAAATAAAGATGCATTAAATAGACAAATGCAACTTGAATTACAACATTATATTTTGTAACATACCAAACAGTGTCATTATTCTTAATATCTCATTGACAAAATTATTCAACCCCTTGAAAATCATAACTCTTAAGAACAGAATCTGAATAAGGTCTTTTCAATCAGGTGTTGAAAACACCTGTAGATGTGATTAGAACCATAACGAGCAACAATTAAACTGATTGAAAAAGACTGTGACGCTCAGCTTCTTGTTGATGGTCAATGGTGTATTTGCAACATGGTGAAGTCCAGGGAGTCGTCAAAGAAGTCAAGAGAGGAGGTAATTTCTCTTCATAAGAAAGGAAATGGATATAAGAAAATAGCAAAGACATTACACATTCCAAGAGACACAGTTGGGATCATAATTCGCAAGTTTAAAGCTAAAGGCACAGTGGAAACACTAACTGGGCGTGGTAGAAAGAGGATGCTGTGTGCAACTGCTGTCCGGTATTTGAAGCGTACAGTGGTGAAAAAAACCCGGGTAACAGCTGAGGAACTACAACAGGACATTGCAGAGGGGGGAACGCAGGTTTCGTCCCAGACAATAAGGCGCGCACTACGAGATGAAGGCCTCCATGCCAGAACTCCCAGGCTTACCCCACTTCTGACTACCAGGCACAAGAAAATAGACTCCAGTATGCCAAAAATGTTATTTTCTGAAGGAGAAAAAAATGAAGCTTACAAAGATCAGAACATATTGCCTACTGTTAAGCATGGTCGGGGGTCAATCATACTCTGGGGCTGTTTGTCTGCCTCAGGTACCGGGAATCTCCAGCGCGTTCAAGGCATTATGAATTCTATTTCCTACCAGGATATATTAGCTGCAAATATCATGAAGTCAGTGATGAAGCTGAGGCTTGGGAGACGTTGGACCTTCCAACAGGACAAGGATCCCAAGCATACCCCCAAATCAACATCAGAGTGGTTGCAGAAGAAGGGCTGGAAGACTCTGGAGTGGCCTTCACAGTCGCCAGACCTAAATCCTATAGAAAACCTGTGGTGGGACTTGAAGAAGGTAGTTGCAGCACGCAATCCCAAGAATATGAATGAACTGGAGGCCTTTGCCCAAGAGGAATGGGCTAAAATACCTGTAGATGGTTGCAAGAAGCTTGTGTCCGGTTATGTATCACGTTTGAAGGATGTCATTACTGCCAAAGGGTGTTCTACTAAGTACTAAAGATGCATGTAACTAGGGGGTTGAATCATTTTGTCAATGAGATATTAAGAAAAATGTCCTTTTTTGGTGTTTTGTAAAATACAGTGTTACAATTTAAGTTGCATTTGTCTATTTGACACATCTTTATTTGATATGACTATAAACACAATACGGAATAAATGTCCAACTTGCTAAAACAGCAAAATTGTGTGGGGGTTGAATAATTTTGATCACAACTGTATCTCAAAACACACTTAAGTTGTGATACCATTGTACTTCTTTTTGTCATTTATTTATATAAAACTGACAGCCATTTGTGGTCTTGCCAATATTTTGTGTAATTTCATGCGTTTATCATACAGCAGAAAGCTTTACTTTGAAAAATACCTCCTTACTTTATTTTAGTTTGAAAAGTCTCTCAGCACCTTTGTGATGTGGTCTTACACTCCCCGGCTGTGCCTTGCTGTAGAAAGACCGCAGAGACAAGCACCTGCCACGTTGCATACGTCCCCGCTTCTTCCAAGTGAGGAAAGGACAAACGTTCATCTGCAGTTTATTATCTGATTAACAAGACTATTGCCATCACACTTACATTGTAGTCACTACACATGTAACGTCTGTTCGGCATCGTGGTGCCGGGTTCGATTCCCTCGAGGATGCGTCGAAAATTGAACACAGCAAAAGGTATGAACTAATGATTTACTTAACAAAAGGTGCTAGAGAACAAAAATAATGGAGCTAAGAAAAGGCAAACAAAAGACGCTAGCATGAAAGCTATGATAAACAAATAGTAAACTAAACTGGCACATAAGCACAAAAAGGGGAAAACAAAACATTTAGCATGAGAGCTAAGATTGAATAAAATTGCGCAGCGTGAGAGCTCGCGAGAATAATACAGAAATTTGCATGTAAGCAAAAGTGCAAAGCGGATGTACCGTTGTGTATAAACAAATTAGAGTCCCAGGCCGAAGAATGAAAAGAGGAAGGCTTATAAAGGGAAGGTGATTAACAGAGAACAGGTGTGCAGGAACCGGGAGTAACAGCTGGAACTAATAAGTAACCATGGCGATGGACTAAACGGGAAATAAACGGATCAAACGGAGAATGAGAACAAAGATGGAAAAATAAACAATAATATGTGAAGATCCGAGTCATGGATCACAACAACACAGACTGTAAAAAGATTGCTCTGTTAGTTCTAAATGTTTCTGCATACATTATATTGGTGACATGCTGACGAACAAACGAGTACAGGTAAATTTCAATATAACGTCGTTCGATAAAAAGCGATTTTGTATAAAACGCGGTCGTGACATGGACCACGCATTTCTGCACGTTTTTTCCACCACTGTCAAACGCATTGATTTTCACCAAACTATCGACTATTAACACTGTACCGACCTTCTGGTCGACTCCAGCAACGACTCTGCCTCTGTGTGGAGGTGACTTAGGCAACTTACCATGCTGCTAACGACCAGAAGCTTGCTCAAAGCTTGTACACATTCTATGCTAGCTTTGATCAACCCCCAACACCTCTCCTGTTAGCACCACTCATAGCCCAACAACAACTTCAACGACTCCAACACCCCTTCTTTCCTCAGACTTATAGAGCTTACTTCACCAACAACCACTACAGATTTCCAACCCACTTACTGTACCTGACAATCCACGAGCTGGATGTGCATAAACAATTCAAAAAGATGAACCCCCGTAAAGCCTGATGGTGTCTCCCCATCCACTGTGCGGCCGAGCTGACCCCTGTCTTCACAGACATCTCCAACACATCCCTTGAGTCATCCCTTATTTCA
The DNA here is from genome assembly GCF_033978795.1 of Nerophis ophidion. Taxonomy (NCBI): domain Eukaryota; kingdom Metazoa; phylum Chordata; class Actinopteri; order Syngnathiformes; family Syngnathidae; genus Nerophis; species Nerophis ophidion. Next base: position 70,483,543 of record NC_084615.1, on the reverse strand, counting down.
AATTCTGCACCATCATTCCTGTCCCCCAAGAAGCCACGGATCACTGGACTCAACGACTACAGACCAGTTACACTGACGTTCTGTAGTCATTTAGTCCTTTGAGTAACCTACTCAGTGGACTATTGGTTAGAGCAGGGGTGCCCACACTTTTTCTCCAGGCGAGCTACTTTTCAATTGACCAACTCGAGTGGATCTACCTCATTTATATATATCATTTATATTTATTTATTTATGAAAGAGACATTTTTGTAAACAAGTTAAATGTGTTTAATGATAATACAAGCATGTGTAACACATATAGATGTCTTTCTTTCACGAACACAAGAATATAAGTTGGTGTATTACCTGATTCTGATGACTTGCATTGATTGGAATCAGACAGTAATGATGATAACGCCCACATTTTCAAATGGAGGAGAAAAAAAGTTGTCCTTTCTGTACAATACCACATGAAAGTGGTTGGTTTTTGGCATCTAATTCATCCAGCTTCCATACACTTTACAAGAAAAACATTGGCGGCAAATTCCGTAGCTTGCTTGATTGACATTCACAGCACCCGAGGGTCTTGTGAGATGACGCTGGCTGCTGCCAGTTCATTATTATGAAAAAATGACAGAGAGGAAGGCGAGAAACACTTTTTATTTCAACAGACTTTCGCGCCGTCCCTTCCGTCAAAACTCTAAAGGCCGACTGCACATTTCCTATCTTCACAATAAAAGCCCTGCTTCATGCTGCCTGCGCTAACAAAATAAGAGTCTCGGAAAGCTGGCGTGCACAAGTGATATGCATGCCAGCTTTCTGAGGGATCGCTTGTGCACGCCAGTTTTCCGAGACTCTGTATTTAGTTAGCGCAGGCAGCATGAAGCAGGGCTTTTATTGTGAAGATAGGAAATGTGCAGTCGGCCTTTAGAGTTTTGACAGAAGGTACGGCGCGAGAGTCTGTTGAAATAAAAAGTGTTTCTCGCCTTCCTCTCGGTCATATTGACGTCTTGGTGAAGATTGATGATCATTAATTTTTAGGTCTATTTTTTTTAAAAGCCTGGCTGGAGATCGACTGACACACCCCCCGCGGTCGACTGGTAGCTCGCGATCGACGTAATGGGCACCCCTGGGTTAGAGTGTCCGGCCTGAGATCCAAAGGATATGAGTTCAAACCCCGGCCGAGTCATACCAAATACTATAAAAATGAGACTCGTTTCTTTTTGGAATTGGGGGTTAAATCACCAAAAATTATTCCCAGGCTGCCCACTGCTCCCCTCACCTCCCAGTGGGTGATCAAGGGTGATGGATCAAATGCAGAGAATAATTTCGCCACACCAAAAGTGTGTGTGATAATCATTGGTACTTTAACTTAACTTTAACTTAACCTTGTTCTACCCCACTTCAAAATGATCACAGAACCCCTCCTGAACCCGCTGCAGTTCACTTAAAGAGCATAGAATTGAAAGACAATTATTAGTTTGTATACCCTCATTGACAATGGCAATAAAAGGATGCTGATTCTGATTTAGCTCAGAATTGTGTTGTTTACTTGAGTAATATTGCAGTCTACACGTGACTCTTATGTGTGACTGCCATCATATTGCAGTCTACACATATCTCTAGACTGCCATCTACTGGTCACACTCATCATTTCACCATGAACCAAATAATATACCTTCGAGGTCAGTAAGCACAACCAAAAGGATTCCGTACATTGGGCGCACCAGGTTTTAAAGGCCTACTGAAACCCACTACTACCCACCACGCAGTCTGATAGTTTATATATCAATGATGAAATATTAACATTGCAACACATGCCAATACGGCCGTTTTAGTTTACTAAATTACAATTTTTAATTTCCCCGGAGTTTCGTCCTGGAAACGTCGTGTAATGATGACGTGTACGCAAGACGTCACAGGTTTTTAAGAACTATGAGCGCTGCACACACACACAGCTAAAAGTCGTCTGCTTTAACGGCATAATTACATAGTATTTAGGAGATCTGTGTTGCTGAATCTTTTGCAATTTGTACAATTATTATTGGAGAAGTCACAGTAGAAAAATGGAGTTGGGAAGCTTTAGCCTTTAGCTGCACAAACACACAGTGATTCTTTGTTTAAAATTCCTGGAGGTAAAACGTTACTAGCGAGCATGAATCAAGAAGGAATGTCAACCAGCAGGTTTCGGTAAAAAAATTTTGGTTAAAAAGTCGCTTCTTACCGGAGAAAAGCTGAGCTTGTGCCGTCCATAGCTGCCGTCGACTCCCCTGAGACACTGCGCGTCAAGACACCCGTGGAGACACCCTTCCGACTATCAGGTACTATTTAACTCACTAAAACACTAGCAACACAATAGAAAGATAAAGGATTTCCCAAAATTATCCTAGTAAATGTCTCTAAAAACATCGGAATCCGTCCCAATCGCGTTGTTTTTGTTAAGATCCGTACTCCGATCTTCCCATATTATAGTTTATTGTTCCATTTTTGTATTACCCTGTTTGACGTCTTTATTTCCTGTTTAGTCCGTCACCTTGGTAGCTCATCAGTTCACCTGCCCCTTGTTATCTACGCACACCTGTTTTCTTCTAATCACCTCCCTTATTTAAACACGCCCCTTTTCGTTATTCATTCTCGGATCTAATTTGCCCTCGTGCAACAGTGATGTCTTGTTTGTTCATGCTCTCTATCGCTAGCTCTCACGCTACGTTTATTTTATTCCTAGCTTTCACGCTAGTTGTTTTGTGTTCTCTTTTGTGCCTACGTGCCAGTTTTTCTTCCTAGTGGTTTATCCTAGCTTTCAGGCTAGCGTCTTTTGTTTGCCTTTTTCCTTAGCTACTGTGTTTTTGTTCCTAGCCTTTTATTACTTTGATAAATCCATTTACATCTTACCTTGTTGTGTTCATCGCTTCGACGCATCCCTGGAAGAACCAATCCGGCATCACAATGCTACACAAGCTTGACAGTTTTTTTTTTAATCTTTTTTTTTTTTTTCTAGTCCATCGCTATCAATATCCTCAAACACAAATCTTTCATCCTCGCTCAAATTAATGGGGAAATTGTCGTTTTCTCGGTCCGAATAGCACTTTTTGTTGGAGACTCCCATTATAAACAATGTGAATATGTGAAGAGCCCCCACACTTGCGACGTCATCGTCAGCGACTTCCGGTAGAGGCAGGGCTTTTGTCTTAGCACCGAAAGTTGCAAACTTTATCGTGGATGTTCTCTACTAAATCCTTTCAGCAAAAATATGGCAAAATCGCGAAATGATCAAGTATGACAAATAGAATGGACCTGCTATCCCCGTTTAAATAAGAAAATCTAATTTCAGTAGGCTTATAAGGCGCACTGTCGAGTTTTGAGAAAATGAAAGGAGTATAAGTGCGCCTTATAGTCGGAAAAATACGGTAATAGACATCCTCACAAATATTAATATGAAAATGAAGCATCAAATGCATTGGCGAAAAAGTTAATTTTGTGTCCTGGACTCGATCTTTTTACGTTGTGAAAACGAATGTCAAAATCCCCAACAACCACCTGTGTGTGTGTCCAAAGTATCCATGGCCTATAGAAGTGCTTACGTGATGCATGACGTTGGCGCGAGAAAATGCACATTTCCATGAAAAGTTCCCTCTTGATACATCTAATCTTTGCCGTGAATAAGGGCTTCTGGCAGGTTTTTGTGCATACTCAAGCTTAATATCTAAAGCAGGGGTCAGGAATCTTTTTGGCTGAGAGAGCCAAAAAGCCAAAGTATTTCCGTAAGAGCCATATAATATTTTTCTTAACACTGAACATAACTAAATGTGTGTATTTTTAAGTAAGTCCAACATTTCTACGGTATAAGAGGTCTCTTATTCTTTGTAATAACATTGTTATTCTGAAGCTAACTGTGGAGGGGGCGTGGCCTGCGGGCCTGCAGCGAACTGGGGTGTGCCAGGACAGGCCTCGAAATCAACGACAGGTGCGTAGATGGTCCACCTGGGCATTGATATCTAATCACCCGTCGCTCTGTTATAAGCAGCAGCCAGTAGGAGAGACGGGGTTGGGACTGGAGCTAGAGCGCGAGCGAGAACGAAAGACAAAAATACAATTGCTGGACACCAACTGAGAGACTTATTGAAAAATAAAACAATATTGTAACCCTGAAACAGGCTCTCATGTCGGTGCTTGGTGGTCTGAAGCACCCCCAGAGGGGCAAGCCCCACACTAACCGATAATAAATAAATAACTTCTTACCATTACGCAACTTTTTGAACAGGTGCGGTAGGAAACGGATGGATGGAATAAAAATGCATGAGGATGTTTTATATTTTGAACGTTATTTTTAACACTGTGATTACAAGTGGAATCATTCATTACTTATCATGTTAAGCAATGTCAACTAAGATTTATCCGAGAGCCAGATGCAGTCACCAAAAGAGCCACATCTGGCTCTAGAGCCATAGGTTCCCTACCCCTGAGCTAAAGCCTCGGGTTCTTAGTTACGTACGTTTGCTTGCACACTAAGCAGAGAGGAACGATAAGCAGCTACCTCATCTTAAGTTTCAGCCAGTATTTGACCAGGAATGTGGAAATTCAGCAAATTTTACTCAAGAAAAAGTTGAAACAATTACAATAGTACAGAAAATACATTCAATGCTAAGATGATGCAATGCAAAACCGGACTACGAGAGAATCATGCCAGTCCAAAAGCTGCTCCAACTTAGCAAAAGATGAATTAAAGACAATGTTGGAGTTCACTTACAATAAGAAAATTACTGTTATGAGTGTGACCATTTTATATCTGCAAAGGAAAACCAGCGTTTGAGGGTTTGTTTGGGGTCAAAGGGGAGTTAAAAACTAATGTTTTGTTACGGCTCAAGCACCTGTCGCCACACATTCTTCTGTTCGATCCTCTGAGCGCGCCTCTGGACACGCCCACGGGCGTTCTTCTCCTGCCACAATCAACACACCTGATGCTGATGAAAGCTCCACGGCCTTCTTAAGCCAGCGTGTCTTGCGTTCCAGTGCCAGAACTTACTTGTACCTGTACAGTAAGCCCTACGCATCTCTAGTGCTTAATCGTTGTCCGTATTCCCCCTCCTCTTTGTGTCTTTTCCTGTGTCGTCATCTCGCAGCTCCTCTTCGTTCCCTGGTTTCGAACTGTGTGTCTCGTCTCCCTGGATTCCCCTCTGGACTTCTTGCTACCTCCATGGATCTCGACCTCTCGATGCCAGCCCACGGACTTCCGAGCCTGCCCTGTCCTCTTTGGACTTCCGCACCCTTCACAACACGAACCTTCAACATCTCCTGGTAACACTCACCACATAATCGCTTCAAATAGTATTTTGACTACCAACACACGTCACCTACTTGTGCTTAATAAAACGCCGCAAGCTCACCGACGTCCCTGCCTCAGTGCCGCCTCCTTCTCCGCTGTAGTGTTACATGCATGTGTTTCAGATTAAAGCATTAAAACATATGCAAGCCAATTAGATGTCGATTAGACATTACTAAAACCACTTTTGAATACCTCTGTCAGCCCTTCCCTTGTCTGATCACAAATCAATTAAATATATCACCCCTAGAGCCAGTCATTTGAGTGTGGGGTCGGTTTCCATGCTAGTAAACTTGGAAATACACCTCTTAATGACATCTTTATGGTCTCTCTGCGGAAATCACATTGTGAGAGGCTACCTTTGGTTTTTCCAGACAGGTGCACATTATTATACAACTGGTCTTTAATGAGCATTTCGTGTTTGTGCAGCTCTCTCTGAGCTGGAGGCTCGCCCTCTTTCATTTTAAATGAAGTGCCTGAAGAGATACCGCCATCAATATTCATGCGCTGATGATTATAGACAGCGGGCAAATATATTACTGCACTTTTGAGCGAAAAGAAATGTCCCTTGTTAAGATCGACCACTGACAATTAGATTACCTGAGAATACCTGAACCCACTTCAGTGAAAAGACATTTCTTTATATCTCTAAAACATTCACTTATGACACTGGCCTGACTTTAAGTGTGCTTTGCCAGGTGTATTTCTGCGTCGTTACAGGGAAAGATTACATTTCATGACCCCCGAAAGGGACAAGCGGCAGGAAATGGATGCTTTTGTGTAATTTTCAGGACCATTCACTTTGCAGCATTTTCAAATGGCGTTTGAAAGAAAGGGTAGCTTTCAGGAGAAAATGAGGAAAATGGCTGAAATTGTTTTCTTTTGTCAGGAGGCAGGAGAAACGTTGAGTGCAAGGCTTGTCATTAAGTCTCAGCTTCTTTGCAAGAGTGAATAACATACCTTACATCAGGTGTGAAGTGACGTTACATGACTGAACAAAGTAGTGTTACACTTTTAAAAGCTGTATTTCTTAAATTTCTTATTAACATGCCGTCCGGGAGACAAATCTTGTTCTTTTTGGCAAGTCACTTCAGCTTTGCAGGGACACAAAAATGAAGTACACTTAAATTGTTTTTAATTAAACGAGGGTCAGCAACTCGTGGCTCTTTAGTGCCACCCTAGTGGCTCCTTGGAGCATTGAAAAAAGGAATGAACATGAAAAAAGATCGCAGGAAACACAAACAAACGCAACAGTTTCTTTACATGTAAAATCTTACACTACTTTTTTGTCTGATTTTGTCCACCAAACGTTTTATACTGTATGTAAATGCATAAAGGTGCACTTTGTTGATATTATTGACTTGTTGGAGTGCTAATCAAGAATATTCGGTCGGACCATGACTACAAGCTAATCAACGCTAACATGCTATTTAGGCTAACTGTATGTACATATTGCATCATTACGCCTCATCTGTAGGTATATTTGAGATCATTTAATATCCTTTACTTTTATCCTCTTTGTATAAAATTTACAAGGCTTCACGGTGGCAGAGGGGTTAGTGCGTCTGCCTCACAATACGAAAGTCCTGCAGTCCTGGGTTCAAATCCAGGCTCGGGATCTTTCTGTGTGGAGTTTGCATGTTCTCCCCGTGAATGCGTGGGTTCACTCCGGGTACTCCGGCTTCCTCCCACTTCCAAAGACACCTGGGGATAGGTTGATTGGTAACACTAAATTGGCCCTAGTGTGTGAATGTGAGTGTGAATGTTGTCTGTCTATCCTTGTTGGCCCTCCGATGAGGTGGCGACTTGTCCAGGGTGTACCCCGCCTTCCGCCCGATTGTAGCTGAGATAGGCGCCAGCGCCCCCGCGACCCCAAAAGGGAATACGCGGTAGAAAATGGATGGATGGATGGATGTCTCATTACACATTATATGTATGTAATATTGACTGAATTTATGTGCCATGTTGTTCCAGACCACAGCAAACATTACATTACCTAGGTTGCTAAAGATTGTAATAAATCTATTAAAATAAAACAACCTGCCAGTTTTTTTTAACTTGTTCACACACATCTGTATCTTTGGCCATTTTCCAGGAGTTTCTCACCTTCTGAGTAACCTCTGTTTTACTAATGTTTTCTAATGTTGTAAAAATGTGCAGAATAAATATTATATTTCAACATAGTCTTTTGATAGTAGGCTAATATAGACATTTACGTCATGTGTTGTAGAGCTTTTCATTTTTTGCGGCTCCAGACAGATTTTTCTTTTGTATTTCTGGTTCAATATGGCTCTTACAACGTTTATGTTTGCCGACCCCTGACCTACAGGACGAGAAAGCAGAAAAATGGAGCAAACATTTGAAGTACAAATAATGTATGAACCGGTTTCATAAACAGGAGAAACACTGTGTTTAAAAGTATTATAAAACAATTCTTATTCGCAGTGTCTGACATCACTGAAGGGAATTAATCAACTCATATTATGTAGTACATATGGTGAATGTTCATATTCAACTTGGAGCGAACCACCAGGTTTAAGTAAATAGTGTTTGAGCCCATAATAAAATAAGGAGCCTTAGTTGGACATTAGTATGTGGACTGGGTTAACTCTCTCATGAGAAGGGGCAATAAGTTCTTCGGAATGCAAAAGTGATAGCTCTATCCTGGAGGAGAGACTCCATGTCTATGATTACGCCAACATTTAAGTTACAACACACAGAGGTTGTTTTCCGGTCACTTACACATGAACATCGCCTTACATGGTCAGGTTGGACTCTCCTGAATTAACACACACCCAGACAAAAAAAAAAAAAGACTATAAGACTATGGTTCGGCTCCTCCTGTATAATGACACTCCCTTGTAAAAAAGCAACTTTTGGTTCAGCAAAGCGTCTCTGACGTCTCTTTTCATCCAGCCGCACTGTCCAGACAAGGATGACAAGACTAGAAATACCTCATCACTGTCAGGCTTTCCCCTGACAGTTTGTCCATGTTTTATTTTTTTCCTCTGCATTTGTCTGTTTCCTCTGTGTTTAGTATTTCCTGTCCTTAGTTCCTGTCTAGTGCTCTTATTTTGCCAGCTTCCTGTCTTGTTCCCTGAGTGCTGTGTTCCTCCTCAGCTGCGGCTGATTGGCACCTGGCCACACCTGTTGCCAATCAGCCCGCTCCTATTTGTACCTGCTTTGTCTTGTGTCAGTTGCTGGATCATTGTATTGTCATTTGTATTGTCGTTGCCACATGTCGCTCTTGTCGTGTCGTTTTGTTACAGCTACTACCTGTCGTGCTACATTTTGTCAAGGTCGTCGTAGCGGTAAGCTGTTTCTGTTAGCATTAGCCATTTCCAGTTTTTCCTGTTTGCTAGCCGCTAGCTTCCACGCTAGGTCCTTTTTTGTTTCTTGCTAGCTTCTATGCTAAAGACCCTTAGTTTGTTATTCCGCCCATGTGCGCGATTCTTGTTTGTAACCTTTTGGTTTTGTTTTTGTCTTAGTATTTCATTAAATCATGTTTACTTACCAGATGCCTGCCTCCTTCTCTGCATTTTGGGGTTCGACACCAAATAACTGTGACAATCACCCTGAAGCTCTTTGTTAATAAAGGCACTATCAAACAACTATTACATATTATCTGTTAATCCTAACCTATTTATCTATTTAATTAAAGTTGATTTGCTTTATTTATAATACTGCAATAATGAGGTGGCGACTTGTCCAGGGTGTACCCCTCCTTCCGCCCAATTGTAGCTGAGATAGGTGCCAGCGCCCTATGCGACCCCAAAAGGGAATAAGCGGTAGAAAATGGATGGATGGATAATACTGCAATAGCTGTGGACAAACTGTTTACTATTGAACTATTACAATATTATTCCATCAAAATTGGTTAATGGTACAAATGTAATACAGAAGTGAAGTGAATTGTGAATTATATTTATATAGCGCTTTTCTCTAGTGACTCACAGCGCTTTACATAGTGAAACCCAATATCTTAGTTACATTTAAACCAGTGTGGGTGGCACTGGGAGCAGGTGGGTAAAGTGTCTTGCCCAAGGACACAACGGCAGTGACTAGGATGGCGGAAGCGGGAATCGAACTTGCAACCCTCAAGTTGCTGGCACGGCTGCTCTACCAACCGAGCTATATAATAAGTGAAGACATTTATTAGTAATTGCTGTCAAATGGAGAAGAGGTGGAATGAGCTTTTTCCTAACATTTTGACTTCAAGCGTACCACAAAGTAATTTGTATGCATGTTTCAAATAAACTAGAGAAAAGAACACAATGCCTACAGTGAAATATAAAGGAGACTTGGTTATGTTCTCTCGCTGCTTTGTGTCTCTTTAAATTGTACAAGGTGCAATGAAATCTTCAGACTATCAAGGCATTCTGGGACGAAATGTGTTTCCCAGTGTTACAAAGCTCGGTCTCCGACACAGTTCATGGGTCCTCCAACAGCACAATGACCCGAATCACACAGCCAATCACACTCAAGAATGGCTAAGGTCAAAACATTGGCTTAATCTGAAGTGGTCTGCCATAAACCCTGATTGGAATCATATTGAACATCTGTGGGAAGCTGACACATGCAGTCTGGAGAAAGCATCCATCGAAACTAAGATAAGCTGAGACAGTATGTGCCAAAATACCCGTCGACAGGTGCATTAATTTCTTCAAAAGGTTGTCCAACAAAATATTTGGTTAGGTGCATCCATCCATCCATCTTCTTCCGCTTATCCAAGGTCGGGTAGCGGGGGCAACAGCCTAAGCAGGGAAACCCAGACTTCCTTCTCCCCAGCCACTTTGTCTAGCTCTTCCCGGGGGATCCCGAGGCGTTACCAGGCCAGCCGGGAGACATAGTCTTCCCAACGTGTCCTGGGTCTTCCCCGTGGCCTGCTACCGGTCGCACGTGCCCTAAACACCTCCCTAGGGAGGCATCCTGACCAGATGCCCGAACCACCTCATCTGGCTCCTCTTGATGTGAAGGAGCAGCGGCTTTACTTTGAGTTCCTCCCGGATGGCAGAGCTTCTCACCCTATCTCTAAGGGAGAGCCCCGCCACCCGGCGGAGGAAACTAATTTCGGCCGCTTGTACCTGTGATCTTATCCTTTCGGTCATGACCCAAAGCTCATGACCATAGGTGAGGATGGGAACGTAGATCGACCGGTAAATTGAGAGCTTTGCCTTCCGGCTCAGCTCCTTTTTCACCACAACGGATCGGTACAACGTCCGCATTACTGAAGACGCCGCACCGATCCGCCTGTCGATCTCACGATCCACTCTTCCCTCACTCGTGAACAAGACTCCTAGGTACTTGGACTCCTCCACTTGGGGCAGGGTCTCCTCCCCAACCCGGAGATGGCATTCCACCCTTTTCCGGGCGAGAACCATGGACTCGGACTTGGAGGTGCTGATTCTCATTCCGGTCTCTTCACACTGGTTAGGCGCACTTCTTTGCTAAAAATCCAAATCACGATTAATTTATCTTCCTACATATTTATTTATTCATCATGTCACTCTCAACAACAATTCTAATTTTTGGTCACTGTCATCCTAATTGGATCAAAGTTTGCCAAAACTGACACAGAATTCACTGTGAATGGAACTTCTTCTTTTGCTAGTTTTCTAATAGCCTTCAACAGGATAGTTTTCATGTCAGTTATAAGCTCTAAATCAGGACTACTCAATATATAGTTGTAGAGGCCACATTTCCAAATGCTATGGACCAGTGGGCCGGACTTCTTCCTTCACTACAATGCTTCTTTTGAGAACCGATATTTTGCATTAATTTTCCTTTATTTAACCACGTAAAAACTCATTGAAATCAAAATCCGTTTGACAAGACCTGGGCAAGAAGGCAGCAACAACAGGTTTCATATATAAATGTAACAACAGCAAAAAACAATAGCAGTCACACACCATATTTAAACGCACAATTTATCTACCATATTTTTGTTAAAGGGGTCATATTATTATAATATTTTCCAAAATTGAAAACACTTTCTTGTGGTCTACATAACATGTAATGGTGGTTCTTTAATCAAAATGTTGCATACAATATGTTTTACAGATCATTTTCAAGCCGCTTTGTGACAGTCGCTTCAGGATGCACAGTTTCGTACGCAGACTTATTTACGTGGTTCACCTTCAGCAGCGTCTTTTATCTGTCATCTTTGTTGTAGCGGTGTAGCGTGCAAGGACGGGAGTGGAAGAAGTGTCAAAAGTTGGAGCTAACTGTTATTTTGACATTCAGACTTTACTTGAATCAAAAACAGAGCAGCATGTTCTCATCCGTGGCTCACTAGCCAGAAATGTGCCCCGTGAACTCTCTAATAACTAAAGTTCCTTGGGTAAATAATGTAAACTCCCTACACCGGTATGTGTTGGCGCTTTCATGGCAAGTTTACTGACAGATTTAAGTAAGAACTTTACACTACTTTATATTAGAAATGGCAACAGCGGAGGAGGAATGTCCCAAAACAAGAAGAGAGACAACCAAAAGACGCTTATCGACTACGTCAGGGTTGCCCACACTTTTTCTGCAGGCGAGCTACTTTTCAATTGACCATCTCGAGGGGATCTACCTCATTTATATATATCATTTATATTTATTTATTTATGAAAGAGACATTTTTGTAAACAAGTTAAATGTGTTTAATGATAATACAAGCATGTGTAACACATATAGTCTTTCTTTCACAAATACAAGAATATAAGTTGGTGTATTACCTGATTCTGATGACTTGCATTGATTGGAATCAGACAGTAATGATGATAACGCCCTTATTTTCAAATGGAGGAGAAAAAAAGTTGTCCTTTCTGTACAATACCACATGAAAGTGGTTGGTTTTTGGCATCTAATTCATCCAGCTTGCATACACTTTACAAGAAAAACATTGGCGGCAAATTCCGTAGCTTGCTTGATTGACATTCACGGCACCCGAGGGTCTTGTGAGATGACGCTGGCTGCTGCAGTTCATTATTATGAAAAAATGACAAGAGAGGAAGGCGAGAAACACTTTTTATTTCAACAGACTTTCGCGCCGTCCCTTCCGTCAAAACTCTAAAGGCCGACTGCACATTTCCTATCTTCACAATAAAAGCCCTGCTTCATGCTGCCTGCGCTAACAAAATAAGAGTCTCGGAAAGCTGGCGTGCACAAGTGATGTGCACGCCAGCTTTCTGAGGGATCGCTTGTGCACGCCAGTTTTCCGAGACTCTACAAAGGCGGACACGCGCAGATTTTCAGGACTTAAGCAGATCCCAAATACAGATCAGCAGGTATCAGAAAGAAAGAAAAATTGCCTCTTTGCTTACCAAAGTCGTACTAAAACATTTTGATAGATTTTTGAGCGTTGTGTGTAATGTTCTTTATTTTCAATGGAACATATAAAATGTTGGTGTTGTCTACTTGAGTCATATTACAGTCTGCACACATCTCTTATGTTTGACTGACATTTACTGGTCACACTTATCATTTCACCGTGTACCAAATAAAATAGCTCGGAGGTCAAAACCAGAATTATTCTGTACATTAGGCGCACCTGGTTATAAGGCGCGCTGTCAAATTTTGAGAAAAAAAAAGATTTTAATTCCACTTTATAGTCCGGAAAATACGGTACATCTTTTAAAGTGATCAGCCAAATTAGTGATCAGTATCCTCTTTAGTGGAAATTTATTTGGATTATTTTATTTTGTCATAGGCAAATTTGAGGAAAAAAAAAACTGTCATTCAAAATACAAGTGTCCCCTTCAGTGGACACTGGCTTTTAGGAGATTAAAATGTATTTATCTGCAAATGTATTTTCACTGTTACAAGTACTATAGGAGTGCTATAGCGCTTTTAGAAATTTGCTGCAAAAATGTTTGAAAGGTTTTGAACTGAATTCAGAGGCCAGTCTGCTGTCATTCAGTTGAATCATCATCATAATCATAGCAGTCTGTCGGGTACGACAATGACTGTTTCATTTCGGTCGGATGATAGACCTCCGCTCAGCCCTGTCTTTTCCCTTCCCTTACCAGGTTGCAGTGTCGATCTTCAGTTCCCTCAAATTCTGTTTCAACGGTGTCCTTGTACCGTAGCCTTGGCCTACCTCAGTTTTGTTTCCCTTCTTCCAGCTGTGAGTAGAGCAGATGCCGAGGGAGCCGCTAGTGGTTTATTCTCTCTCTCATCTCAGGTTCGTTCGGTCTAGCATGTCGTCCATTGATGGCAGCCCAGCAGGACTTAGGACCTCTGTGTTCAGGATTTTGTCTCTCAAGGAGATGCCCATGATGGCCCTAAAGGTGGCGCATCATGTAGGCGTGAAGTTTTCTGACTTGCAACCTGTAGAGCAGGGGTGCCCATTACGTCGATCGCGAGCTACCAGTCGACCGCGGGGGGTGTGTCAGTCGATCTCCAGCCAGGCTTTTTTTTAAAAATAGACCTAAAAATTAGTGATCATCAATCTTCACCAAGACGTTACTTAAATGACATTCACGGTACCGGAGGGTCTTGTGAGATGACGCTGGCTGCTGCAAGATCATTATTATTAAAATATGACCGAGAGGAAGGCGAGAAACACTTTTTATTTCAACAGACTCTCGCGCCGTACCTTCCGTCAAAACTCTAAAGGCCGACTGCACATTTCCTGTCTTCACAAGAAAAGCCCTGCTTCATGCTGCCTGCGCTAACTAAATACAGAGTCTCGGAAAACTGGCGTGCACAAGCGATCCCTCAGAAAGCTGGCGTGCACAAGTGACTTTCCGAGTCTCTTATTTTGTTAGCGCAGGCAGCATGAAGCAGGGCTTTTATTGTGAAGATAGGAAATGTGCAGTCGGCCTTTAGAGTTTTGACGGAAGGGACAGCGCGAAAGTCTGTTGAAATAAAAAGTGTTTCTCGCCTTCCTCTCTGTCATTTTTTCATAATAATGAACTGGCAGCAGCCAGCGTCATCTCACAAGACCCTCGGGTGCCGTGAATGTCAATCAAGCAAGCTACGGAATTTGCCGCCAATGTTTTTCTTGTAAAGTGTATGGAAGCTGGATGAATTAGATGCCAAAAACCAACCACTTTCATGTGGTATTGTACAGAAAGGACAACTTTTTTTCTCCTCCATTTGAAAATGTGGGCGTTATCATTACTGTCTGATTCCAATCAATGCAAGTCATCAGAATCAGGTAATACACCAATTTATATTCTTGTTCTCGTGAAAGAAAGACATCTATATGTGTTACACATGCTTGTATTATCATTAAACACATTTAACTTGTTTACAAAAATGTCTCTTTCATAAATAAATAAATATAAATGATATATATAAATGAGGTAGATCCCCTCGAGTTGGTCAATTGAAAAGTAGCTCGCCCGCAGAAAAAGTGTGGGCACCCCTGCTGTAGAGGGTCCAAGTTTCAGCACTGTACAAGTGTCTCTAGCACAGTTGCTCTGTACACCTTGCACTTGACGGGATTAGAGACATGCCTGTTATTCCAGAGTCGTTCCCTTCATTTCCCAAACACAGCACTCGCTCTCCCCATTTGAGTCTGATCTCATTATCAAACTTGGCATTTTCTGTCACTGTGCTTCCTAGGTACTTGAATATTCGGCTATGCACAAGTGGTTCTCCCATGACACAGACCTCCCCTAGTAGGGATGATGTGGGCTCATACTTGGGTGGCTGGTACAAGCATTTTGTCTTCTTGATATATCTGTGTTGGCCCTGCGATGACGTGGCGACTTGTCCAAGGTTGACCCAGCCTACTGCCTGAATGCAGTCAAGATAGGCTCCTGTGACCCTTAAAGGGACAAGCAGTAGAAAATGGATGGATGTTTATTCTGAGGCTGAACTGACTAGCTGTTGCTGCAAACTTATTCACAAGATCTTGTTTGTCTTCTACATTGTGCGCAACTATAGCACTGTCGTCCGCAAACACCAATTCTCTCACAACCTTTACTGTCGTCTTGCTCTTTGCTCGAAGGTGAGCAACCTTGAACAGATCTGCATCCTTTCTTGTCCGGATGTAGACCCCCTTTGATGTGCACTTAAGATGTGACTTCAAGGTTTTACTACTTACGTATAAAATACTACACGGTCTAGCTCCATCCTATCTTGCCGATTGTATTGTACCATATGTCCCGGCAAGAAATCTGCGTTCAAAAGACTCCGGCTTATTAGTGATTCCTAGAGCCCAAAAAAAGTCTGCGGGCTATAGAGCGTTTTCCGTTCCGGCTCCAGTACTCTGGAATGCCCTCCCGGTAACAGTTCGAGATGCTACCTCAGTAGAAGCATTTAAGTCTCACCTTAAAACTCATCTGTATACTCTAGCCTTTAAATAGACCTCCTTTTTAGACCAGTTGATCTGCCACTTCTTTTCTTTCTCCTATGTCCCCCCCCCTCCCTTGTGGAGGGGATCCGGTCCGATGACCATGGATGAAGTACTGGCTGTCCAGAGTCGAGACCCAGGATGTACCGCTCGTCGGGACCCAGGATGGACCGCTCGCCTGTATCGGTTGGGGACATCTCTACGCTGCTGATCCGCTTGAGATGGTTTCCTGTGGACGGGACTCTCGCTGCTGTCTTGGATCCGCTTGAACTGAACTCTCGCGGCTGTGTTGGAGCCACTATGGATTGAACTTTCACAGTATCATGTTAGACCCACTCGACATCCATTGCTTTCGGTCCCCTAGAGGGGGGGCGGGGGGGGTTGCCCACATCTGAGGTCCTCTCCAAGGTTTCTCATAGTCAGCATTGTCACTGGCGTCCCACTGGATGCGAATTCTCCCTGCCCACTGGGTGTGAGTTTTCCTTGCCCTTTTGTGGGTTCTTCCGAGGAAGTTGTAGTCGTAATGATTTGTGCAGTCCTTTGAGACATTTGTGATTTGGGGCTATGTAAATAAACATTGATTGATTGATTGATTGATTGATGTGTCCTTGAAAGCAACTTGGAGCACGGCTGAAAGGTAGAGTGAGAACAGGGTCGATGCTAGAACCCAGCCCTTCTCCATTCCCATTCAGTTAAATAGCCTGGCTTTAAATGCTGGTTCTTATCATTTTACCATTGATCCCCCAGACCAGTGGTTCTCAAATGGGGTTATGCGTACCCCTGGGGGTACTTGAAGGCATGCCAAGGGGTACGTGAGATTTCTTAAAGATATTCTAAAAATAGCAAAAATTCTAAAATCCTTTATAAATATATTTATTGAATAATACTTCAACAAAATATGAATGTAAGTTCATAAACTGTGAAAAGAATACAGCAATGCAATATTCAGTGTTGACAGCTAGAATTTTTGTGGACATGTTCCATAAACATTGATGTTAATGATCTATTTTTTTGGGATTATTTTTTTTTAGAATTAAGTTCATGAATCCAGATGGATCTGTTTACAATCCGTAAAGAGGGCACTTTAATGATTACTTCTATGTGTAGAAATATGTATTTATAATTGAATGGCTTGTTTATTTTTTAACAAGTTTTTAGTTATTTTTATATCTTTTTTTCCGAATAGTTCAAGAAAGACCACTACAAATGAGCAATATTTGGCACTGTTATACTATATAATGGATCCGAAACTGATGAAATAGTTCTGTATTTTACTTCTTTATCTCTTTTTTTCAACCAAAAATGCTTTGCTCTGATTAGGGGGTACTTGAATTGAAAAAAATGTTCACAGGGTGTACACCAATGAAAAAAGGTTGAGAACCACTGCCCCAGACTGTTACCCTCATTTATGACAAGGCCAGATGTATTACTTTTCTTCAAACACAGTACAAAAGCAATGTCTTTATTTTTTTTGTGAATGTTTCAATATTAGGTATTATTTTAGTGAGACTTGGGGGGGTTACGTTCTGGCGAGACATGCTCTTCAATGAAATGCATGCACCCCCTGCATCTGCGCATGTGTATGAATTCAAGAAATGCGGCAGTGTATATTGCGCAATGAAAGACTCTTTCATCTTCGTTCACAAGCGTAACACGAAATAACGTTATATATTTATATTTTGTCAATCCATATACATGTTCCACAATTGAAAACAATTAAACGATCTAATGCAGGGGTCCCCAAACCTTTTGGGTCAGGGGCCGCATTGGGTGTAAAAAATCTAAACACAGAAGCTATTTAATCCTTACAAGCCTATTTGGCAGGTTTCCCTGCTCTTCAGGGAATTAAAGAAAAAAACAGGTTTCCCTGCTCTTCAGGGGATTTAATAAAATATTAAATAGCACGATATATATATATATATATATATATATATATATATATACGCTTTCGAAGCACGATGATGGTACGTTATCGATGGGAAAATGTCAATCAATCAATCAATGTTTATTTATGTAGCCCTAAATCACAAATGTCTCAAAGGACTGTACAAACCAATACGACTACGACATCCTCGGAAGAACCCACATAAGGGCAAGGAAAACTCAGACCAAGTGGGCAGGGAGAATTCACACCCAGTGGGACGCCAGTGACAATGATGACTATGAGAAACCTTGGAGAGGACCTCAAATGTGGGGATCTAGGGGACCGAAAGCAATGGATCTCAAGCGGGTCTAACATGATACTGTGAAAGTTCAATCCATAGTGGCTCCAACACAGCCGCGAGAGTTCAGTTCAAAGCGAATCCAAGACAGCAGCGAGAGTCCCGTCCACAGGAAACCATCCCGAGCGGAGGCGGATCAGCAGCGTAGAGATGTCCCCAACCGATACACAGGCGAGCGGTCCGTCCTGGGTCCCGATGAGCGGTCCATCCTGGGTCTCGACTCTGGACAGCCAGTACTTCATCCATGGTCATCGGACCGGACCCCCTCCACAAGGGAGGGGGGGACATAGGAGAAAAAGAAAAGAAGCGGCAGATCAACTGGTCTAAAAAGGAGGTTTATTTAAAGGCTAGAGTATAGAAATGAGTTTTAAGGTGAGACTTAAATGCTTCTACTGAGGTGGCATCTCTAACTGTTACGGGGAGGGCATTCCAGAGTACTGGAGCCCGAACGGAAAACGCTCTATAGCCCGCAGACTTTTTTTAGGCTTTAGGAATCACTAATAAGCCGGAGTCCTTTGAAGGCAGATTTCTTGCCGGGACATATGGTAAAATACAATCGGCAAGATAGGATGGAGCTAGACCTTGTAGTATTTTATACGTAAGTAGTAAAACCTTAAAGTCACATCTCAAGTGCACAGGAAGCCAGTGCAGGTGAGCCAGTACAGGCGTAATGTGATCAAACTTTCTTGTTCTTGTCAAAAGTCTAGCAGCCGCATTTTGTACCAACTGTAATCTTTTAATATGATTTGTTTGAGCGGCTAGGAGACACCAAGAGTCACAGGCGGTAGAAAATGGATTAGAAAGAACCGATTTTCAAAAACAATAATATATATACATATATATAATATTATTTTTTTAACTAGGACTTCCCGCGGTGCAGATTTTGGACACTGGGGGGCTGATCTAATGTGTGATTCATTATGTTATGAACCCCTAATTAATTCTAAAACTGATGTAATTTTAACAATAAACCTCTACAGGTACTAAGTTGGTACTTAAGAATCTGCAATGCACTGAAACTGCAGTGCATTGCCTGATCGACAAAGTGCTGCGGGAACACTGTACCTTTTTTTGTGAGATGCTTCACCCGCCGCACAAACAAAAAAGCTCTCCACCTACGAAGATGATGTGCTCTTTTGTAAAAGTAACACTCCTTACTTTTTTGTGGAGGGCTGACTCCCAAAAGTAGTCCAGGTTGGTATTGATTTGCAGGGGGATGAGATGGAAAAGTCTCTGAGTGGGACTGTGGAGAGGCTGAATGCTCCTCAAGTAGGATGGAATCCAAAAAGAACAATCACCTCCTTTGATGTGAGTAAATATACTTGCTTTAATTGCTTTAGTCCGTATTTAAGAGACCAGTCAAGAAGACCAAGGAAGCATCTCTTACTTTGAATACATTCTCATGTTGAATTAGGTTAAACCAGCAAAGGGTATTTAGCTTGAGAATTCCTCTTCCCCGTGTTAATTGGTTCATCAATAAGACTTGGAGCTTTTGATAAGTGTCATAATTTGACGTGAACGGTCTGATGACATCAAGTTATTGAGAGAGAGCTGCTTCAATGTTTTCCTAACTGGCAAATCAGATCCTTTATTGTTTAGTTCTTATTATCACCTGGCTGTCTGATCGAGACAAACAATCATGATGAATAGCCTTTGATTGTCAAATTATTAGAGCAACACAGCACTGGCAGTCTCATTATAGTACGCCACCTCCATTGACAAAGAAACTGAGTAAACACACTTAATATGCATTAGTTGTCTTCAGCAGTGGGAAAAGAGAAATCACATTACATTGTTTTTGTATTTTACAATAATTCTATCAATTAACTTTCCCCCTGTTTTCTTTTCACAGGTATAATGAAAACATCTGAAGATATTATGTTTTGTTCCCAACTGTGTTTTTTGTCAATAAATTGTTTTTTTTATTTCATTAGAATGCAATTAATCCAAAAATAAATACAGTTTTTGAAATATTTGTAGCAAACCTACCGTATTTTTGGGACTATAAAGTGCACTTAAAATCCTTTAATTTCCTCAAAACTCGACAGTGCGTCTTATAACCCGGTGCGCCTAATATACACAATAATTTTGGTTGTGCTAACTGACCTTGAAGCCATTTAATTAGGTAAATGGTGAAATGATAAGTTTGATCAGTAGATGGAAGTCACACATAAGAGATATGTGTAGACTGCAATATGACTCAAGTAAACAACACCAACATTGTACATGTTCCATTGAAAATATAGAACATGACACGTGGCACTCAAAATGTATCAACATTTTTTAGTACAACTTTGGTAAGCTCTGAAGCCGCACCGCTTGATGGATTGTACTGTACTTCAACATACGAGTATTATTATGGTGTGTGTATAAGGTAAGACATATTTTCTAGCGTTTTGTTTCGCAATATTACGCAAAAGCAACTTTTCTTACTTTCTGGTACTTGCTGATCTGTATTTGCTATCTGCATGAGTCCTGAAAATGTATGCGCGTCCGTCTTTGTAGTGAAGTGAAGTTAATTATATTTATGTATCGCTTTTTCTCTAGTGACTTAAAGCGCTTCACAAAGTGAAACCCAATATCTTATTTTTACATTTAAATCAGTGTGGGTGGCACTGGGAGCAGGTGGGTAAAGTGTCTTGCCCAAGGACACAACGGCAGTGACTAGGATGGCGGAAGCGGGGATCGAACCTGCAACCCTCAAGTTGCTGGCACGGCCGCTCAACCAACCGAGCTATACCGCTTGTAGTCTGGCCCGACACTGTAGTCGATAAGTTTCTTCTTATGTGACGTTCATCCTCCGCTGTTGCCATTTCTAATATAAAGTAGTGTAAAGTTCTTATTTAAGTAAACTCGCCATTAAAGCGCTAAAACATACCGGTGTAGTGAGTTTATATTATTCACCCAAGGGACTTTACTTATTAGAGATTTCCAGTCGGACGTTTTTTCACGGGGCATATTTCTGGCACTGTATGAGAAGATGCTGCTCTGTTATTGATTTAAGTAGAGTCTGAATGTCAAAATAACAGTTAGCGCCATCTTTTGACACTTCTTCCACTCCCGTCCTTGCACGCTACACCGCTACAACAAAGATAACGAACAAAAGACGTTTCCGAAAGTGACCCACGTAAATAAGACCGCCCACAGAATGGCGTATCCATAAGAGACTGTCAGAAAGCGGCTTGAAGATGATCCGTAAAACATAATTTCTACAACAAAGAACCAGCATTACAATAATCCGGTGCACCCTATTTTCCGGAAAATAAGATGAGTATTTTTTTAATTTATCAATCAATGTTTATTTATATAGCCCTAATTCACAAGTGTCTCAAAGGGATGCACAAGCCACAACGACATCCTCGGTTCAGATCCCACAAAAGGGCAAGGGAAAACTAGGAAGGATTTTAAGGGATTAAATGAATACATTAAAATTGTAATTTGTATTTCACTCATTACATGTTATATGATAATTTTAAAATGTTGTATTAAATGACATTTAAAATATTTAATTGTCTTTAAACATGACTATTTACCCCATAACATAGTACCTTGTTTTTATACGCCCCACTGGTTGGATGTGGTGCTTAACTTTGCATGTAACAAACCAGTCAGTTTGCATACCTCTGGGGTCGGCAACCCAACATGTTGAAAGAGCCTTGTTGGACCAAAAATAAAAAATCTGTCTGGAGTTGCAAACAATTAAAATCCTTATGTAAGGGTTATAAAGAAGGCAACACATAATGTAAGTGTCGATATTAGCCTACTATCAAAGGCTAACGCAAATCTTCGTTCAAAGAAATGTTGTATTTTAATTTGTATTCTACACATTTTTGCAACATTGCAAATCATTAAGAAAATGGAGGCTTCTCACACGATGAGATAACTTTTGGAAATAAATAGCTCGGAATGGCCAAAAGTATAGATGTGTGTGTACAAGTTAAAGGAAACGGCAGGCTGTCTTCTTCTAAAGGATTTATTGCAATCTTTGCAAGCTGGGTAACGTTTGCTGTGGTCTGGAACAACATGGCACATAAACAACAATCTGAAATGCAGCCAATATTACATACGGATATTTTTTTCATGAGACATGCAAATATAAATTAAATACACAGAGGACATAAGTAAAGGAAATTAAATGATCTCAACCATACTTACAAATGAGGCATAATGATGCAATATGTATATTCAGCTAGCCTATTTAGCATGTTAGCACCGTTTATGCATTGACCAAATATGCCTGATTAGCCCTACAACAAGTCGATACCATCTACAAAGCTCACTTTTGTGCATTCACGCACAGAATAAAAAGTTTGGTGGGCAAAATGAGAAAAATAAGAAGTTGCATAAAACAAGTCTTTCTGTGGCAGTATCGGAGAAAGTAGTACATGTAAACAAACTACGGTGAGTTCAAGGATCGCTGAAATTAGTAGGACAAAACGGCGCTCGCCAAATACTCTCATCAGTGAAGAATGTTTACAATAAAGTTGGCTTTCTAACCGTCATACCTGCAAATGAAGTTGCAGGTATGTGGATGTGTAGAACAGCCGTGCCATCAACTTGAGGGGTCCTGGTTCGAATCCAGCTTCTGCCATGCTAGTCACTGCCATTGTGTCCTTGGGCAAGACACTTAATTTACCTTGCTCATGATGGGTCGCGGTTAGCGCTGTGCATAGCAGCTGAATGTGCGTGAATGGGTGAATGTGATGTATAATGTAAAGCACTTTGGGTATCGTGCAAATAAAAGTGCTATATAAATACAGACCATTTAGCACTTTGATAAAGATGGTTTGAAACAGTATTGAATTCAAGGAAAGAGGCAAATGCAGCCACGTGGAATCTCTCCTCCATCCTCTCAAGTTATCTGCATTTTTGCCAAAAAAGAGTCTAAGGCCCCGTTTACACTACAGACCAAATCAGATTTTTTTGCCCTCAAGGCATACAGATCGGATTTTTTTGCCAATCTAAACGCTCCAAAGTGCTTCAAATTAAATCTTTCGGCATCAGATTCAGGTCACATCCGGAGGTAGTCCTGAATCCCAATTGGATCTTTTCAGATGTGATTTTTAGTCTAAAAGCAATGCGACCCAAATGTCACTTTTTTGTCAGGTTTTGGCGAGCAGCGTCAATCGAGTGCGCCGGAAAGACGCAATCGCCAGAGGAAAAAGATATTTCATCACAACATGTGGTTTTGGCTTCTTTTTAAGACGACCAAATTTTCTATGCATCACTTGTCAATAATGCGCAAATAAGAGGCTATATGTGATATATGAATATATGTTTTGATCATTAGAATCACGCTGATTTCCGTGTCTCCTCCTTAACAGCCATTAAAAGATTACAACCCTCTCACATACCGTATTTTTCGGATTATAAATCGCTCCGGAGTATATGTCGAACCGGCCGAAAATGCATGATAAAGAAGGAAAAAAACATATATACGTCACACTGGAGTATAAGTCGCATTTTTGGGGGAAATGTATTTGATAAAATCCAACACCAAGAATAGACATTTGAAAGGCAATTTAAAATAAACAAAGAATAGTGAACAACAGGCTGAATAAGTGTACGTTATATGACACATAAATAACCAACTGAGAACCTGCCTGGTATGTTAATGTAACATATTATGGTAAGAGTCATTCAAATAACTATAACATATAGAACATGCTATACGTTTACCAAACAATCTGTCACTCCTAATCGATAAATCCGATGAAATCTTCTTCCTCGATGTCGCTTCTAAACAACTCTGCCAACTCCTCTTGTCGTTTTCTGCTGCATATTTCACTACGTCCAGCTTGTAATCTGCAGTACACGATTTCCCTTTCGGTGCTATTTTTGTTCAGTTTCTATAAATTAACGGCAACGATGAAATGATCCATTTTAATAGCTACGGCAGTAGCATATAGCATATAGCAGTTAGCATTCCATGACCCACAATGCACTTCTAGCATGACCCTCCCCCGCCAAATTCTTATTGGTTGACGCGTGTGTGACGATTGCTGACATTTTCTGCGTCTCTTCCGCGAATGAGATAAATAATACTATTTGATGTTTTACGGTAATGTGTTAATAATTTCACACATAAGTTGCTTCGGAGTATATGAAAAAAAACTGCGACTTATGGTCCGAAAAATACGGTATATTACACTTGGGTGGTACAGTATACCGGTACTAGTATAGTACCAAGGTAATAATGAATCAAAAACGGTACTTTACTCTATTTGAAAAGTACCGGTTCACCAAAGTACTTACAAGCAAACACAGTGTGTAGACAGAAAAGGGAGAATGGATGCATTTTGGCCTAAAGATTAACGATAAAGCTGAAGTTATAACACTGAAGCTTTAATACATGGCTAGCTAGTTAGCGGCAAATGTCCATCCGCAATTGGCAGTGTTTTAGCTACTTCTAAATCACTAATCTTCGCCACCATGGCGACAAATAAAGTACGTTTCTTACAAGTATCCTCCCTGCAGGACGAGGAATAGCTAGACATGCTTCACTACGCACCGTAGGAGCATACAATAGCTCACCGGCGTCACAATGTTAACAAATGCCATGGCTGGATTTACTCCTGACATGCACTGTAAAGATACCAAGTACAAATGTGTACAAGAGCGTATCGAGTCAAATCTACTATGATTACATTAATAATTTGTATCGTCACAAAATTTCTATTTTCTTAAATTCATATTATATTCATAAACTCAGATCAGATCGATACCTAAATGTATGGTATCATCCAAAACTAATCCATCCATCCATCCATCTTCTTCCGCTTATCCGAGGTCGGGTCGCGGGGGCAGCAGCCTAAGCAGGGAAGCCCAGACTTCCCTCTCCCCAGCCACTTCGTCTAGCTCTTCCCGGGGGATCCCGAGGCGTTCCCAGGCCAGCCGGGAGACATAGTCTTCCCAACGTGTCCTGGGTCTTCCCCGTGGCCTCCTACCGGTTGGACGTGCCCTAAACACCTCCCTCGGGAGGCGTTCGGGTGGCATCCTGACCAGATGCCCGAACCACCTCATCTGGCTCCTCTCGATGTGGAGGAGCAGCGGCTTTACTTTGAGCTCCTCCCGGATGACAGAGCTTCTCACCCTATCTCTAAGGGAGAGCCCCACCACCCAGCGGAGGAAGCTCATTTCGGCCGCTTGTACCCCTGATCTTATCCTTTCGGTCATGACCCAAAGCTCATGACCATAGGTGAGGATGGGAACGTAGATCGACCGGTAAATTGAGAGCTTTCCCTTCCAGCTCAGCTCCTTCTTCACCACAACAGATCGGTACAACGTCCGCATTACTGAAGACGCCGCACCGATCCGCCTGTCGATCTCACGATCCACTCTTCCCCCACTCGTGAACAAGACTCCTAGGTACTTCAACTCCTCCACTTGGGGCAGGGTCTCCTCCCCAACCCGGAGATGGCACTCCACCCTTTTCCGGGAGAGAACCATAGACTCGGATTTGGAGGTGCTGATTCTCATTCCGGCCGCTTCACACTCGGCTGCGAACCGATCCAGTGAGAGCTGAAGATCCCGGCCAGATGAAGCCAACAGGACCACATCGTCTGCAAAAAGCAGAGACCTAATCCCGCGGCCACCAAACCGGAACCCCTCAATGCCTTGACTGCGCCTAGAAATTCAAAACTAATGTGAAGTCTAAAACAAGAGTAGAATAAGTGATTATTACATTTTCACAGAAGTGTAGCTAGAACATGTTAAAAGAGAAAGTAAGCAGATATTAACAGTAAATGAACAAGTATATTAATAATACATTTTTACCAGAGCCAGGGAGGTGTTACCTTTACAGAGACTCATCTGACACTAGAATCTCTTTTGCTGGCACCATGGTCAGAACTGGGAGGAAGTGGAAAGCACAGGAGGCCGTTGACCAGGCAGAAGTAAGAATGAGACATGGCGTCTTAGTAGGTGCTACGACAGTTGAACGAGCTGGGCTGGGCAGTCATACAAGACCACGCTACGACAAAGGCCAGGGTCGAGAGAGACGGCTGATGGTGCAGGGAGAGATTCGTGAAGAGGTACAGGAGGAACACCGGAGTAAGACAGTGGCCAGGCGCCAGCAAGGAGCCTGGACAAAAGATCACCTGGACAGAACTTTGGAAGTGAGAACCAGCAAGACTCAAGTTCCTGATCCAGTCAGTGTATGATGTCCTTCCAAGTCCATCTAATCTTCATTGCTGAGGCTAGCAGAAAAACCTCAATGGTTCCCTCGGGGTTCCCTGGACCACATCCTGAGCTGCTGACTTAAAGCCTTGGTAGAGGGGATGTACACATGGTGCCACGGCCAGGTGGTGAAGGGAGTAGCAGACAACATTGGCACTGGAATCCAGCAGAGGAAACGTCTCATTCGTCAAGGCAGGGGACAAACCACAGGCAGGACGTAAGGCCCCAACCGAACTGCTAGCTACAGCTTGTGACTAACAGCTTTAGGTGGATCTCGGCAGACAGCTGAAGTTTCCAGAGCGCATAGCAAGGAAACCTTGTCTTAACTTCTGACTCAACGAAGCAAGTTGTGCTGCTGGAACTTACAGTCCCCTGGGAAGACCGGATGGAGGTGGTCAATGAGCGAAAGATAGCCGAATACCTTGAGCTGGTCGAGGCATGCAGAGAAACGGCTGGAGGGCCCACTGGGAGTTGCAAGGGCTTTCTAGGGCAATCTGTGCATCGAGCATTCTGACTTCTTGGAATCAGAGGGTTGCTGGAGAGAAAAGCCACCAGAAATATCAGCGAGGCTGCTGAGAAGGCCAAGAGGGGAGACGGATGGAATAGTACATTGCTTGGACACAAGCCGGAGCCTGATCAGTCCCGGTTGGGTCGCCCAGGCGAGGGTGTATAGAGATCAAAGACAAGAAACACCCAACGAACCTCGGTTCTTTACTGAAGAAGTGTCCAAGCTGCACCGCAAGGTGTTTCTCTAACTTACAACTTGTCTTTGATAATGTTGACAAAATAATAGAACGATAAATGACACAAAATGTTACTGCATACGTCAGTAGACTAATTAGGAGCCTTTGTTTGCCTACCAAATAATAAAAGACACGTTGTCTAGTATGATCACTATTGTATTTAAGGACAAAATTATTCCTTGATTGCAATAAGAAATGTATGTTTAATATACCGTTTTGTTAAAATAAAGCCAATTAATGGTTTAGAAAAATATTCAAATACATTTTGGTAAAATATTGGTATCGAGACAACCCAATATTATACTATATACATCCATTTATACATGATAATACTTTCATTATCTGCGATGTCTGCAAAGTTTACTTATTATCAAAATCATTTCAAAACAGGTTTTTCGTACATTTGTTTACCCTTCTGTTCCTGATCCATAAAACATACGCTACACCAAATCCTAAAAAAAGATTAAGTTCACATTTGCTGCTACCATCTGTTAGATGCTGCAATGCAAAAGGTTCAGAGTGACTATTCTCAAGGGGAAAAAATCCCCTGTATAAATATGAGGAAACTGGTAGTGTTCCTTTGGATATTGCATTAGATGGGTTCCAGGCCCCCTTTGTGGTAGGTGAATTTCCAAGATGTAGGGACGGTATTTAATGTATGATTTTTATGAATATTGTATGCGTTTTAGGTTTTTATAAACTCTCCGCGCGCTGTTATTGACCTTTCACTCACACTCATGCATACGCAAAATATTACATTTGATATGAGTACCAACAATGACTGAAAAATTGAGATGAGATGGTTCTTCCCTGTGAGGAACACAGTTATGGAGAGCTATATTATTGTCCTCCTTTATGAAGCCAATAGATTAATCTCAAAATGGCTGGTTTTTATCCGACGGTAAAACAGCTTCCTCTAGGGTTTGAGTTTTTTTGCCAGAAGTCAAGAAAAAAGTACCACTGATAGTCACACACTCACTACGTGTGGTGAAATTATCATCTGCATTTGACCCATTACATCGTTCCACCCCCTGGGAGGTGAGGGGAGCAGTGAGCAGCAGCGGTGGGCGCGCTTGGGAATCATTTAAGTCAGGGGTCTCAAACTCAACTTACCTGGGGGCCACTGGATGCAGAAACTAGGTGAGGCTGGGCCGCGAGAAAAGATTTCCTAAAAAAAATCTAACATGGGGCGGCATAGCTCGGTTGGTAGAGTGGCCGTGGCAGCAACTTGAGAGTTGCAGGTTCGATTCCCGCTTGTGCCATCCTAGTTACTGCCGTTGTATTCTTGGGCAAGACACTTTACCCACCTGCTCCCAGTGCCACCCACACTGGTTTGAATGTAACTTAGATATTGGGTGTCAATATGTAAAGCGCTTTGAGTCACTTGAGAAAAGCGCTATATAAATATAATTCACAAACATGCACTTTTTAATGAATTCACCTTCTTTGAATGGCTTTCCCGCCCTAGCAACATACTTGCCAACTCTCGCCATCTTTCCAGGAAACACCCGAATATCAGTGCCCCTCCCGACAATCTCCCGGGGCAATGATTTTCCCGGTTTTCACCCGGACAACAATATTAAGGGCGTGCCGTGATGGCACTGCCTTTAGTTTCCGCTTTTTCACCATACAAACAGTGTGCCGGCCCAGTTACATATTGTATGAGGCTTCTGCAGACCCACGGAAGTGACTGCAAGACATACTTGATCAACAGCCATACAGGTCACACTGAGAGTGGCCGTATAAGCAACTTTATCACTGTTACAAATATGCGTCACGCTGTGAACCCACACCAAACAAAATTGACAAACACATTTTGGGAGAAAATCTGCACCCGAAGTGTGTTTGTCATTCTTGTTTGGTGTGGGTTCACAAGGTGGCGCAGATTTGTAACAGTCCTAACGTTGTTTATACGGCCACCCTCAGTGTGACCTGTGTGGCTGTTGATCAACTATGTCTTGCAGTCGCTTACTGCGTCTACAGAAGCCAAATACAACATGTGGTTGGGCTGGCACGCTGTTTGTAAAGGTTGTAGAGGAAGTTAAAGGCAATACCTCCACGGTGCCCCCTTAATATTGTTGTTTGGGTAAAATTCTGGAGAATGATTACCCCTGGAGGGGCACGGAAAATTGGGATTCTCCCGGAAAAATCGAGGGTATACAAGTATGACGCTGTAAAGCGCCATTCATATAAAACTCGCGTATATTTGCGGCCCGCACCTTGATGTGAAAATTTAATGTTGGTGCGGGCCGCAAATATAGCATCTCGCGGGCCAATTGCAGCCCGCGGGCCGCGTGTTTGAAACCCCTGATTTAAGTGATTCAACCCCCAATTCCAACCCTTGATGCTGAGCGTCAAGCAGGAAGGTAATGAGTCCCATTTTATAGTCTTTGGTATGACTCAGCCGGGGTTTGAACTCAATGACCTACCAATCTCAGGACAAAGCCACTTAGCAGGCGGTGCAGAACGTTTGGACGACATTTTAAGACTTCAAATAAATTCAAAGACTGTGTCAAAAGTAGTTTCTTCAGGGAGTAAATACTGAAGATTTCAAACAAAGTGGGTGTTTGTTGATTATTTGTCACACTTTTTGGGGGGAGATTATTTATTTTTGTACTTTTTTAATTAAAAAAACTTTAATTTGATATGATGCATGTTTTGTATTAAAAAAAGTCAAGGGAAATAATTTGTTCAATAATTTATGTTTTTAGTGCAAAAAAACAGATTAAAAAATAAATAAATAAATAAAAATCATACCGAGCAGCCGAGTGTGAAGCGACCGGAATGTGAATCAGCACCTCCGAGTCCGAGTCCATGGTTCTCGCCCGGAAAAGGGTGGAGTGCCATCTCCGGGTTGGGGAGGAGACCCTGCCCCAAGTGGAGGAGTTCAAGTACCTAGGAGTCTTGTTCACGAGTGGGGGAAGAGTGGATCGTGAGATCGACAGGCGGATCGACGCGGCGTTTTCAGTAATGCGGACGTTGTATCGATCCGTTGTGGTGAAGAAGGAGCTGAGCCGGAAGGCAAAGCTCTCAATTTACCGGTCGATCTATGTTCCCATCCTCACCTATGCTCATGAGCTTTGGGTCATGACCGAAAGGATAAGATCACGGGTACAAGCGGCCGAAATGAGTTTCCTCCGCCGGGTGGCGGGGCTCTCCCTTAGAGATAGGGTGAGAAGCTCTGCCATCCCGGAGGAACTCAAAGTAAAGCCGCTGCTCCTCCACATCGAGGGGAGCCAGATGAGATGGCTCGGGCATCTGGTCAGGATGCCCCCCGAACGCCTCCCTAGGGAGGTGTTTAGGGCACGTCCAACCGGTACGAGGCCACGGAGAAGACCCAGGACACGTTGGGAAGACTATGTCTCCCGGCTGGCCTGGGAACGCCTCGGGATCCCCCGGGAAGAGCTAGACGAAGTGGCTGGGGAGAGGGAAGTCTGGGCTTCCCTGCTTAGGTTGCTGCCCCCGCGACCCGACCTCGGATAAGCGGAAGATGATGGATGGATGGAAAAATCATACCTTCCTGAAACAAGCCAGTGCGGCTGACATTTAAAGTGCCAGTACAGTGGAAAAACAAGTTGACATTATTGTGCTTTATTGTATCCATTAAACTATATCCAATTGTACTAACAATCTGCAACGTATGTAAAAAAAAAAAAAAAAAACACAGTTTAAATATCACAAAATTCCACAAAAAAAAGTCAGCCATTTTGAGTATTCCGCTCCGAATACCTTCGGATAATTCCGGAAACGGACATCACTCTGACTATACTATCAGATAAGTCATACTGGAAATATGTCAAAATTTGACAGAGATGTGTTGTCTATCATTCACAATCCCTATATAAGACATGAACACATATATTTGTGTATCGGCTGGGGACATCTCTGCGCTGCTGATCCGCCTCCGCTTGGGATGGTTTCCTGCTGGCTCCGCTGTGAACGGGACTCTCGCTGCTGTGTTGAATCCGCTTTGGACTGGACTCTCGCGACTGTGTTGGATCCATTATGGATTGAACTTTCACAGTATCATGTTAGACCCGCTCGACATCCATTGCTTTCCTCCTCTCCAAGGTTCTCATAGTCATCATTGTCACCGACGTCCCACTGGGTCATTATTGTCACCGATGTCCCACTGGGTGTGAGTT
This sequence comes from Nerophis ophidion, assembly GCF_033978795.1. Lineage (NCBI taxonomy): Eukaryota > Metazoa > Chordata > Actinopteri > Syngnathiformes > Syngnathidae > Nerophis > Nerophis ophidion. The sequence continues at coordinate 70,452,668 of NC_084615.1, read as the reverse complement.
TTCCTTGCCCTTATGCGGGCCTACCGAGGATGTCGTGGTGGTTTGTGCAGCCCTTTGAGACACTAGTGATTTAGGGCTATATAAGTAAATATTGATTGATTGATTGATTGATTTCTTTTTTTATATGCATTCTAAGTCGTAAATAAATAAACACATAAAAAGTCTGATAACAATGTAAATGGGTTATGCTTGTATAGCGCTTTTTTACTTTTAAGGTACTTTAAAGCGCTTTGACACTATTTCCAAATTCACCCATTCAAACACATTCACACACTGATGTCGGGAGCTGCCATGCAAGGCGCTAACCAGGAATCCTCAGCTTGCTGGCACAGCCACTCTCCCAACCGGGAGCTCTCTATTTTGCCCACAAAAACCTTTAAATGACCACGCAAATCCTACTAACATTACTCTTTGTAAATATCGTGATCTGAATAGTAACCAAATATTAGCGATGTTGTCATTATAAACGCAAACAAACTATTTCTTATCGGCGCAATGAAACAAACAGCTAAGTAACACTTTGCTCCCTTTATTGTGAGCCGGCAGGGAAGTCCTCCTGCTCCCGGATTATCGCGGCTCGGCTCGTTAAAATGATTCTAGATAATGAATCATACCACTCATCTGGATAATAGGAAGATTTAGACTTAAATCTAGAAGCTGTTCATCTGTGACAGTCAATTCATACCCCGAGATGGAGACAAACACACACAACTGAAGACCGTGTTTGCAGGGATACTTCTCCTTGTTAACCCTTTGTGTGCATCATGATTAATTATTCTTCCAAACGGTAAAATATGGACATGCTATCAGTCGTAATCGAACTAAGAGAAGACATTGTACAGTTAGCTTACATGTTATGTCTGTAGTTTGTATTTCTTGTATAGCATTTAGCAATACTGCTACATGATGCTCAGTGTTTCACCAAAGCTGGATTTGTTACGCATAGCTTCTAATTTTTTTGTAGCTCATCCTCCTTATATTCAGGACCTACAATATAAGGTTCTGGATCGTAAATTTCCCCAAAGTAATCGTTGGCCCTCACAAAGTCTGCACAATTTGCATTGTTTTTGGCGGGGAAGGGATCTTTGGTCTTTACCATTACGTCACGCGATAACATGTCTGGCTTCCTCATTATCCCTGAAAATGAATAAGAATATTAATAGATTTTATTTTTAAAAGCAATTGACATTGAACAAACAACCTCAGAGTGCTGTAGTGCATTTTAAAAACAACTACGCTAGAAACATAAATAGCTGCTCCCAAAAAGTAATAAAAATAGTAAAATAAAATAAAAACTAGAAAAGCCTAATAGCTAAAACTAGCAGACATATAGCTAACAAAATGCTGTTTTTTTTTTTTTTAAATAAGGGTTTTTAAGCCTTTTTTTAAAACGATCCACAGTCTGTGGTGCCCTCATGTGGTCAGGGAGAGCGTTCCACAGACTGGGAGCGGCGGAGCAGAAAGTCCGGTCTCCCATTATTCGGAGCAGTGTCCTCGGAGGTTGGCCAGTCCGGAGCGGAGGTGTCGGTCGGGATAGTTCGGGAATAGCTTGGGAATCTCAGTGAGATTGATACTCTTTTGATCATATCTATTTATTCGCAAACTTTGGAAGTCTTTTAGTGTCATAAATCAGATATACTGTATATGATAATAGCTTCAATATAGAGGCAACTTGTTTTTCCACTCTACAGGTACTTTAAACCAAGCAAAAACATTGCGCACCATGTCGGGAAGTGACAATATGGACGGTCATTTGCCATTACATTATAAGTAACTTAGCAGTAATGGTTGAAAAAATGTGTTATGAAGAACTCAGTCATTCATGAATTGATAATTTACATGACGTCTATAGCCCTACAAGATAAAATATGTTTTGTCGTTGAGCTTAAAAAGAACAAGATTTGTTTAGAGTCAACAGAAATGGAAATAATATGTCGGGTAGAGAAGACAGGAGGTTGATGGATAGCCACATTGTATGTCTCATAAAACATGGGGGAAAGAAAAACACGAGGAGGGGGAAAAAAGACCACTCCCATACTGTGCTTCTGTAGGGTGTGCGGTGGGGGACTAGGAAAAAAAAATGATCAAACATAAGCACATATAAGCACACATTATGACATACAAACCCCGTTTCCATATGAGTTGGGAAATTGTGTTAGATGTAAATATAAACAGAATACAATGATTTGCGAATCCTTTTCAACCCATATTCAATTAAATGCACTACAAAGACAAGATATTTGATGTTCAAACTCATAATTTTTTTTTTTTTTGCAAACAATAATTAACTTAGAATTTCATGGCTGCAACACATGCCAAAGTAGTTGGGAAAGGGCATGTTCACCACTCTTTTACTTCACTTTTTATTTTAACAACACTCAATAAATGTTTTGGAACTGAGGAAACTGAGGAAACTAATTGTTGAAGCTTTGAAAGTGGAATTCTTTCCCATTCTTGTTTTATGTCGAGCTTCAGTCGTTCAACAGTCCGGGGTCTCCGCTGTCAAATTTTACGCTTCATAATGAGCCACACATTTTCGATAGGAAACAGGTCTGGACTGCAGGCAAGCCAAGAAAGTACCTGCACTCTTTTTTTAAGAAGCCACGCTGTTGTAACACTTGTCTTGCTGAAATAAGCAGCGGCATCCATGATCACTTTGCTTGGATGACAACATATGTTGCTCCAAAACCTGCATGGACCTTTCAGCATTAATAGTGCCTTCACAGATGTGTAAGTTACCCATGCCTTGGGCACTAATACAACCCCATACCATCACAGATGCTGGCTTTTCAACTTTGCGCCTATAACAATCCCAATGTTTATTTTCCTCTTTGTTCTGGAGGACACCACTTACTCTGTTTCCAAATATAATTTGAAATGTGGACTCGTCAGACCACAGAACACCTTTCCACGTTGCATCAGTCCATCTTAGATGAGCTCGGGTCCAGCGAAGCCGTTGGCGTTTCAGGATATTGTTGATAAATGGGTTTGGCTTTGCATAGTACAGTTTTAACTTGCACTTACAGATGTAGCAACCAACTCTAGTTACTGACAGTGGTTTTATAAAGAGTTCCTGAGCTCATATGGTGATATCCTTTACACACTGATGTCGGTTTTTGATGCGGTACCGCCTGAGGGATCAAAAGTCTGTAATATCATCGCTTACGTGCAGTGATTTCTCCAGATTCTCTGAACTTTTTGATGATTTTACGGACCGTAGATGGTAAAATCCCTAAATTCCTTGCAATAGCTCATTGAGAAATGTTGTTCTAAAACTGTTCGACAATTTGCTTACAAATTGGTGACCCTCGCCCCATCCTTGTTTGGGAATAACTTAGCATTTCATGGAAGCTGCTTTTATACCCAATCATGGCACCCACCTGTTCCCAATTAGCCTGCACACCTGTGGGATGTTCCATGTAAATGTTTGATGAGTATTCCTTAACTTTATCAGTATTTATTGCCTCCTTTCCTAACTTCTTCGTCACATGTTGCTGGCATCAAATTCTAAAGTTAATGATTATTTTCAAAAAAAAAATGTTTATCATTTTGAACATCAAATATGTTGTCTTTGTAGCATATTCAACTGAATATGGGTTGCAAATAATTTGCAAATCATTGTATTCTGTTTATATTTACATCCAAAACTATTTCCCAACTCATATGGAAACGGAGTTTGTACATCAAGGTTGCAACAAGCGCATGCAGCCAGCGGCAGACAGAAACAGTGCAATTCCGTGGTCAGCGTGCCGCAATGGGGGTAAAGCGACAAAAGTGTGGGATGGGAGCAGAGTGCATGAACGTGTAGTGTCTGTGGATGTGTATTTGTCCATAAACCTGAGACGTCACTTCATCTGACATCACAATTTAGGTGCATCATTCTGCAATGTTATTTAGGGGGGGGTTGCACGTGATCTGCGTATAAGAAGTGGTGTTGACTACTATTCAGACACATAGGCAAGCCTCTCTGTTACTACATATCTACAAAGCCAAATCATTCCTCTGTGCAGCTGCAAGCAGAGAGCTAGTTCTTGCAGTTACAAAGTAGGTCAGCTTCTTAGCGAGACGCTGAAAAAAGATGTTACAATACATCAATTTTGTTAATAATGATATTTGAATCTGCAATGCATTCAGACCACAGAAAGTGGTGAAAGATCACTGTATCCAGCCATCCATCCATTTTTTGCCGCATATCCGAGTCCGGGTCGCAGGGGCAGCAGGTTGAGCAGAGATGCCCAGACTTCCCTATCCCCGGACACCTCCTCTAGTTCTACAGGGGGATGCTGAGGCGTTCCCAGGCTAGCTGTGAGACATAGTCCCTCCAACGTGTCCTAGGTCTCCCGGCTGGACATGCCCGAAACACCTCAACTTAGAGGTGTCCAGAAGGCATCCGTAGTAGATGCCGGAGCCATCTTAGCTGGTTCTTCTCGACATGAAGGAGCAGCGGCTCTACTCTGAGTCTCTCCCAAATCACCAAGCTCCTCACCCTATCTCTGAGGGTGATCCCAGACATCCTGCGGAGGAAACTCATTTCCGCCGCTTGTATCCGCGACCTTGTCCTTACGGTCATTACCCGAAGTTTATGACCATAGATGAGGGTAGAAACATAAACTGACCTGCTCTGCCTCCTGGCTCAGCTCCTTCTTCACCACAACAGACCAGTGCAGTAACTGTATCACTTCAGATGCCTCACCGATCTCGAGTTCTTTTCTTCCCTCACCGTGAACAAGACCCCGAGATACTTGAACTCCTCAACTTGAGGCAGAACTCCACTCCCGACCCGGGGGGTGCAGTCCACCCTTTTCCCACTGAGAACCATGGCCTCAGATTTGGAGGTGCTGATCTTCATCCCAGCAGCTTCACACTCGGCTGCAAACCGCCACTGTCAACGCTGAAGGTCACTGTATCTGAAATACAATTCGTGCTTTGGGTAGTTTATTTTTTGAACATTCATGTTTTCTGGAAATACTTTGTTTCTAAGATCCCTGCGGTGTCACAAAATATTTAGAAGACTCTTCTGATGTCACTCAGACAACACATGCTGGTTTGACTTTTAAAGGGGAACATTAACACCAGACCTATGTAAGCGACAATATATACCTTGATGTTGCAGAACAAACACCATAAGTTTTTTTTAACCGATTTCTGAACTCTAAAAGGGTGAATTTGGCGATTTAAACGCCTTTCAATTGCTCGCCTGTCGGAGCGATGACCTTTCACTTGTGACGTCACGACCTGCCATTTTCTCAAACATATTACACACACCTGTCACACCGCGGTGAGGGATGTCTTGTTTTGGGTTTTTTGTCTTATGGTTTTAATTTGAAAAGTAACTCTCCTCTCGTTTCAGGTCACTTGCCCTTCCTTTTGTGTCATCAGTCTGACGTCATCCCTGTTCTCTGATTGTTTCCAGCTGTTCCCTATTACCTTCATGTGTTTTATAAGCTCACTCCTTCCTTTGTTCTGTGCCAGATTGTCTCGTTTATTCGTGCTCTCTAGCGTCCTTTTTTGTCCATGCCTTGCCTTGTCTTGTGCTTATGTCCCTTGATCCTGAACCCTTTTATAAATATTTGGAGTTTTCCTTTTTTTCCACCTCAGCAGAGTGATTTTGATTAATTAGTTATTCAGCCGCAGTGGTAAGTTTCAGTTAAGTTTTTCATTCATTCCTCAACTTTTTGAGTGACTATTTTTGTTAAATACTTTGTTAGATTAGTTAGTGTAGAATTTTTCATAGATGTTGTTTTGGTCCTCCTGTTGGAGCGCTTTTTGTTAAATACTGTTTATAGTTCGTCTTTACTTTTGTGTTTTCCTCCGTTCGGAGTGATTTTCGGTTGTTCCTTCTTTTTCTGGAACCTTTTCGCCGCGTAGTTTATTTTTGTGATTATAGATGTTTTTTCTTGACTCGGGAGGTAAAAGGAAATTGTCAAAATAAAACCCTGTCTAAAGTCCCAAATCTGCATCTGAGTCCAAATCCTTTTATCAAAGCCTGACAACACCAAGTCAAATCAGCTCTGTTATTTTCCGTTTTTTCGACTGTTTTCCGGTACCTTGGAGACCTCATGCCTCGTCGGTGTGTTGTCGGAGGTTGTAACAACACGAACAGAGACGGACTCAAGTTGCAGCAGTGGTCAAAAGATGCGAGAGTCCCTTGTTTGTTCTGCACACTCAAAGCAGATGCATTTCCAACGATAAAGTCAACGAAACCACAAAGGTGAGTTTTGTTGATGTTATTGACTTATGTGGAGTGTGCTAATCAGACATATTTGGTCACGGCATGACTGCAAGCTAATCAATGCTAACATACTATTTAGGCTACCTGTATGTACATATTGCATCATTATGCCTCATTTGTAGCTATATTTGCATCCAGCCTTTCCCTCCACCCACATTTAATGCCAAACAAACACATACCAATCGTTGGTTAGAAGGCGATCGCCGATTTCGTCCGCGCTTCCTCCCGTGCCGCTGTCTGTCGTGATATGACTCAAAAGCTTCTGTTTCTTCTTTAATTTTGTTTTCGGTACCTGTCTCTACAATCAAACCATTCGTTTCAATACATGCGTAATCTGTTGAATCGCTTACGGCGCTGAAATCCGAGTCTGAATCCGAGCTAATATGGCTATACCTTTCTGTGCTATCCGCCATGTTCGTTTCTGTGTGGTCACGCTGTGACATCACAGGATAATGGACGGGTGGATATAACTACGGTGAAATCAGGCACTTTGAAGCCGTTTTTTGGGATATTGCGTTACGGGTAAAAATTTGAGAAAAACTTCGAAAAATAAAATATTCCACTGGGAACTGATTTTTGTTGGTTTTAACTCTTCAGAAATTGTGATAATGTTCCCCTTTAATGTGCATACATCCTCTCTGAGACCACAGACAGACCAACTAGCTACTGTAAAACAGTTTTGAATTGAAGCCACCAACTAAAAAAACTGACTTTTGATTAACAATGAAAGTTGACAAGATCGCAGATGACTTTTCTGTTCCAATCTCGACTCTTGGGACCCAATATTCACTTTTTTCAGTGGAGGTGACGATGAGACAAATCCGTTTATAAGCACTGTCGTGTTGTTGGCCTTTGCGACAAGGTTGATGGAAGGCTGCTGTTACAGCGTGTACCAGAATCTAATTCCGCCAATTTAACTACGTGGTCATTAAAGTCAAACAAATTGAATGAAATTGCCTCCATTTGCAACGGTAACAGCCTCAGTTGTTTCTTTTGTCTGTTTCCGTGCCGTGGCGAGGTGTGCTCACTGGCAGTACGCCTACACATACAGGGCAGTTAGCAATCAGAAGGACTGGAGCTCCTCATTACTCTAGTACAGGGGTGCCCATTACGTCGATCGCGAGCTACCAGTCGACCGCGGGGGGTGTGTCAGTCGATCTCCAGCCAGGCTTTTAAAAAAAATAGACCTAAAAATTAGTGATCATCAATCTTCACCAAGACGTCACTTAAATGACATTCACGGTACCGGAGGGTCTTGTGAGATGACGCTGGCTGCTGCAAGATCATTATTATGAAAATATGACCGAGAGGAAGGCGAGAAACACTTTTTATTTCAACAGACTCTCGCGCCGTACCTTCCGTCAAAACTCTTAAAGGCCGACTGCACATTTCCTATCTTCACAATAAAAGCCCTGCTTCATGCTGCCTGCGCTAACTAAATACAGAGTCTCGGAAAACTGGCGTGCACAAGTGATCCCTCAGAAAGCTGGCGTGCACATCACTTGTGCACGCCAGCTTTCCAATACTCTTATTTTGTTAGCGCAGGCAGCATGAAGCAGGGCTTTTATTGTGAAGATAGGAAATGTGCAGTCGGCCTTTAGAGTTTTGACGGAAGGGACGGCGCAAAAGTCTGTTGAAATAAAAAGTGTTTCTCGCCTTCCTCTCCGTCATTTTTTCATAATACTGAACTGGCAGCAGCCAGCGTTATCTCACAAGACCCTCGGGTGCCGTGAATGTCAATCAAGCAAGCTACGGAATTTGCCGCCAATGTTTTTCTTGTAAAGTGTATGGAAGCTGGATGAATTAGATTCCAAAAACCAACCACTTTCATGTGGTATTGTACAGAAAGGACAACTTTTTTTCTCCTCCATTTGAAAATGTGGGCTTTATCATCATTACTTTCTGATTCCAATCAATGCAAGTCATCAGAATCAGGTAATACACCAACTTATATTCTTGTCTTCGTGAAAGAAAGGCATCTATATGTGTTACACATGCTTGTATTATCATTAAACACATTTAACTTGTTTACAAAAATGTCTCTTTCATAAATAAATAAATATAAATGATATATATATAAATGAGGTAGATCCCCTCGAGTTGGTCAATTGAAAAGTAGCTCGCCTGCAGAAAAAGTGTGGGCACCCCTGCTCTAAACAATCAATACGTTTCCATGCGCTAAATTAGTTTAATTTCCAAATATTTGTTTTACTTTTTCTTTTATTTTCACACCTATGTGTGAAGTCCAAGTGTCCATGCACACTCTCTAATGCAACTATTGTCATACACCATGTGCCTCCCGTACACTGGGGGAACTTATTTCCTTTTAGCACGCATTGATTCATTGTGTTTCCGGTTGACCTATGACGTCACACTAGCCATCTGCGGATCCTTACAACTTGTTTTAACTGATGTCTGCTGTAATATCATACCTGCCAACCTTCCCGGATTTTCCGCGAGACTCCCGAAATTCAGCGCCTCTCTCGAAAACCTCCCGGGACAAATTTTCTCCCGAAATTAAAGCTGAACTGGAGGCCACGCCCCCTCCAGCTCCATGCGGACCCAAGTGACGTGTCGACAGCCTGTTTTCACGTCCACTTTCCCAAAATATAAACAGAGCGCCTGCCCAATGACGTTATAACTGTAGAATGATCGAGGGCGAGTTCTTGGTTTCTTATGTGGGTTTATTGTTAGGGAGTCTCATTAACGTCCTCCCAGCGCGGTAACAACACACAACAACAGCAGTCACGTTTTCGTCTACCGTAAAGAAGTTCGTCTGACGCAAACAGCAATGTTGTGACACTCTTAAACAGGATTACTGCCATCTACTGTGCATGCATACAGTATGTGACAACAACATCTACGGCTTTTAGAGCAGTGGTTCTCAACTTTTTTTCAGGGGTGTGCCCCCTGTGAATTTTTTTTTTTATTCAAGTACCCCCTAGTCAGAGCAAAGGATTTTTGGTTGAAAAAAAAAAAGATGAAGTAAGATACAGCATTATGTCTGTTGTGATCCGATGGTCGGCTCATCACCATATTGTTATTTTTTCCATTTTTATATCACTCTACGGTTTGACATACTTAGTTCCTGTTTTGTTCGTTTCCATGGTCACTCATTAGTTTCAGCTGCTACTCTCTTTTCCAGCACACCTGTCTTTACTAATTACCACCTGTTTATAAGCCAGCGTTTTCTGTTCACTGATTGTCGGATCTTAGTTTGTTCACATACATCTGTTTATGACTTGTCTCTCACTCTCGTTTTTCGCTAGCTCTCACGCTAAGCTTTATTTTATTCCTAGCTTTCACGCTAGTTGTTTTCTGTTTCCTTTTGTGTGCCTTTGTGCTTCGGTTTGTTTGTCCTAGCTTTCCATGCTAGCGCTTTTATTTGCATCAGTGTTTTTGTTCATAGCTCCTTTTGTTTAATAAATCCCTTAGTTCTTACCTTTTTGCTGTGTTCTTGCTGACGCATCCACGGAGGACCGAATCCGGCATGACAATGCCACACAAGCGTAACAATGTCATCAGTTTCTAATTCATTAAATTGTATAACAGTGCAAAATATTGCGCATTTGTTGTGGTCTTTCTGTCATGAAGGGGGGGTCGCAGCTTGCTGCGGGGTCATTCTCCCAGAAAGGCAGACAGACTACTCAAAACATGGCGTTCGGGTAAAAACATTATTTAATTTTAACTACAAAAAGTTGCAAACAAAAAACGCTCACAATGGAGGCACAACTTGGGCTAAGGAACAAAACTAACGCACAAACAGACTATGAGCATAAATCCAACAAAACTTACTTGGCATGGCATGAAGCAGGAAGCTATGGCAAGGCAGGAATAAAGTCAGCACAGAGCAAGACAAGATCACAATGACGCCAGGCCGACCAACAGAAAAAGACACGCTCAAGTAACAGGGACATGATTACACAGGTGCGTGTGTCCAAATGAGCAACAGGTGAAACCAATGGGGAGCCATAGAAACAAAACAAGGGTGTGAAAAAAAAAGGAACTTAAAGAGTCCAAAGGTCAATCAGCACCTGGTATTCCTAGGCAGTCTCCCATCCAAGAACTAACCAGGCCAGACACTGCTTAGCGAGATTGGGGATGCTCAGGATAGTATGGCCGTACACCATCATGATCAGACATGACAGAAAACAAAACATAATCTACAGGCGTGACACTTTCTTGAACTATTTGGAAAAAAAGATATAAAAATAACTAAAAACTTGTTGGAAAATGAACAAGTGATTCAATTATAAATGAAAATTTCTACACATACTTCGATGGGTTGGCGACTCGTCCAGGGTGTATGCGGCCTTCCGCCCGATTGTAGCTGAGATAGTGTAACAGGGTCAATTACGTCTTGTAAATAATTTATTTTCTAATGTTTTATTATTGTTATAATTACACAAAATATGTAAGTTACATGTAAATACCTGAATATTGTTTGATGTTTTGTCAATGTGGAACTATTGTCTCGTTGTCCCTCCTACTGCAATAATTACTGTGACACCTGTCTTTTTATATGCGTTAGACACGCCCTCCAACTTCCCTTTTTGTCTACGATAACGGGATAGGTAGGCGTTCATGCGACGACAGAAAATGTCTTGTTAAGAACTTTAATTCATTTCTTGTTCATTATTATATATTTGTGTAAGGGCTCGACGATGGCACAAAGTTTTGATGACGATTGTATTCTGTGTTATCAGGTATGTTTTTATTTTACTGTGTATGTAACTATGCTTGCCTTTTTGTCTACGATAACGGGATAGTAAAGTGCAGTGGAGAAACCCATGGTGTCGGTCGTCTTCCATAAAACACACAACGCAGAGGAAAAGACCACCGGTTACATAGGTACCAGCGCCCACCGTTACCCCAAAGGAAATAAGCGGTAGAAATCGAATGGATGGATAGCTGTAAATATTCTCCTCCCTTCTTAACCACGCCCCCCACCTCCTGAAATCGGAGGTCTCAAGGTTGGCAAGTATGTGTAATATTGGCCCAGATGACAAATAGTACGTCTCTAATGGCGATGCTGACGTTAAATAGTAGACAGCGTCAAGAACTGATCTTACATTGCGCTACAAACATAAATGTATGCAGGTCCTATGCAAAGAAAGACCGGCAGAAGAGTTTTTTTCAAAGGGATTTTCGGGAGGAGATCATCCATCCATCCATCCATCCATCCATCTTCTGCCGCTTATCCAAGGTCGGGTCGCGGGGGCAACAGCCTAACCAGGGAAACCCAGACTTCCCTTTCCCCAGCCACTTCGTCTAGCTCTTCCCGGGGGATCCCGAGGCGTTCCCAGGCCAGCCGGGAGACATAGTCTTTCCAACGTGTCCTGGGTCTTCCCCGTGGCCTCCTACCGGTTGGACGTGCCCTAAACACCTCCCTAGGGAGGCATTCGGGTGGCATCCTGACCAGATGCCCGAACCACCTCATCTGGCTCCTCTCGATGTGGAGGAGCAGGGCTTTACTTTGAGTTCCTCCCGGATGGCAGAGCTTCTCACCCTATCTCTAAGGGAGAGCCCCGCCACACGGCGGAGGAAACTCATTTCGGCCGCTTGTACCCGTGATCTTATCCTTTCGGTCATGACCCAAAGCTCATGACCATAGGTGAGGATGGGAACGTAGATCGACCGGTAAATTGAGAGCTTTGCCTTCCGGCTCAGCTCCTTCTTCACCACAACGGATCGGTACAACGTCCGCATTACTGAAGACGCCGCACCGATCCGCCTGTCGATCTCACGATCCACTCTTCCCTCACTTGTGAACAAGACTCCTAGGTACTTGAACTCCTCCACTTGGGGCAGGGTCTCCTCCCCAACCCGGAGATGGCACTCCACCCTTTTACGGGCGAGAACCATGGACTCGGACTTGGAAGTGCTGATTCTCATTCCGGGAGGAGATCATGGTAAAAAAAAACTTTTCAATGTCTTAGAGTTCATTCAAAAAGCCATGGGGATAGATAGGAGTTTTAACATTTGTTTGTTCCCCGACTGATACTGTTCCAGAGGAAGGTAGCTGTTGTTCTGGACTATTTTGCCAGTTGTGTGGAATACAAAGTTACTGTTACTCAATTTGGAAAGCACAAAAGCAGCGTGAAGAGGTTTGTGCACGCTTTCTTATTTGCCTTCTAATATACCTGCTTCATTATCTTACATCTTATTCGTTTAGTTCGCGAGTCCGAATTAAGCCGGCATTTTATATCTCCCTAGCTACCTTCGAAAAATAAATATTTTCTTCTACCATTAATGCACTTCAAAATGTTCGGTTGTATTCATTTGTGGAGGAAATAAACAGTCTCCTTTTCAATGGTTGCTACATTTTTATTGAATAGTATCTTGTGGAGGGAGGCGTGGCCTACATGTTCCCTGCGGGGCTGGCCATGAAGCAACAGACAGGTGAGCAGATACCTCAGCTGGAAAGAGTTATCTAATCACCAGTTCCCTTTATCAGCAGCTTTGGAGATCATGAGGGGGCTGGCAAACAAGAGTGGGACTGCCGAACGGGAGAGTCAGCCGAAAGGACAAACTTGTGCATAAGCTGAAAAGTTAAAAGGACTTTAAACATTTGTAAAAGTGTGAAAACATTAAAACAATTGTGACCACTGATCCAGGGTGTGGTGTTTCCTTGACGCAAGAGAGGATCCGGGTTGGAGACCTCTATAGCACAGTGCTATAGAGCAGTGCTTCTCAAATGGGGGTACGCGTACCCCTGGGGGTACTTGAAGGTATGCCAAGGGGTATGTGAGATTTTTTTTAAATATTCTAAAAATAGCTACAATTCAAAAATCCTTTATAAATACATTTATTGAATAATACTTCAACAAAATATGGATGTAAGTTGATAAACTGTGAAAAAAATTACATCAATGCAATATTCAGTGTTGACAGCTAGATTTTTTGTAGACATGTTCCATAAATATTGATGTTAAAGATGTATTGTTTTGTGAAGAAATGCTTAGAATTAAGTTCATGAATCCAGATGGATCTCTATTACAATCCCCAAAGAGGACACTTTAAGTTGATGATTACTTCCATGTGTAGAAATCTTTATTTATAATTGAACCACTTTTCAATTTTTCAACAAGTTTTTAGGGTTTTTTTAATATCTTTTTTTCCAGATAGTTCAAGAAAGACCACTAAAAATGAGCAATATTTTGCACTGTTATAAAATGTAATAAATCATAAAGTGATGACATAGTGCTGTATTTTACTTCTTTATCTCTTTTTTTTCAACCAAAAATGCTTTGCTCTGATTAGGGGGTACTTGAATTGAAAAAATTTTCACATGGTGTACATCACTGAAAAAAGGTTGAGAACCACTGCTGTAGAGCAGGGGTTGGGAACCTTTTTGGCAGAGAGAAGCTATAAAAGCTAAATATTTTAAAATGTATTTCTGTAAGAGCCATATGATTTATTTTTTAACACTGAACACAACTAAACGCTTGCATTTTTAAGTAAGACCAACATTTCTAGAGTATAATAAGTCTCTTATTCTTTGTAATAAAATTGTTATTCTGAAGCTAACTGTGGAGGGGGCGTGGCCTGTGGACCTGCAGCGAAACGGGGTGTGCCAGGACCGGCCTTGAAATCAGCGACAGGTGCGTAGACGGCCCACCTGGGCCTTGTTATCTAATCACCGGTCTCTATGTTATAAGCAGCAGCCAGGAGGAGAGATGGGGTTGAGGCTGGAGCCAGAGTGCGAGCGAGAACGGAAGAGAAAAAGACAATTGCTGGAAAGCAACTGAGACTTATTGAAAAATAAGACAATATTGTAAGCCTGAAACAGGCTCTCATGTCGGTGCTCGGTGGTCTGAAGAACCCCCATGAGAGCAGGCCACACACTACCCAATAACAAATAAATAACTATTTACCATTAACGCAACTTCTTGAACAGGTGTGGTAGAAAACAGATGGATGGATTAAAAATGCACGAGAATGTTTTATATTCTGAGCATTATTTTTAACACTGTGATTACGAGTGGAATGATTTATAACTTATCGTGTCAAGCAATGTCAGCTCAGATTTACGTGAGAGCCGGATGCAATCATCAAAAGAGCCACATCTGGCTCTAGAGCCATTGGTCCCTACCCCTGCTGTAGAGTATCCACAAGATACCATAAAAAAAAAAAATGTAGCAATCATTGAAAAGGAGACTGTTTATTTGCTCCACAAATGAAAACAGAATATTTTGAAGTGCATTAATGGTAGAAGAAAATATTCATTTTCAAAGGTAGCTAGGGAAATATAAAATGCCGGCTTAATTCGGACTCCTGAACGCAATAGGAATGAGATATAGGATAATGAAGCAGGTATATTAAAAGGCAAATAAGAAAGCGTGAACAAACCTTTTCACGCTGCATTTGTGCCTTCTAAATTGATTAACAATAACTTTGTATTCCACACAACTGGCAAAATAGTCCAGAACAACAGCTACCTTCCTCTGGAACAGTATCAGTCGGGAGAGGATCCAGGTCGGAGACCTCTATAGCACAGTGCTGTAGAGGTTTCCGACCCGGATCCTCTCTTGCGTCAGGGAAACACCACACCCTGGCTCAGTGGTTACAATTGTTTTAATGTTTTCACACTCTTACAAATGTTTAAAGTCCTTTTAGCTTTTCAGCTTATGCACGAGTTTGTCCTTTCGGCTGGCTCTCCCTTCCGGCAGTCCCACTCTTGTTTTCCAGCCACCTCATGATCTCCAACGCTGCTGATAAAGGGAACTGGTCATTAGATAACTCGTTCCAGCTGAGGTATCTGCTCACCTGTCTGCTGCTTCATGGCCAGCCCCGCAGGGAACGCGTGGGCCACGCCCCTCTCCACATATCTGTTTCCGGGTCATGTCCCGTGCGTTGAGACTGGTGCATGTGTGATAATATTAACACGTTTGTTTCCAAGCAATTATAAGGTTTTCTGAATTTAAAAATATCAAAGAATGTTTTTAAAAGTGTGTATTTGTGCTGAAATGCGTAATGTTCAATAAGCGATGTCTACCTTTATGTGCGAGCGCGTGGTTGGGTGGGAATGGCGGCGGCAGTGGACTTGTTGAAGATAAACTCTGTGATTGTTACAGAGAAGGTAGGTAAAGTGCAGGTAAAGAAAAGTTGTCTGGGTGATGGCAGGAAGAACCAGCGTGTATGGGTGAAAGAAAAACGCACCAGTGTGACCCCAGGATGCAGGGAAGGTATGTAAAGTGCAGGTAAAGATAAATCAATCAATCAATCAATGTTTACTTATATAGCCCTAAATCACTAGTGTCTCAAAGGGCTGCACAAACCACCACGACATCCTCGGTAGGCCCACGTAAGGGCAAGGAAAACTCACACCCAGTGGGACATCGGTGACAATAATGACCCAGTGGGACGTCGGTGACAATGATGACCATGAGAACCTTGGAGAGGAGGAAAGCAATGGATGTCGAGCGGGTCTAACATGATACTGTGAAAGTTCAATCCATAATGGATCCAACACAATCGCGAGAGTCCAGTCCAAAGCAGATCCAACACAGCAGCGAGAGTCCCGTTCATAGCGGAGCCAGCAGGAAACCATCCCAAGCGGAGGCGGATCAGCAGCGCAGAGATGTCCCCAGCCGATACACAGGCAAGCAGTACATGGCCACCGGATCGGACCGGACCCCCTCCACAAGGGAGAGTGGGACATAGAAGAAAAAGAAAAGAAACGGCAGATCAACTGGTCTAAAAAGGGAGTCTATTTAAAGGCTAGAGTATACAAATGAGTTTTAAGATATGTTATAAATGTTTTAAGCATGTTTTTCATCAAGAGGCGATGAATAAGTTATTATTCAGGCATTGTAAGAATAGTTAAGTGTGTCTGTCAGAACTAAAAAATTATGATTTACCAGTGAATTTTTAAAATAGACGTTTATAAATTTCATTAAAGCTTAGTCCAAAAATACATTTGTTTGCTGCACTATTGAAAGCCTATGTTATATATGTTATAAGCCTATGTTATATGTTATAAATGTTTTAAGATATGTTATAAATGATAATAAATGATAAATGGGTTGTACTTGTATAACACTTTTCTACCTTCAAGGTACTCAAAGCGCTTTGACACTACTTCCACATTAACTCATTCACACACACATTCACACACTGATGGAGGGAGCTGCCATGCAAGGCGCTAAAGGCAGGAAACCCCAGCAAAAGTCAATTTAAAAGTTAATTCTGTTTGTTTTCACACTCGGGAAGTTTGTCTTTCACCAATTTTGTCTTTTTCCATAGTGTCATCTTTCACTTGAAGCGCCTACTGACCTCCATCTCAGACAAAGTATCACACAAACACCGATATCACGGCAGCCCTTCTATGTCTATTAAGAGTAACAGTTAATATAGCAAGAAAAGTGCTTTGGAGACCTGGCGTCCGGCCCACTTTTACTGATGCATGCAGCTCCACGGGTATGAATGCAGGTCTGGAGGTTAATTACTAACAGATGCTGATCTGCTTTACTTCGTTAATCAAGTGAAAATGTCAGTTTCCCGCGGTAGTTATCCTAAATATCAATGTGTAAATTTTCGGAATTCTAGGCTTTCGATAGTGCAGCAAACAAATGTATTTATGGACTAAGCTTTAATGAAATTTATAAACGTCTATTTTAAAAATTCACTGGTAAATCATAATTTTTGAGTTCTGACAGACACACTTAACTATTCTTACAATGCCTGAATAATAAATTATTCATCGCCTCTTGATGAAAAACATGCTTCCCACAGACAACAATTGTGTCCCATTGCTTTACAATCATTATCCTGCCTCCCTTATTTGCCACTGAGACAAATAAGGGAGTACATTAAAGTCGTACTTTAAAATAGTGACTTACTTAGAAAAAAAAACAAATAAAAGGGCAAACATAAAGCGTTTGTACAAAATGAGATTTCTCCAGGGGAAGAAACAATAGCAGTCCAATTATCTCTTTCCAGGCTGCACATTGTCTTCATTTTTGCAAAGTTAGCCACCTCTAGGTCAATGATAGCAGTCGGTTGTTATTTTCAGGGCGGCATGGCTCAGATGGTATAGTGACCGTCCAGAAACTTGTGGGTTCCTGGCACGAATCCTGCCTCCACCATCCTAATCACTGTCTTGTCCATGGGGAGGACACTTTACCCATCTTGCTCAAACCAGTGTATGACTGTGAATGAATGTTAGTGGTGGTCAGAGAGGCTGTAGGCGCAAATTTCCAGCCAAATTTCACAATTGTCAATAACCACCATCAATGTGTGAATGTGGACTTAATGAATGAATGTGCTTTGAGTCACTAGAAACAAGCACAATCTAAATCTAATCCATTAAAGGCCTACTGAAACCCACTACTACCGACCACGCAGTCTGATAGTTTATATATCAATGATCAATCAATCAATCAATGTTCATTTATATAGCCCTAAATCACAAGTGTCTCAAAGGGCTGCACAAGCCGCAACGACCTCCTGGGCTCAGATCCCACATCAGGGCAAGGAACGAGGACAAAAAGCAAAGAATCAAACAGACACAGAATTAAATTTGGCTCAATTTGAGGAGAAACGTCTGATGAAATATTAACATTGCAACACATGCCAATACGGCCTTTTTAGTTTACAAAATTGCAATTTTAAATTTCCCGCGAAGTGTCCTGTTGAAAACGTCGCGGAATGCTGACGTGTACGCGTGACGTCACGGACTGTTAGGAAATATTAGCGCTGCACACACACACAGCTAAAAGTCGTCTGCTTTAACCGCATAATTACACAGTATTCTGGACATCTGTGTTGCTGAATCTTTTGCAATTTGTTCAATTAATAATGGAGAAGTCAAAGTACAAAGATGGAGTTGGGAAGCTTAAGAATTCAGCCACACAAACACACGGTGATTCCTTGTCTAAAATTTCCGGAGGTGAAACTTTACTATGGATCAAAGCGTTCCAGCAAACATGGATCCCGACCAAATGTCAACCAGCAGTTTTCGGTGATAAAATTGTGGTGAAAAGTCGCCACTTACCGGAGAAAAGCTGAGCTTGTGCCGTCCGTACAGCTGCCGTCGACTTCCATCAGAAACTGGCCTCAAGACACCCGTGGACACACCCCTCCGAATATCAGGTACTATTAAACTCACTAAAACACTAGCAACACAATAGAAAGATAAGGGATTCCCCAGAATGATCCTAGTAAATGTGTCTAAAAACATCTGAATCCATCCAAATGCAATCACGTATTTGTTTTTTTTTAACTAGATTTTATTTTTTTACTTTTTTCTACTCTGTCGCTATCAATATCCTCAAACACAAATCTTTCATCCTCGCTCAAATTAATGGGGAAATTGTTGTTTTCTCGGTCCGAATAGCCCTTTTTGTTGGAGGCTCCCATTAAAAACAACGTGGGGATGTGAGGAGCCATCAACGGGTGACGTCATCGTCTGCGATTTCCGGTACAGGCAAGGCTTTTCTGTTAGCGACCAAAAGTTGCGAACTTTATCGTCGATGTTCTCTACTAAATCCTTTCAGCAAAAATATGGCAATATCGCAAAATGATCAAGTATGACACATAGAATGGACCTGCTATCCCCGTTTAAATAAGAAAATCTCATTTTAGTAGGCCTTTAATGTGATTATTTATGTTTGTTATTAATTTGAGTAAAATCTTCAAACAGTACCTTTGGATGATTTGAAGATGGTAGACACCTATGGCACGCGTCAGTCGTTACACAAATGAATGGTTTAGCCACAACTACTTTAGATAAGTAATTTGATTTTGGTCTATGAATGTCTTTATTCATACAGGTCATTGTCATCTCAGGGCATTTAATCGATCGCAAGTGGACTGTTTGGTTGGTCTTAGAACATGTTTCGCCTTCATCAGTTCGTGCTCATAGATTTAGATTGGTCAGATCTAGTTTAGCAGCTGGTGCCAAAATCCCAAATATTTATACTCCGAAATCCGGAGGGTGTGCCTGGGCAAGGATGGTTTAACCCCAAAAACAACTGTTTTAATGCAAACGAGTAATCCTTCTGTCAAAGCCAAGGACATTGTTGAAGTGTAATTTCCCCTTGTTAGCATTGAGGTATTGTGTGGCAGAACGATCGCTGCAGATCGACTACTACCAGTCCAAAATAGTCTGAATCCCCCGCTTAAGCATTCCTTTCAGTTGTAAACAAATAGCATACTGGTCACCTTCCGTGACCAAAATGTTTCAAACTCCTGTTATTTGTTGGAGGCTAAATTACAGTCTTTTCGGGATGGTTGAAAGGACAGTTTTGTATGTGGGAGACATGGGCTTTTCAACCACCCACCCTGCCTCCCTGTCCAGAATCTGTACATTTCTGTTCTCAAGACAAACCAAGCTGTCCAGTTGCGATCGATTGAATGCCCTGAGATCATCTGATTATGGATTACTTCTTTAGAGAGCTAATGAAACCCACTACTACCGACCACACAGTCTGATAGTTTATATATCAATGATGAAATATTAATATTGCAACACATGCCAATACGGCCGGTTTAGTTGACTAAATTACAATTTTAAATTTCCCGTGGAGTTTCTTGTTGAAAACGTCGCGGAATGATGACGCGTGCGCGTGACGTCACGGACTGTCAGGAAATATTAGCGCAACACCATTTGCGGCTAAAAGTCGTCTCTTTACATCGCGCAATCAAACAGTATTCTGGACATCTGTGTTGCTTTTGCAATTTGTTCAATTAGGAATGGAGAAGTCAAAGTAGAAAGATGGAGGTGGGAAGCTTTAGCCTTTAGCCACACAAACACACAGTGTTTCCTTGTTTAAAATTCCCGGAGGTAAAGTTTTACTATGGATCAGAGCGGTCAAGCGAACATGGTTCCCGATCACTTGTCAACCGGTAGGTTTTGGTGAGAAAATTCTGGTAAAAAGTCACCTCTTACCGGAGATCAGCTGAGCTCGCGCCGTCCATGCAGCTGCCGTCGACTTCCATCAGAGACTGGCGTATAGACAACTGTGGACACACCCCTCCGACTATCAGGTACTATTTAATCTCATTAAGACACTAGCAACACAATAGAAATATAAGGGATTTCCCAGAATTATCCTAGTAAACGTGTCTTTTTTCCTTTTTTTTTTTTTTTGTCCTGTCCAGCTTCTCAGGCAAATCATATAGTTGATGTAGATGCCCATATCGGCTGTTCAGATTTACTTTACAAAAGAGAAGTGTAGGATACCTCTCTTGTTGCCTTATTTGAATTTGACTTTATTAAATGTATTTATATTATCATTTGGTGCAGCCGATAAACGTGTCTAAAAACATCCGAATCCGTCCCAACGCAATCGCCTTTTTTTTTTTAACTTTTTGTTTTTATTTTTCTAGTCCTTTGCTATCAATATCATCATCCACAAATCTTTCATCCTCGCTCAAATTAATGGGGAAATTGTCGTTTTCTCGGTCCGAATAGCTCTTGCTGTTGGATTCTCCCATAATAAACAATGTGAGGACGTGAGGAGCCCTCACCCTTGTGATGTCATCGTCTGCGACTTCCGGTAAAGGCAAGGCTTTTTTATTAGCGACCAAAAGTTGTAAACTTTATCGTCGATGTTCTCTACTAAATCCTTTCAGCAAAAATACGGCAATATCGTTAAATGTCCAAGTATGAGACATAGAATGGACCTGCTATCCCCGTTTGAATAAGAAAATCTCATTTCAGTCAGCCTTTAAAAGGGCAACATAGATACTTTACTGATTTATTTATTTTAAAAGTTAGTTAGGTATTAAGTTACTTTCAAAGCTACATGTAAAGGGAACTTTGTTACAGTCTCTGTCTGTGTGGCTTGGCTCCAGTTCTCAGCCTGGTGCGGCTGATCCCAGCTCCCTAATCAACTCACCTGCCTGCCATCAACTCATTACCTGCAGCCTATATATGTTTAGACATCACTGGGCGCGATTGCCAGATCGTTCACAGTTCTACATGCCGTAACGCTTCTAGCCAGTTTTCCTTGAATTCTACCATTTTTGATGATCTTATTGATCTTCCGTTTTTGTGTTTTTCGCTCCTCGACTTACCCCTGTTTTCCTTTGCCTTCAGTACTCTACCTCATGTGTGTGCCTGGTGGCCACAGCCTGCTAGGCTCGGCCTGCTCTCTTTGACCACAAAAGCCAAAAACCTCTTGGTTTTTCAATAAAAGCCCTTGGACTTTGATTCTGCCTGTCATTTCTGCATTTGGGTCCACCAGTTATACCAATTGTGACAAACCTATGATGATTTTATTTTATATTTAAAACACTTCTTCTTCCCATTTATTATAACTAAATAATGAAACCATGCCCCGCTCTCTCCAAAAGTGTTGATTTATTTTTCAAAAATGTAAATTGTTCAAATTTATATTTTAAAGTCATCAACACTATTTTTTTTTCTAGACACAGTAGAAAATAAACTTCATTAACATAAAATTAAATCAAACATAGGTTACAACATAAATAACAGCGGCCCACACAAATAAATTCAGAACTGCCTGCAATTATTGTTTTTTTAAAACTAGGATACGAGCTGCAATTACTCATTCCAACGCTTTCCATGTACAATAATTCAGAGAAACATTAATAATCACATATTTGTCACACTATGTAAATGCCACACCTTCCATTGTGTGTGTGTGTGTGTCTATTCAATTTTTACAAAAACAATTTTGTTTTGGTCTTCCCCAGTAACATCCATTCCATGAGAAGGGATGTGGGAACATTTTGAAGTACGTCTAGGAGTATAAACTGATACAAAAAACGACCTACTGTTTTAAATCGAAGATAACTTAAATCATTGTTTTATGAGATTTTTTAGGGCTTCCAGAAATTTCATGGCTACAGGCTGTCTGCCTGACAAGTCCGCTCCCTACCCTACTTTATGCCTTATGATTTCTCCTCATGACTTCTATCGCTAGTGATGTGCAATGTCACAGATTTTCTTACCCATCCATCCATCCATCCATCCATCATCTTCCGCTTATCCGAGGTCGGGTGACAGAGGCAGCAGCCTAAGCAGGGAAGCCCAGACTTCCCTCTCCCCAGCCACTTCGTTTAGCTCTTCCCGGGGGATCCCGAGGCGTTCCCAGGCCGGCCGGGAGACATAGTCTTCCCAACGTGTCCTGGGTCTTCACCGTGGCCACTTACTGGTTGGACGTGCCCTAAACACCTCCCAAAGGAGGCGTTCAGGTGGCATCCTGACCAGATGCCCGAGCCACCTCATCTGGCTCCTCTCAATGTGGAGGAGCAGCGGCTTTACTTTGAGTTCCTCCCGGATGACAGAGCTTCTCACCCTATCTCTAAGGGAGAGCACCACCACACGGCGGAGGAAACTCATTTCGGCCGCTTGTACCCGTGATCTTATCCTTTCGGTCATGACCCAAAGCTCATGACCATAGGTGAGGATGGGAATGTACATCGACCAGTAAATTGAGAGCTTTGCCTTCCGGCTCAGCTCCTTCTTCACCACAACGGATCGATACAACGTCCGCATTACTGAAGACGCCGCACCGATCCGCCTGCCGATCCCACGATCCACTCATCCCCCACTCGTGAACAAGACTCCTAGGTACTTGAACTCCTCCACTTGGGGCAGGGTCTCCTCCCCAACCCGGAGATGGCATTCCACCCTTTTCCGGGCGAGAACCATGGACTCGGACTTGGAGGTGCTGATTCTCATTCCGGTCGCTTCACACTCGGCTGCGAACCGATCCAGTGAGAGCTGAAGATCCCGGCCAGATGAAGCCATCAGGACCACATCATCTGCAAAAAGCAGAGACCTAATCCCGCAGCCACCAAACCGGAACCCCTCAACGCCTTGACTGCGCCAAGAAATTCTTTCCATAAAAGTTATGAACAGAATCGGTGACAAAGGACAGCCTTGGCGGAGTCCAACCTTCACTGGAAACGTGTCCCACTTACTGCCGGCAATGCGGACCAAGCTCTGGCACTGATCATACAGGGAGCGGACCGCTACAATAAGACAGTCCCCATATTCTCTGAGCACTCCCCACAGGACTTCCCAAGGGACACGGTTGAGTGCCTTCTCCCAAGTCCACAAAGCACATGTAGACTGGTTGGGCAAACTCCCATGCACCCTCAAGAACCCTGCTGAGAGTATAGAGCTGGTCCACAGTTCCACGATCCAATACCAATTAAAATCCAAGCCAATAGTTGAGGAAATATACCTAATTTCCATCCTTCCATTTTCTACCACTTATTCCCTTTAGGGTCGCAGGGGGCGCTGGTGCCTATCTCATCTACAATCGGGCAGAAGGCGGCATACACCCTGGACAAGTTGCCACCTCATTGCAGATATACCTAATGTGTCTGATAAAATTTAAAAAGTAGTATATTTTTAGAGCTCAGAAATTATTATGCAGAAAGCTGGAACGCAAATGGCGCACGACTAAACTTGAGGTGCACCATCAAGCATGGAGTGATGGTTTAATAACTTATAAACGCATGCTTACCTTAGCTAAAGCTAAATATTACTCAAATCTCATCCACCGTAATAAAAACGATCCTAAATTTTTGTTTAGTACGGTAGCATCGCTAACCCAACAAGGGACTCCTTCCAGTAGCTCAACCCACTCAGCTGATGACTTTATGCAATTCTTTAGTAAGAAAATTGAAGTCATTAGAAAGGAGATTAAAGACAATGCGTCCCAGCTACAACGGGGTTCTATTAACACTGACACGATTGTATATACGGCGGATACTGCCCTCCAAAATACTTTCTCTCGTTTTGAGGAAATAACATTAGAGGAATTGTTACAACGTGTAAATGGAATAAAACAGACAACATGCTTACTTGACCCTCTTCCTGGGAAACTGATCAAGGAGCTCTTTGTATTATTAGGTCCATCAGTGCTAAATATTATAAACTTATCACTCTCCTCGGGCACTGTTCCCCTTGCATTCAAAAAAGCGGTTATTCATCCTCTTCTTAAAAGACCTAACCTCGATCCTGACCTCATGGTAAACTACCGGACGGTGTCTCACCTTCCCTTTATTTCAAAAATCCTTGAAAAAATTGTTGCGGAGCAGTTAAATGAACACTTAGCGTCTAACAATCTATGTGAAACCTTTCAATCCGGTTTCAGAGCAAATCACTCCACGGAGACAGCCCTCGCAAAAATGACTAATGATCTATTGCTAACGATGGATTCTGATGCGTCATCTATGTTGCTGCTCCTCGATCTTAGCGCTGCTTTCGATACCGTCGATCATAATATTTTATTAGAACGTATCAAAACACGAATTGGTATGTCAGACTTAGCCCTGTCTTGGTTTAACTCTTATCTTACTGATAGGATAAAGTGTGTCTCCCATAACAATGTGACCTCGGACTACGTTAAAGTAACGTGTGGAGTTCCCCAGGGTTCGGTCCTTGGCCCTGCACTCTTCAGCATCTACATGCTGCCGCTAGGTGACATCATACGCAAATACGGTGTTAGCTTTCACTGTTATGCTGATGACACCCAACTCTACATGCCCCTAAAGCTGACCAACACGCCGGATTGTAGTCAGCTGGAGGCGTGTCTTAATGAAATTAAACAATGGATGTCCGCTAACTTTTTGCAACTCAACGCCAAAAAAACGGAAATGCTGATTATCGGTCCTGCTAGACACCGAACTCTATTTAATAATACAACTCTAACATTTGACAACCAAACAATTAAACAAGGCGACACGGTAAAGAATCTGGGTATTATCTTCGACCCAACTCTCTCCTTTGAGGCACACATTAAAAGCGTTACTAAAACGGCCTTCTTTCATCTCCGCAATATCGCTAAAATTCGCTCCATTCTGTCCACTAAAGACGCTGAGATCATTATCCATGCGTTTGTTACATCTCGCCTCGACTACTGTAACGTATTATTTTCGGGTCTCCCCATGTCTAGCATTAAAA
This sequence comes from Nerophis ophidion, assembly GCF_033978795.1. Taxonomy (NCBI): domain Eukaryota; kingdom Metazoa; phylum Chordata; class Actinopteri; order Syngnathiformes; family Syngnathidae; genus Nerophis; species Nerophis ophidion. Next base: position 70,427,544 of record NC_084615.1, on the reverse strand, counting down.
GATTACAGTTGGTACAAAATGCGGCTGCTAGACTTTTGACAAGAACAAGAAAGTTTGATCACATTACGCCTGTACTGGCTCACCTGCACTGGCTTCCTGTGCACTTAAGATGTGACTTTAAGGTTTTACTACTTACGTATAAAATACTACACGGTCTAGCTCCATCCTATCTTGCCGATTGTATTGTACCATATGTCCCGGCAAAAAATCTGCGTTCAAAGGACTCCGGCTTGTTAGTGATTCCCAAAGCCCAAAAAAAGTCTGCGGGCTATAGAGCGTTTTCCGTTCGGGCTCCAGTACTCTGGAATGCCCTCCCGGTAACAGTTCGAGATGCCACCTCAGTAGAAGCATTTAAGTCTCACCTTAAAACTCATTTGTATACCCTAGCCTTTAAATAGACTCCCTTTTTAGACCAGTTGATCTGCTGTTTCTTTTCTTTTTCTTCTATGTCCCACTCTCCCCTGTGGAGGGGGTCCGGTCCGATCCGGTGGCCATGTACTGCTTGCCTGTGTATCGGCTGGGGACATCTCTGCGCTGCTGATCCGCCTCCGCTTGGGATGGTTTCCTGCTGGCTCCGCTGTGAACGGGACTCTCGCTGCTGTGTTGGATCCGCTTTGGACTGGACTCTCGCGACTGTGTTGGATCCATTGTGGATTGAACTTTCACAGTATCATGTTAGACCCGCTCGACATCCATTGCTTTCCTCCTCTCTAAGGTTCTCATAGTCATCATTGTCACCGACGTCCCACTGGGTCATTATTGTCACCGATGTCCCACTGGGTGTGAGTTTTCCTTGCCCTTTTGTGGGCCTACCAAGGATGTCGTGGTGGTTTGTGCAGCCCTTTGAGACACTAGTGATTTAGGGCTATATAAGTAAACATTGATTGATTGATTGATTGATTGATTGATTTCAAGTGTTGCTGGTCTGTGGGAATCATCTTCAAACAATATAAAAAATGACAGAGTGAAACAATAAATGGTGCTATTCTGCACTAAATCTTATTTATATTCATTTCCATATTTATTGTAGCATCTTCAAATATACCACAATTAAAGGATACACACAATTGCTGTTATATAATACTGACAAATGTTAATTGACAGTAATATTCTTAAACAAACAAATGAAAGACTGAATGGCTAAACACAGCACAGTGTGCCTAATGCAGAATAAAAATGAGTTAGCACCCTATATGTTTCATTTAGTGATTTAGTTACTTCAGTGTGTTCCTTTTAATTAAGTATATACATTATCTCAAATAACTCTAGTATTAAAAGTACAAATATTTAGATTTAAAAAAATAGATTTTCGAGCATAAAGATCCGGTATTGGCGGTATCGATATTTCAGTATCGATCCACACATCACTACAAAAATGTGACTTGTGAAATGCAGAAATTGTGACTGGTCGCGTGCATGCCGTCACTCCCCAAGACACAAGAAGAAAGCAAATATGTTTGCTAAGCTAAATGACAAAAATAGTAACTCATAGTGACTTGAATGAGTATCTTTTTTCTGAATACTGTTTTGAAAATAGTAGCGCGTTAGATTATGAAATGAATTAATTAACTCATATTATGTTCTACATATGGTGAATGTTTGTATTTCATGAATTCATTAACGTGGACCTCGACTTAAAAAAGTTGAAAAACTTATTCGGGTGTTACCATTTAGTGGTCAATTCTACGGAATATGCACTGCACTGTGCAATTTACTAATACAAGTCTCAATCAATCAAAATCACTAGGAGAAAGCGAACCACCAGGTTTAAGTAAATAATGGTTTAGCCCATAATAAATTAATGAGCCTTAGTTGGACATTTGCATGTGGACTGGGTTAACTCTCTCACGAGAAGAGGCAATAAATTCAGATTTCGGAATACAAAAGCGATAGCTCTATGCTGGAGGAGAGACTCCATGTGTATCTTCACGTCAACATTTAAGTTACAACATCGAGAGGTGATTTTCTGGTCACTTATACATGAACATCTCCTTACATGGTCAGGTTGTACTCTCCTGAACTAACACACACCCAGACAGAGAAAGAAGTAATATAAGACGGTGGTTCGGCTCCTCCAAGTTAGGAGTGCCTCAATTTTTTGACTTGACCTCCTCCAGGTACTGCAGTCTTGTATAATGATGCTCACTTGTAAAAAAGTAATGTTTTGTTCAGCAAAGCGTCTCTGACCCCTCTTTTGATCCAAAACCCCTCTTTTGATCCAGCCCCATAGTAGTGCAAATGACTTGTGTTGATTCTCTAATACTAGTTACCATGAATTGATTTACGTGGACCCCGACTTAAACAAGTTGAAAAACTTATTCGAGTGTTACCATTTAGTGGTCAATTGTACAGAATATGTACTAAACTGTGCAATTTACTAATAAAAGTCTCAATCAATCAATCAAAATCACTAAGAGAAAGCGAACCACCAGGTTTAAGTAAATAATGGTTTAGCCCATAATAAATTAATGAGCCTTACTTGGCCATTCGCATGTGGACTGGGTGAACTCTCTCATGAGAGGAGGCAATAAATTCATACTTCGGAATACAAAAGCGATAGCTCTATCCTGGAGGAGAGACTCCGTGTGTATCTGCACGTCAACATTTAAGTTACAACACCTAGAGGTTGTTTTCCAGTCACTTACACATGAACATCTACTTACATGGTCAGGTTGTACCATCCTGAATTAACACACACCCAGACAGAGAAAGAATGAATATAAGACGGTGGTTTGGTGGTTGACCTCCTCCAGGCACTGCAGTCCTGTAAAATGATGCTCACTTGTAATAAAGTAGCGTTTTGTTCAGCAAAGCGTCTCTGACGTGTCTTTTGATCCAGCCCCACTGCCGTGTCACCCTTCTGCCCAGGAGAGGGTGACAAGACCAGAAATACACATCAATTACTACAAAAAAGTGGTCATATTAGACTAATGCATCACTGCAAATGACCTATTTTGATTCTCTAATGCTAGTTACCATGAATTGATTTATGTGGACCCCGTTTTAAACAAGTTGAAAAACTTTTTCGAGTGTTACCATTTAGTGGTCAATTGTACGGAATATGCACTGCACTGTGCAATTTACTAATAAAAGTCTCAATCAATCAATCAAAATCACTAGGAGAAAGCGAACCACCAGGTTTAAGTAAATAATGGTTTAGCCCATAATAAATTAATGAGCCTTAGTTGGACATTTGCATGTGGACTGGATATACTCTCTCACGAGAAGAGGCAATAAATTCAGACTTCGGAATACAAAAGCGAAAGCTCTATCCTGGAGGAAAGACTCCATGTGTATCTTCACGTCAACATTTAAGTTACAACACCTAGAGGTTCTTTTCCGGTGACTTACACATGAACATCTCCTTACATGGTCAGGTTGTACTCTTCTGAATTAACACACACCCAGACAGATAACGAAGGAATATAAGACGACGGTTCGGCTCCTCCAAGTTAGGAGTGCCTCATTTTTTTGATTAGACCTCCTCCAGGTACTGCAGTCTTGTATAATGATGCTCACTTGTAAAAAAGTAATGTTTTGTTCAGCAAAGCGTCTCTGACGTCTCTTTTGATCCAGCCCCACTGCCGTGTCGCCCTTCTGCCCAGGAGAGGGTGACAAGACCAGAAATACACATCAATTACTACAAAAAAGTGGTCATATTAGACTAATGCATCACTGCAAATAACCTATTTTGATTCTCTAATGCTAGTTACCATGAATTGATTGATGTGGACCCCGACTTAAGTAAGTTGAAAAACTTTTTCGAGTGTTACCATTTAGTGGTCAATTGTACAGAATATGTACTGAACTGTGCAATCTACTAATACAAGTTTCAATCAATCAAATAAGTTTTATGAGTCTGTGAGTGTAGAGCAAATCAAGTAAACAATTGTTAAACTACTATAGTCACAATAGAATGTGCCCTTTAAATTGCAGAAACAACCCCAATGACAATAGATAAGGTCATCGCACAAGTAGTTTTTGACTACATCAAGATGGGAAATGTGCATGACCACGCCTCATGTAATGCTGCATACAGCCAGTGGCCAGTGCAAGTAAATCTGCTATTTCGGCGTGGGCAATGGGTGAGAAAATGACAATGGCCCCAGGCCTAAAGCAGTAAAAAGACGTGTTACTACACTAATCCTAGAGCCCACTTTATTGTAAAGCTTCTTGTTTTTTTTTTTTTTTTTTTTTTTTATGTGAAAGAGCTGCGACTGCAATCAAATTAAATATTACAAACAGTGAAATAATATGAAAATCAAGCTTTACCTCAAATTAAAAAGAACTATGGACAAAAGGATGTAACAGAAAGCGTTAAATTCAGTTCCGTTCCGAATTAGTTCAGTCTGCAATAATAAACCCTGATGAAACAATCAATCAATGTTTATTTATATTGCCCTAAATCAAAAATGTCTCAAAGGACCGTACAAACCACTACGACTACGACATCCTCGGAAGAACCCACATAAGGGCAAGGAAAACTCACACCCAGTGGGCAAGGAGAACTCACACCCAGTGGGACGCCAGTGACAATGATGACTATGAGAACCTTGGAGAGGACCTCATATGTGGGCATATGGGGTCCAAGGATGAGGGCTCCTCACGTCTTCACATTGTTTATAACGGGAGCCTCCAGCAGCAAAAGCTATTCGGACCGAGAAAATTACAATTTCCCCATTAATTTGAGCGAGGATGAAAGATTTGTGGATGATGATATTGATACGAAGGACTAGAAAAAAAAATTAAAAATGAAAATAAAGTTTAAAAAAACAAAAAAGGCGATTGCTTTGGGATGGATTCAGATGTTTTTAGACACATTTACTAGGATAATTCTGGGAGATCCCTTATCTATCTATTGTGTCGCTAGTGTTTTAGTGAGATTAAATAGTACCTGATAGTCGGAGGGGTGTCTCCACGGGTGTCTTGAGGCCTGTCTCTGAGGGAAGTCGACGTCAGCTGCATGGACCGGTAAGAGGCGACTTTTTACCACAATTTTCTCACCGAAAGCTGCCGGTTAACAAGTGGTCGGGAACCATGTTCCATTGACCGCTCTGATCCATAGTAAAGCTTCACCTCCGGGATTTTTAAACAAGGAATCACCGTGTGTTTGTGTGGCTAAAGGCTAAAGCTTCCCAACTCCATCTTTCTACTTTGACTTCTCCATTATTAATTGAACAAATTGCGAAAGATTCAGCAACACAGATGTCCAGAAAACTCTTTAAATGCGCAATGAAAAGAGACGACTTTTAGCCGCAAATGGTGCCGCGCTAATATTTCCTGACAGTCCGTGACGACAGGAAATATTATCATTCCGCGACGTTTTCAACAGGAAACTCCGCGGGAAATTTAAAATCGCAATTTAGTCAACTAAACCGGCCGTAATATTTTATCATTGATATATAAACTATCAGACTGCGTGCTCGGTAGTAGTGGGTTTCAGTAGTCCTTAAAAGCTTGCTGACTATAACACACCTCATAAACAATGTTAGTGATAATGGCGTTATTTTTGTCAGTAACAAGTAATTTAATTACCGTTCCCATTGTTGTAGGTGATAATGGCGTTATTTTTGTGAGTAACGAGTAATTTAATTACCATTCCCATTGTTGTAACGCCATTGCTGTTATTAGAATGTGATGGCTGGTTGCTCCAGTGTGGTTGAATTAAGAGCAAGGTGTCAGGTTTCGGCCACATATCAGCTGCCTCACTACACGCTCTGACTGACATACCACAAGACCTGCAGTAATTGTGACGAGCCGCACCCATGGACATTCAAAGGTAGCGGTCTCAAACTGCAAGTACCGACGCTACTTGTTGCTCATTGAAATGAACGGCAAGAATTTTAATGTAATGCATGTTATGTCCAGGAAAGAAATCGTTATCCACGTCTGCCACAAGTAACTTTAATTGTACCTTACATCAACACATGCCAACACGACACTGCTGCTAACCCAACCCCAAGCTTAAATGCAGCAATATTTTAATCAGATTCATCTCATTTCGGAATGTGGATGAATCATGTTTAATCGCAGGTGATTACTGGCTTGCATGGTTAAAATTATATCAAGAAAAGACACCAATATTTGTACACAAATGCATTTTATTGTCAGAATGTCATCCAAGAACGTTTTTAAACGTTTTACTTGACTGCATGTCATTTATTTGCCCAAAACTTGCTAACAGTTTTTTATATAAAGTTCATTCAGACTGTATTTTGTTCTACGGTTGCAGATAATTGCATTACTTAAAGGCCTACTGAAACCCACTACTACCGACCACGCGGTCTGATAGTTTATATATCAATGATGAAATATTAACATTGCAACACATGCCAATACGGCCGGTTTAGTTTACTAAATTACAATTTTAAATTTCCCGCGGAGTTTCTTGTTGAAAACGTCGCGGAATGATGATGCGTGTTTGTAACATCTCGGGTTGGAAGGGACATATTAGCCCAGCACCACTTACGGCTAAAAGTCGTCTCTTTTCATCGCATAAATACACAGTAATTTGGACATCTGTGTTGCTGAATCTTTTGCAATTTGTTCAATTAATAATGGAGACTATAAAGAATAATGCTGTTGGTGGAAAGCGGTGGATTGCAGCTACCTTTAGCACCGAAACACAGCCTGTGTTTCTTTTTTTTGTTGTGAAGCTTTATCACATAGCGGTCAAGAAAACATGTTTTTCTACATCAACAAGCAAGTTTTTGGATGGGAAAATTGTTATATTAAGTCGGCGCTTACCGGAGACGTCAGTGGATTATGCGACTTCCTCCTGCAGCTCAAAAAAGCAGCTGTGATCTTGGCTCCTCCATTGGCTTCTCTGAGAGACACTGGCGTTCACCGCAGCCATCTGACTTTCAGGTATGACTTTACAATCCCACTAAAACACTATTAAAACAATAAGCAGATAAGGGATCTTCCAGAATTATCCTAGTAAATGTGTCTAACTACATCTGAAAAAGTCCCACTGTCGCCGCCTGGAGCCGTCGCTTTTTTTTTTGTGCTTCATTATAACTTTCCTCATCCACGAATCTTATCCTCGCTCAAATTAATGGGGAAGTTGTCGCCTTCTCGTTCTGAATAGCTGTTGCTGCTGGAGGCTCACATTATAAACAATGTGAGGAGACCTAAAACCGGTGACGTCACGCGCACATCATCTGATACTTCCGTTAAAGGCAAGGCTTTTTTATTAGCGACAAAAAGTTGCGAACTTTATCGTCGATGTTCTCTACTAAATCCTTTCAGCAAAAATATGGAAATATCGCGAAATGATCAAGTATGACACATAAAATGGACCTGCTATCCCCGTTTAAATAAGAAAATCTCATTTCAGTAGGCCTTAAAAAGCCTAATGTTCCTTTGTCTTTTTACCTATGTTTATATTTTTGGTAACGTATTGGGTTTTCGACTTTCAATATTTCAAAATTAATTTACGGAATATCTATTTTTATACATTATTATTTCAATGCATATCATACGGCACATTGCAATCTATTGAGTTCAGATTAATGCAAAATGTTGTAAAATACAGCACAAAGTGTTTTTATTCTAAACTCAGTTAACATAAACATACTTAATGTTAAAGATGTTATCAAACCCAATAGTATATAAAGTAATAAAATGAAGAATAACATCAGTTATTTTACCGAGGAACTAATAATTACTCTTACAACGAGGTAAGTGAGTTACTTACTCAGTTTTTGGGAGAACTAATTTGTAACTGTAACTAATTACTTTATAACGATACTGTCAGAGTTGCCACTGACAGTTTGTTTGTGTTTTAGCTTCTCCTTTGCGTGTTTAGTACTTCCCGTCCTTAGTTCCTTTCTAGTGCTCTTATTTTGGTTCAGCTTCCTGTTTGTCTCCCTGTGTCCTCTTTTTACTCAGCTGCGGCTCATTGGCATCTGGTCACACCTGATGTCAATCAGCCAGCTCCTATTTTACCTGCTTTGTTCCTCCAGTCAGTTCCTGGATCATTATATTGTCGTTGCCACATGTCACTCTTGTCGTGCTACCTGTCGTGTCGTTTTGTTACAGCTACTACCTGTCATGCTACATTTTGTCCTGGTTGTCGTAACGGTAAGCTGTTTTTGTTAGCATTAGTTATTTCCAGTTTTTCTGTTTGCTATCCACTAGCTTCCATGCTAAAGTTCATTTTTGTTTTCTAGCTTCCAGTGCTAGCTCCCTTAGTTTGTTATTCCGCCCACGTGCGTGGTTTTTGTTTGTTCTTGTTTAGTTTTAATTAAATCATGTTTTCATACTCTATGCCTGTCTCTGCATCTTGGGGTTCATCAACAACAAAGACCTCTGACAGATACGATGACCATGACTGCTCATAACACCAATTCCACCGCAACGTAGGCTAACCAGTAGCCACAACAACACAACGCTTTCTCATTATGCACCAATGGTGGTTGGCGAGGAAGGTTGCATTCAGGAACACTTGTAATCATGAGTATCAAACATTACAACTCCAGTAGGTTGTTTGTTGCATGTTCCACAGAGAGGGACAAGCGGTAGGGAATGGATGCATGGATAGAGTTTCTATATTAGTGCAATCATTCTGACAATTTGTACCTGTACCTGTTTCTGTACTGTTTAAGCTCCGGCATCGTTTAGAAAAAAATATAAAATTATATATTTTCCCACCCCGGACAGGTGGCCTGTATATTACAGGGTAGAAGCAGTTTAATCAAATATGTGTTATTAAATAACATATTTGCATTTTATTTTGATTAAAAAAATGACTTTGCCTTGATACCTGTGTTGCATTGAGCTTATTGTTGCCCTCTACATTTTGCACCATAGTGGTGGTCTGCATGGATGTACATCAACTTTGCATGTCTTAAATTATTATTTTTGGCAATGATTGTCATTCGATTCCAACACAGTTTTCAACAATAGAATAATAGTTTTACTATGGCCATCTCTAATGTCTGGGTTAAGATCATAAATAACACCGTTTGAGTTGTTCTTAGCAGAAGTATAACCTTAGACGGTCAATAAATAAAACTAGAGATGCCACAGTAAAGGAGAGCTAAAGCAGCATTGTCCCAATAAACTCCAATGCATAATTCTATCAATGAGATTTAAAGGCCTCACATACTTACAGAAAAGTTAATATTTGAAAATATCGCCCTGACCTTGACGACTTCATCAACTGACAAAACTGGCCAATGGCACTTTATTACAACAGAAATGACTTTGTGCTATAAACAGGGATTTACGGATGCACTCCTCTTTATGTGGGAAGATAAAAGACAGACTGGATTACAGGAGGAATGATTCATAATGAGCCTGGAAAAGAACCAATGAATATTCAATTATAGTCCTCTACTCAGGACTCCAGTCAAGATGAAGACCAAAACAAAAAGGGATCAAAGTAGTGTTCACTTCACATACTGTCTCACACTTCACTTCAATTTTGTTCCACACTTTGTTATAATAAGGTATAATCCCAATACAACCCATCACTTACTACCACTAGCCCTCAACCACTACCACTACACCCTCTAAATCAGGGGTCCCCAAACTAAGGCCTGCGGGTCGGAACCGGCCCACCAGCGTCCAAAATCCGGCCCGCTGGAAGCCCCAAGTTGGGTCTGGCATCTCGCACCTTCCGCTTCACAATACCATAGGTTTTCTATGGGGTTAAGGTCAGGTGAGTTTGCAGGCCAATCAAGAACAGGGATACCATGGTCCTTAAACCAGCTACTGGTAGATTTGGCACTGTGTGCAGGTGCCAAGTCATGTTGGAAAATGAAATCTTCACTTCCATAAAATTGATCCGCGGCAGGCAGCATAAAGTGTTCTAAAACTTCCTGGTAGACTGCTGCATTGACCCTAGACCTCAGGAAACACAGTGGACCAACACCAGCAGATGACATGGCACCGCAGACCATTACCGATTGTGGAAATTTGACACTGGACTTCAGGCAACTTGGATTCTGTGCCTCTCCTGTCTTCCTCCAGACTCTAGGACCTTGATTTCCAAAGGAGATACAACATTTACTTTCATCTGAAAACATAACTTTGGACCACTCAGCAGCAGTCCAGTCCTTTTTGTCTTGAGCCCAGGCGAGACGCTTTTGACGTTGTCTCTTATTCAAGAGTGGCTTTACACAAGGAATGCGACAGCTGAAGCCCATATCTTGCATACGTCGGTGCGTGGTGGTTCTTGAAGCACTGACTCCAGCTGCCAGTCCACTCTTTGTGGATCTCCCCCACATTTTTTAATCGGTTTTGTTTGACAATCCTCTCCAGGGCGCGGTTATCCCTCTTGCTTGTACACTTTTTTCTACCACATCTTTGTCTTCCCTTCGCCTCTCTATTAATGTGCTTGGACAGAGAGCTCTGGGAACATTCAACCTCTTTGGCAATGACCTTTTGTGTCTTGCCCTCCTTCTTTAAAGTATCAATGGTCATCTTTTGGACAGTTGTCAAGTCATCAGTCTTCCCCATGATTGTGTGTCATACAGAATCAAAAGGAGAGACCATTTATTGATTGATTGATTAAAGGCTTTTCCAGGTGTTTTTGAGTTAGTTAGCTAATTAGAGTGTGGCACCAGGTGTTCAATATCTGACTTTTTTCACCATATTCTAATTTTCTGAGACGTATTATTTTCAGGTCTCCCCATGTCTAGCATTAAAAGATTACAGTTTGGTACAAAATGCGGCTGCTAGACTTTTGACAAGAACAAGAAAGTTTGATCACATTACGCCTGTACTGGCTCACCTGCACTGGCTTCCTGTGCACTTAAGATGTGACTTTAAGGTTTTACTACTTACGTATAAAATACTACACGGTCTAGCTCCATCCTATCTTGCCGATTGTATTGTACCATATGTCCCGGCAAGAAATCTGCGTTCAAAGGACTCCGGCTTATTAGTGATTCCCAAAGCCCAAAAAAAAGTCTGCGGGCTGTAGAGCTTTTTCATTTCGGGCTCCAGTACTCTGGAATGCCCTCCCGGTAACAGTTCGAGATGCTACCTCAGTAGAAGCATTTAAGTCTCACCTTAAAACTCATTTGTATACTCTAGCCTTTAAATAGACTCCCTTTTTAGACCAGTTGATCTGCCGTTTCTTTTCTTTTTCTTCTATGTCCCACTCTCCTTTGTGGAGGGAGTCCGGTCCGATCGGTGGCCAGGTACTGCTCGCATGTGTATCGGCTGGGGACATCTCTACGCTGCTGCTCAGCCTCCGCTTGGGATGGTTTCCTGCTGGCTCTGCTGTGAACGGGACTCTCGCTGCTGTGTTGGATCCGCTTTGGACTGGACTCTCGCGACTGTGTTGGATCCATTATGGATTGATCTTTCACAGTATCATGTTCTCATATGTTCTCATAGTCATCAGTATCATCTGTATCACAGTATCATGTTCTCATAGTCATTATTGTCACCGATGTCCCACTGGGTGTGAGTTTTCCTTGCCCCTTATGTGGGTCCTACCGGGGATGTCGTAGTGGTTTGTGCAGCCCTTTGAGACACTAGTGATTTTAGGGCTATATAAGTAAACATTGATTGATTGATTGATTGATAATTTAGGGTTTTCATTGGTTGTCAGCTATAATCATCTCCTTTTTGGCAAAAAACACTTGAAATGTATCCGTCTGTTTGGAATGAATGTATACATTCTACAAGTTTGACTATCTAAATGGAATTAATGAAATAAATAAACTTTTTTCATGATATTCTAATAATACGACCAGTATCTGTATTATATATATATATATATATATATATATATATATATATATATATATATATATATATATATATATATATATATATATATATATATATATATATACATATATATATAATAGACCGGGCCCCGGCCACATTTTTTTAAACCAATGCGGCCTTGAATCAAAATGTTTGGGGACCCTGTGCTCTAAATGAAGTAAAAAGCTTTGTAATCTTCCCTAGGACTTTGGAATACCACTCGGTACGTCACTGCATAGTTCACGTTCGGGCAAGTAAGCCATGCAAATAGTTGTACCGACGGCAACATTTTGGAGGCAAAACTGTACATCGTTATGTATTTCAATACATTTTGATACGTTTTTAAATAAAGGAGGACACAAAAAAATTCATTTTTGGTTTCATTTTAACAGAACATTTATGAGAAAAGTAATGATTAAACAAATCTTTCTTATTGCATCCAAAGAACAATATTAGAATTCAAATGAAAAGGCTCATGGGCTTTTCTTATTGCACTCAAAAAAACAATTTAAAATTATTCTGCATATCAGATAAAGTTTGCCATAATCTAGAAGTAGGTTAGAATAGAATATACAAATTTGACCTTATATTAAATGCTTCATGATTTATGGTTGCCAAACCGACAGAAATGGAGTTAATGGCTGAGATCGTTTGTTTTCTTTACATTTATCATGCTTCAGTTGATGAATAAACGAATAACTGCACGGAGAAGAAGCCTCCATCTGTGACTGTTGTCTCTTGTGAATTTTGTGAAGGTATGTCATTTTGATGTTTTTCACATTTGCAAGGTTTAAAGTTTTAGTATTTTAGTATTATCATTCAGTATTTTTGTCCTAACGTTAGTTGGGGTGGCAAGCTGGCGAACATTATAAACTAGTGAAGTCTGAAGTGAATTGTATTTATATAGCGCTTTTTCTCCTGTGACTCAAAGCGCTTTACACTATGTAAAGCGCTTTGAGTCACTAGAGAAAAGCGCTATATAAATATAATTCACTTAACTTCACTACATAGTGAAACCCAATATCTAAGTTACATTTAAACCAGTGTGGGTGGCACTTGGGTAAAAGGTCTTGCCCAAGGACACAACGGCAGTGACTAGGATGGCGGAAGCGGGGATCGAACCTGGAATCCTCAAGTTGCTGGCACGGCTACTCTACCAACCGAGCTATACCGCCCCTAACGTTTCAAACTAACATGTAATATATTATATAACTAATGCAGAAATTAAGCATTTTGAATCTGAAATGCCTCAATCTGAAGGCCTAGATTCATACCCTCTACTCCTTGTCATGCCCACTACCTCTACATGCAAAGAGTTATTGGAACACCACTACCATCATGGGAACATGAAAAATGTAGGGATTGGGCTAAAAAGTAGGGGTGAGGGGGTGTATTGGGATTGGGCCTAAGACATCTTTGAAAGGCAGATGGAATCTGATTGAATGTTATTTATGATTCAATATAACTAATGTTTTGTTGGAACGCCTTCAGGGCATTCATTTTCTGTGGCTTCAAGAAGCTTCTAAAGCCTCAACATTAATGTCTGTATTTTCACCAAGATGTGATAAAGGGAGATTGGGACCACTGTGCAAAGTTCACCCACAAGTCTTCAGTTTTTAGTAATATCTTTAACAGTCAATTTAACCCGATTTTAGTACCGTATTTCAATCAATCAATCAATCAATCAATCAATGTTTATTTATATACCCCCAAATCACAAATGTCTCAAAGGACTGCACAAATCATTACGACTACAACATCCTCGGAAGAACCCACAAAAGGGCAAGGAAAACTCACACCCAGTGGGCAGGGAGAATTCACATCCAGTGGGACGCCAGTGACAATGCTGACTATGAGAAACCTTGGAGAGGACCTCAGATGTGGGCAACCCCCCGCCTCTAGGGGACCGAAAGCAATGGATGTCGAGCGGGTCTAACATGATACTGTGAAAGTTCAATCCATAGTGGTTCCAACACAGCCGCGAGAGTTCAGTTCAAGCGGATCCAAGACAGCAGCGAGAGTCCCGTCCACAGGAGACCATCTCAAGCGGAGGCGGATCAGCAGCGTAGAGATGTCCCCAACCGATACAGGCGAGCGGTGCATCCTGGGTCCCGACGAGCGGTCCATCCTGGGTCTCGACTCTGGACAGCCAGTACTTCATCCATGGTCATCGGACCGGACCCCCTCCACAAGGGAGGGGGGGACATAACCCTCTAATTTTCTCAAAAATCGACAGCACCTTATAACCCGATGTGCCCAATGTGCTTATTAATTCTGCTTAATAATTTTTTGGTACACGGTGTAATGATAAGTGTGACCAGAAGATGGCAGTCACACATAGGATATTTGTGTGGACTGCATGTTGACGCCCTCTGTTAAATAAATGACACTAGCAAGTACACGTAAACAAGCAAACCCCAAACGCTGTATTATTGAGAATATAGAATATAACACACAGGGCTCTAAAATCTGTCAAAGTGTTTTAGTACAACTTTGGTAAGCTAATTACAGCTACCATAGTCATATGTACCGTTCTTAAACAACCAAGTATTATTATGGTGTAAAAATACAACATAAAAACTTGTGCACTCTGTTTTCTTTCCTAGCATTTAAACCAGTATTTGTTTTGTAAAAAAGAAAAAAAAAAATCAAATCATTTAGGCGTAAAAAATATGAAGACATTTTGGAATTATGTTTTTTTATTTTCCTGTGTTTAGTATTATTTGTTTTTCAGCACTCTTACTTTTTTATTTCCACTTCCTACCACTTCACCTCTGGTTTGAGCGCTAGTCATTTGTTGACTTGCCTACTGTAGTTTTTTGACTCAGCTGTGGTTCATTGTGGCTAACATTCTGGTGCTACCTGAGTTTTTTGCATTAAATCATATTCCTCATGTTTACTTGCAGCGGGTCCTGTATCTACATCCTGAGGTCATGCCATACGGCCCACATCGTAACACATTCAAGACCATAGTGCTTAAAAGTGTAACAATGCCGGGGGTCGTCCTTCCAGGATGTGTCTGAACGACATGAAGCAGCTTGCAGGTAAGAAAAATTATTTGTTTTACATAAATTATGGGAAACGATACAAAAGAAACGTGCACATAGCACTGGAAGCTAACGGGATAGCTACTCAGGAAAAACTAAAGCGGAAATTGGCGCAAGAATCACAAGGAATATATAATAGTTTCATGAGAGCAAACAAAATCACCAGGATGAGTGAGACGAAAAGGCAGGACTAAATAGCTCTCTGATTAGTGCCCGGCAGCAGGTGAGTGTGCCGAACACTAATCAGAGGCAGGTGAAAACAATCAGCACCCATGGCAACCAAAACAGACAAACTCAACAGTGCTGAAAACAGAAGTGAAATCTCTCAGGTTTAAACACTAATGACATCGATTATTTAGACAAGAAGCAAGGAATCATGCAGAGACAGAGTTCAATTTAGCTCATGAGCAGATACGTATTTCGGGCTGTGTTCTAGTTACAGATCCAAACTACGTTCTAAAAATCAAGCCCGCGCTCCTCCTCTATTTACTAGGAAAGTCCCTATTACATCACTGTCGCTGTGGGAAGGGGTAGACTCGACAACTCCAGTTAGACACAATATATGATTATACAAAAATGCAAATACGTTGACACTTGGTGCTATCGCCCAGTCTCTGCTTTGTCTGGTCCCGGAACCCAATGTTCAGCTTTGGTAGTCAGCAGGCGGAGTCTGGACAAAACACTGATAAACAGAGGCTAGCTGTCTCCTGGATTGCTAGCTTTGCACAAATACAGAAATACCACTTCAGCACAAATTGACAATACTTTATAGTAACGGCACTTAAGCATAAAGTTATGATGATAATATGTACATAATTATTCTAACAAAATCGCAAGTGAATCACAACCTAACGAAAACGTAAACAAACTGATCCGAGCAACAGATCATAACAAAGTTCAGATATTACTAACATTAAGTAGGTTTGTGTGTATAGTATGTCTGTGGTGGGGAGTGTTGGAACACATTTATGGTTGATATATCATGATAACCGTCTAGGGGTTCCGGTTTGGTAACCGCAGGATTAGGTCTGTGCTTTTTGCAGATGATGTGGTCCTGATGGCTTCATCTGACCGGAATCTTCAGCTCTCGCTGGATCGGTTCGCAGCCGAGTGTGAAGCGACCGGAATGAGAATCAGCACCTCCAAGTCCGAGTCCATGGTTCTCGCCCGGAAAAGGGTGGAATGCCATCTCCGGGTTGGGGAGGAGACCCTGCCCCAAGTGGAGGAGTTCAAATACCTAGGAGTCTTGTTCACGAGATAGGGTGAGAAGCTCTGCCATCCGGGAGGGACTCAAAGTAAAGCCGCTGCTCCTTCACATCGAGAGGAGCCAGATGAGGTGGTTCGGGCATCTGGTCAGGATGCCACCCGAACGCCTCCCTAGGGAGGTGTTTAGGGCACGTCCAACCGGTAGGAGGCCACGGGGAAGACCCAGGACACGTTGGGAAGACTATGTCTCCCGGTTGGCCTGGGAACGCCTCGGGATCCCCCGGGAAGAGCTAGACAAAGTGGCTGGAGATAGGGAAGTCTGGGTTTCCCTGCTTAGGCTGTTGCCCCCGCGACCCGACCTCGGATAAGCGGAAGATGATGGATGGATGATGGATGGATATCATGATAGTGCTGTATACATACATAAAATTCTATATGTTCAATAACAATAAGTGTGGTTCACTTTACTGGTCAATTTGCTCATCAGGCGTCAAACATTCAAGGCAACACATCGTTAATTTGGCTAACTGTGTTGGATGTCTTGTGGACACAACTGCTGTTGTTTTAGACTCAAATCACCAAGGGTTGAAAAAAATTCTGCTTGATGTTCGCTCATTTTTGGGAGCACTAGAGCCACGCTAGTATAATCCATCTACATTTGCTTGTTTTGACGTTTAAAGGATTATTAGACGAGAGGTTAATTTGCTGGCTGTGTGGAAAGTATGTGGCGTCCTTGAAGATACACTCAAGAAAGAAAACAAGATGAATAAGAATCATCTCCAACACAACTGCTGATTATATAATTTACAATGCCAATTTTATTTGTTGGTTGGTATTAACATTCAGTTTATTTTGAACACGCACACAATACGATTACATTGTAATGCATATTTCTAATTATTTCATCACAGCATGTGCAAAAAGGAGCAGAGCTTTTTGTATCATTGCAGTTTCATCTCATTTCTTTGTTCTCGGTTTGTAACACAACAGTGAATGAATAAATTAGTAAATAAATAAATTAATACACAATAGGTAAGTAAATAATTGTAAAATACATAATTAAATATTAGATGTACAAACCCTGTTTTTATATGAGTTGGGAAATTGTGTTAGATGTAAATATAAACGGAATACAATGATTTGCAAATCATTTTCAACCCATATTCAGTTGAATGCACTACAAAGACAAGATATTTGATGTTCAAACTCATAAACTATTTTTTTTTTTTGAAAATAATAATCAACTTAGAATTTCATGGCTGCAACACGTGCCAAAGTAGTTGGGAAAGGACATGTTCACCACTGTGTTACATCACCTTTTCTATTAACAACACTCAATAAACGTTTGGGAACTGAGGAAACTAATTGTTGAAGCTTTGAAAGTGGAATTTTTTTCCCATTCTTGTTTTATGTAGAGCTTCAGTCGTTCAACAGTCCGGTGTCTCCGCTGTCGTATTTTACGCTTCATAATGCGCCACACATTTTCGATGGAAGACAGGTCTGAACTGCAGGCGGGCCAGGAAAGTACCCGCACTCTTTTCTTACGAAGCCACGCTGTTGTAACACTTGTCTTGCTGAAATAAGGTTTCTTGGATGACAACATATGTTGCTCCAAAACCTGTATGTACCATTCAGCATTAATGGTGCCTTCACAGATGTGTAAGTTACCCATGCATTGGGCACTAATACACCCCCATACCATCACAGATGCTGGCTTTTGAACTTTGCGCCTAGAACAATTCGAATGGTTATTTTCCTCTTTGTTCTGGAGGACACCGTGTCCTCTGTTTCTAAATATAATTTGAAATGTGGACTCGTCAGACCACAGAACACCTTTCCACCTTGCATCAGTCCATCCTAGATGAGCTTTGGCCCTGCCAAGCCGGCGGCGTTTCAGGATATTGTTGATAAATGGGTTTTGCTTTGCATAGTACAGCTTTAACTTGCACTTACATATGTAACGACCAACTGTAGTTACTGACAGTGGTTTTATGAAGTGTTCCTGAGCCTATGTGGTGATATCCTTTCCACACCGATGTCGGTTTTTGATGCAGTACCGCCTGAGGGATCAATGGTCCATAATATCATTGCTTACGTGCATTGATTTCTCCAGATTCTCTGAACTTTTTTGATGATTTTACAGACCGTAGATGGTAAAATCCCTAAATTCCTTGCAATAGCTCGTTGAGAAATGTTGTACTAAAACTGTTCGACAATTTGCTTACAAAGTGGTGACCCTCACCCCATCCTTGTTTGTGAATTACTTAGCATTTTATGGAAGCTGCTTTTATACCCAATCATGGCACCCAACTGTTCCTAATTAGACTGCACACCTGTGGGATGTTCCATATAAGTGTTTGATGAGCATTCCTCAACTTTATCTGCATTTATTGCCACCTTTCCCAACTTCTTTGTCACATATTGCTGGCATCAAATTCTAAAGTTAATGATTATTAAAAAAAAAAATGTTTATCAGTTTGAACATCAAATATGTTGTCTTTGTAGCATATTCAACTGAATATGGGTTGAAAATTATTTACAAATCATTGTATTCCGTTTATATTTACATCTAACACTATTTCCCATCTTTTATGGAAACGGGGTTTGTATTAACATGTACAAATGAATTAAGTTCTCATGAATGAAAAGTTTAGTAGTTTATGGTTCACTTCGCTCCTAGGAGATGAGTATGATTACCAAATAATCTATTGTTTTTTTATAAAGATTTTTTTTTAAAGATTCAAGATGTTTATCAGTATTTTTCTTCTATGTACTTAGTGAACACTTGTAGTTTGAACAGTTTTTCAAACTGAATCACATTAGTGCTTTGTTCGATTTTCTTGCTTTATTTATTCTATAATTTAATTCCACTTACTGATATGCAAAATATTTTAAGTGCTGTACGTACATACAAATGTTTTAAATTAGATTTTCTTCTCAGGTTATATTTCTCCTCTTTTGATGAGAAGAATTGCTGAACATTCTTGGGTAGCAGGTTGTAGTTTGGTTTGTACATAATTTTAGCTGTTGGCAAACTCCTCAAATCATTGAATTTCAATCTTTTTGATTCAATAAATAAAGGGTTTGAATGTCCAACATAATGTATTATCCTGACTATTCTTTTTTTGTAACACCGTTGGTGAATGAAGCATACTTTTGGAGTTATTTTCTTTGTATTTCTACACAATAACTCAGATATGATAACACTAGAGAGCAGGAGACGTTATAGGATGAGTTTTGGCGCAGAACGTATTTTTCATTATTTATGTGTTTATTGCTACTTCATCCATCCATTTTCTACCGCTTATTCCCTTTTGGGGTCGCGGGAGGCACTGGCGCCTATCTCAGCTATAATCGGGCGGAAGGCAGGGTACACCCTGGACAAGTCGCCACCTCATCGCAGGGCCAACACAGATAGACAGACAACATTCACACTCACATTCACACACTAGGGCCAATTTAGTGTTGCCAATCAACCTATCCCCAGGTGCATGTCTTTAGAGGTGGGAGGAAGCCGGAGTACCCGGAGGGAACCCACGCATTCACGGGGAGAACATGCAAACTCCACACAGAAAGATCCCGAGCCTGGATTTGAACCCAGGACTGCAGGACCTTCGTATTGTGAGGCAGACGCACTAACCCCTCTGCCACCGTGAAGCTTTTTTTTGCTACTTTGCTGTAAATTTTTTACATGAGATTTCCAGTTCATTTTATCGTCTATTAAAAGACCCCAACAAATGTTTTTTTTACCCTTTCAATGTGCACTCCGTCTATTTGTATTTGACTTTCCCTTCTATTGTAAGCGAATACAATTATTTTTGTTTCACAGAGATTATATTTATTTATTATTTATTTTTTTTGGTCCTGTCCAGCTAGTACTAAGGCAAATAAAATGCCCATATCTGCTGTACAGATTTAATTTATAATAGAGAAGTGTGGATACTTCTCTTGTTGCCTTATTTGTATTTGACTTTATTAAGTGGATTTATATTATTATTATTTGGTGCAGCGGGGCCAGGAGCAGAAGGGGATAGAAAGAGGAAAAAAAAGGAAGACAGAGCAGGAAATTGCAGGGACAAGAGAGGGATAAGACAGAGAGACGACAACAGAACAGCATCAGCAAAAAACGATATGTACAACAAATATGATACGAAAAGTAAAATCAAAATTAGCCGTTGTGAAGTAAATATTAATAAGACAGAAATGATAATGAACATTATTACACTACAAATGGAGCAATACAAATACCAATAGAAATAGCACTATTGATAATGACTAATAACGATAATTACCTCTATTATCAACAATACAATTGTTCGAATGCAACAATACATATATGTAATGATAACTAGAAATACAAAAAAGCAGATAAATGGAGGGGAAGAAAGATAAGTGAACTGTATTAGCCTTGTAGATTGTTATAGTAACAATAGGTTAAGCTTTGTCAGTGTGCGGTGTGTTACCCAGTTTCCCCTAGACCACTATGTGCTTATATATGTATATGTATGTTTCTACAGTGATTGTGCGTGTCTATGTATGTACTCTGAGTGTGTGTATGTACTGTATTTGTCTATGTATGTGGGAGCATATCTACCTAAGGTGTGCGCGTATGTATGTGTATATGTATGCATATACAGTATGAACAATTGTCTGTATATGTAAGTATATATGTGTATTTTTTTGTACAATATATTTGTCTACCAGTATGTGCTGAAGCCGGAGTACGACCCAAACCACCCAAAGAGCCCAACCCAAAACAGCAAGTGCAGCGCCCAGGGAACAAGGGACCACATTCTGTCACATTCTTTTGTCAGATGCATAAATACTACAACAGGACATTGTTTACTATATATTGCATTGTAATCTCTTTCATTATTTTAATTAATGCCATTGATGTTGAAATGTTGGCTATGTGTGTGTATTGGTTCTCTTTGAGGGTTTTATGTAGGATTATGTCCAATATGTTGCTAAACAATTGTTCAATAATTTAAAAAAGTTGTGGAAGTAAAGAAACAGGTCTGTAGTTTGCAAACTGGTGGTTGTCTCTTGTTGTATAAAATGGCACGACTTTTGCTATTTTCATTCTGTTTGGGAATTTGCCGGTTTGAAAGCGACCCCCCGTGACCCCGGCCGTGACAAGCGGTAGAAAATGGATGGATGGAAGGATGGAAATGGTAGTGTCAGAGTTATTTGTTGATGTCGAACCCCGAGATGCAGAGATGGAGGCAGGCATGGTATATGAAAACCTGATTTAATTAAAACTACACATTAACAAACAAAATCACGTGGGCAGAATAACAAACTAAGAGAACTAGCACTGGGAGCTAGAAAAACAAAAAGGAACTTTAGCATGGAAGCTAGAGGATAACAAACAGAAAAACTGGAAATAGCTAATGGCTAACAAAAACAGCTTACCGCGACGATGACCAGGACAAGATGTAGCACGACAGGTAATAGCTGAAATGATGCCAGACACGACAGGTAGCAAAGACACAAGAGTGACATGAGGCGACGACAATACAATGATCCAGCAACTGACACAAGACAAAGCAGGTACAAATAGGAGCAGGTTGATTGGCAACAGGTGTGGCCAGGTGTCAATCAGCCGCAGCTGAGGAGGAACACAGGACTCAGGGAACAATACAGGAAGCTGACAAAATAAGAGCCCTAGACAGGAACTAAAGACAGGAGCTACTAAACACAGAGGAAACTAAAACATAGACAAACTGTCAGGGGAAAGCCTGACAGATAGGTTTTGATTGATTGATTGATACTTTTATTAGTAGATTGCACAGTTCAGTACATATTCCGTACAATTGACCACTAAATGGTAACACCCGAATAAGTTTTTCAACAGTCATCACACAAGTTAATAATCAGAGTATATACATTGAATTATTTACATTATTTGCAATCCGGGGGGTGGGATGAGGAGCTTTGGTTGATATCAGAACTTCAGTCATCAACAATTGCATCAACAGAGAAATGTGGACATTGAAACGGTGTAGGTCTTATTTAGTAGGATATGTACAGCCAGCAGAGAACATAGTGAGTTCAGATAGCATAAGAACAAGTATATACATTAGAAGTACATTTGAGTTGTTTATAATCCGGGGAGATGGGATGTGAATGGAGGAGGGTATTAGTAAAGTGTTGAAGTTGCCTGGAGGTGTTGTTTTAGAGCGGTTATGAAAGAATATAGAGATGCACTTACTTTTATACCTGTTGGGAGTGCATTCCACATTGATGTGGCATAGAAAGAGAATGAGTTAAGACCTTTGTTAGATCGGAATCTGGGTTTAACGTGGTTTGTGGAGCTCCCCCTGGTGTTGTGGTTATGGTGGTCATTTACGTTAAGGAAGTAGTTTGACATGTACTTCGGTATCAAGGAGGTGTAGCGGATTTTATAGAGTAGGCTCAGCGCAAGTTGTTTTACTTTGTCCTCCCCCCTGAGCCAGCCCACTTTGGAGAAGTGGGTTGGATTGAGGTGTGATCTGGGGTGGAGGTCTAAAAGGTTGCTGATGTATGTTAAAGTTTCTGAAGTATCTTCAATAACCTGTATCATTTCCATATCAATTCTATTACAATCAGTTGAGGTCTTGATGTATATTTTTTCACAATATTGATTATTTACTCTTTTGTCACACCTTTGGGGAACATCAAGTTTGGATATTTGTCTATCATGTCAAGTCTTCAACTGACTCGGGATCTGGAGTATTTTCCTTTAACTTTGGTCCAATATTTATTTACAAAGTAGATATTGAAGTTTTCAACTACTTTGTTAATTTTGTCATTTTCTACATTTCCGCCTAAGAAGTATTGAGTATAATAGTTCTTAGTACCATTTTTAATAATGCTATTTAGTAGGGGTGTGGGAAAAATCGATTCGAATTTGAATCGCGATTCACACGTTGTGCGATTCAGAATCGATTCTCATTTTCCAAAAAATCTTTTTTTTTTTTTTTTTTTTTTTATCAATCCAACAAAACAATACACAGCAATACTATAACAATGCAATCCAATTCCAAAACCAAACCTGACCCAGCAACACTCAGAACTGCAATAAACAGAGCAACTGAGAGGAGACACAAGCACCACACAGAACAAAACAAAAGTAGTGAAACAAAAATGAATATTATCAACAACAGTATCAATATTAGTTATAATTTCAACATAACAGTGATTAAAATCCCTCATTGACATTATCATTAGACATTTATAGAAAGAAAAAAAGAACAAAAAAGAACACAGTGGCTTACACTTGCATTGCATCTCATAAGCTTGACAACACACTGTGTCCAATATTTTCACAAAGGTAAAATAAGTCATATTTTTGGTTCTTTTAATAGTTAAAATAAATGTACATTATTGCAATCAGTTGATAAAACATTGTCCTTTAAAATTACATAAGCTTTTTACAAAAATCTACTACTCTGCTTGCATGTCAGCAGACTGGGGTAGATCCTGCTGAAATCCTATGTATTGAATGAATAGAGAATCATTTTAAATCGGGAAAAAAATCGCTTTTGAATCGAGAATTGTGTTGAATGGAATTTTTATTTTTATTTTGAATCGAATCGTGACTCCAAGAATCGATGTTGAATCGAATCGTGGGACATCCAAATATTCGCAGCCATACTATTTAAGATGTCCCATGTTACTCTCATGTTGTTTTTGTTCCTGTCTACTAGACTAATATCCTTTCCTACATGTCCGTCGTATGTCAGTTAGCTTGTCCTTATGTATTTTGTACTTGTTCTCTGCCCCCTATTTATAACACAACGGATTGTTGTGTTATAAATGTTTTATATATAGTATTTTTCTTGTTGCAAGCATTTTTCAGTCCTTTTGTCATCCAGGGTTGACTGTTTAGTTTTTGCTTATTTTAAGTTGTTCTATTGGACAATGTTTATCATAAAGTATTGTGCTTGTGAAAACTGGCAGATGATCACTGATGTCGGATATTTGCAGACCACTTGTGGTCTTTACTAAAAATATTATCAATAAGTATGGCACTGTTACCTAAGATTCTACTTGGCCGTGTGGTTTTACGATATAAATGCAGGATATACATTGTGTCTATGAAGTCATCTATGGACTTTTTTTTGTTAGTGTTCAAGAGATCAATATGGAATATACCACATAAGAAAGTTACTATTGGAATGATTTCAGTAAAAGTTGCCTAAATCCAGTTCTCAAACGTATCCATGTTTGATTTAGGTGTTCTATATATACAGCTGAGTAATAAATGTTTGCTTTTTTCATGACATATTTCAATGTTTATGCATTTTAAAATATGATTGATAGCTAATGACATCTTGTTTATCCCTTTGTGGTTAAAGTTTTTCATCGTGTACCCACCTACTCCTCCACAGTTCTTTTTAGTTTCTGTTATTATTTAGTTATATCCTCCAGATCAATTTTTATTAATTGTTTCACATTCATCCATTTTTTTGAGAGCAATCCATTTGAAGGGTTTGTTAAATTGTTCTACAAAATGGTTTTATGTTGTTGTAGTTTGTATACAAGCTTCTGCTGTTGAAATTAATAATCAACAGTCTGTGGTTTGTGCGGTTTTACTGTTGCTATTATATTGTTTGTCTGTATAATAAAACCAAGCCCAAATGCAGCAAATGTTTTATTCCTAAAATTGGAGGAAACTTGTTTTATCTGGATCCTTCTCCAATTCCAGACTATTGTGGTCTATGTTGAAGGGTTTCAGGTCCATATATTATTTTTAATAAAAACTACATACCGTATTTTTCTGACTATAAGTCGCAGTTTTTTTTCATAGTTTGGCCGGGGGTGCGACATATACTCCGGAGCAACTTATGTTGGAAATTATGAACACATTACCGTAAAATATCAAATAATATTATTTATCTCATTTGCGGAAGAGACGAAGAAAATGTCAGCAATCGTCACACACACGTCAACCAATAAGAATTCGGCGGGGAAAGGTCATGGCAGAAGTGTATTGTGGGTCATGAAATGCTAACTTCTATATGCTACTGCCGTAGCTATCAAAATAGATGATTTCATCGTTGGCGGTAACTTATAAAAACTGAGAAGACTGAACAAAAATGGCACCGAAAAGGAAATCACGTACTGCAGATAACACAATATCAAATAATATTATTTATCTAATTCGCGGAAGAGACGAAGAAAATGTCAGCAATCATCACACACACGTCAACCAATAAGAATTCGGCGGAGAAAGGCCATGGCGGAAGTGCATTGTGGGTCATGAAACGCTAACTGCTATATGCTACTGTCGTAGCTATCAAAATAAGTAATTTCATTGTTGGCGGTAACTTATAAAAACTGAGAAGGGCTGAACAAAAATGGCACCGAAAAGGAAATCATGTACTGCAGATTACACAATATCATCTAATATTATTTATCTCATTCGCGGAAGAGACGAAGAAAATGTCAGCAATCGTCACACACACGTCAACCAATAAGAATTCGGCGGGGGATGGTCATGGCGGAAGTGCATTGTGGGTCATGGGATGCTAACTGCTATATCAATCAATCAATCAATCAATGTTTACTTATATAGCCCTAAATCACTATTGTCTCAAAGGGCTGCACAAACCACTACGACATCCTCGGTATGCCCACATAAGGGCAAGGAAAACTCACACCCAGTGGGACATCGGTGACAATGATGACTATGAGAACCTTGGAGAGGAGGAAAGCAATGGATGTCGAGCGGGTCTAACATGATACTGTGAAAGTTCAATCCATAATGGATCCAACATAGTCGCAAGAGTCCAGTCCAAAGCGGATCCAACACAGCAGCGAGAGTCCCGTTCACAGCGGAGCCAGCAGGAAACCATCCCAAGCGGAGGCGGATCAGCAGCGCTGAGATGTCCCCAGCCGATACACAGGCGAGCAGTACATGGCCACCGGATCGGACCGGACCCCCTCCACAAGGGATAGTGGG
Organism: Nerophis ophidion; assembly: GCF_033978795.1. Classification (NCBI taxonomy): domain Eukaryota; kingdom Metazoa; phylum Chordata; class Actinopteri; order Syngnathiformes; family Syngnathidae; genus Nerophis; species Nerophis ophidion. The sequence continues at coordinate 70,401,612 of NC_084615.1, read as the reverse complement.
ACATAGGAGAAAAAGAAAAGAAACGGCAGATCAACTGGTCTAAAAATGGAGTCTATTTAAAGGCTAGAGAATTCAAATGAGTTTTAAGGTGAGACTTAAATGCTTCTACTGAGGTGGCATCTCAAACTTTTACCAGGAGGGCATTCCAGAGTACTGGAGCCCGAAATGAAAACGCTCTATAGCCCGCAGACTTTTTTTTGGGCTTTGGGAATCACTAATAAACCGGAGTCCTTTAAACGCAGATTTCTTGCCGGGACATATGGTACAATACAATCGTCAAGATAGGATGGAGCTAGACCGTGTAGTATTTTATACGTAAGTAGTAAAACCTTAAAGTCACATCTTGAGTGCACAGGAAGCCAGTGCAGGTGAGCCAGTATAGGCGTAATGTGATCAAACTTTCTTGTTCTTGTCAAAAGTCTAGCAGCCGCATTTTGTACCAACTGTAACCTTTTAATGCTAGACATGGGGAGTCCCGAAAATAATACGTTACAGTAGTCAAGGCGAGACGTAACAAACGCATGGATAATGATCTCAGCGTCTTTAGTGGACAGAATGGAGCGAATTTTAACGATATTACGGAGATGAAAGAAGGCCGTTTTAGTAACGCTTTTAATGTGTGACTCAAAGGAGAGACTTGGGTCAAAGATAACACCCAGATTCTTTACCGAGTCGTCTTGTTTAATTGTTTGGTTGTCAAATGTTAGAGTTGTATTATTAAATAGAGGTCGGTGTCTAGCAGGACCGATAATCAGCATTTACGTTTTTTTTGGCGTTGAGTTGCAAAAAGTTAGCGGACATCCATTGTTTAATTTCATTAATACACGCCTCCAGCTGACTACAATCCGGCGTGTTGGTCAGCTTTAGGGGCATGTAGAGTTGGGTGTCATCAGCATAACAGTGAAAGCTAACACCGTATTTGCGTATGATGTCACCCAGCGGCAGCATGTAGATGCTGAAGAGTGCAGGGCCAAAGACCGAACCCTGGGTTCATAAATGCTATATGCTACTGCCGTAGCTATTAAAATGGATCATTTCAACGTTGGCGGTAACTTATAAAAACTGACAAGGGCTGAACAAAAATGGCACCGAAAAGGAAATCAGAGTTGTTTAGAAGCGACATTGAGAAAGAAGATTTCATCGGATTTATGGATTAGGAATGACAGATTGTTTGGTAAACGTATAGCATGTTCTATATGTTATAGTTATTTGAATGACTCTTACCATAATATGTTACGTTAACATACCAGGCACCTTCTCAGTTGGTTATTTATGCGTCATATAACCTACACTTATTCAGCCTGTTGTTCACTATTCTTTATTCATTTTAAATTGCCTTTCAAATGTCTATTCTTGGTGTTGGATTTTAGCAAATAAATTTCCCCCAAAAATGCGACTTATACTCCAATGCAACATATATATATTTTTTTCCTTCTTTATTATGCATTTTCGGCCGGCGGGACGTATACTGCGGAGCGACTTATAATCCGAAAAATACCGTAATAATTGTTTCACATTTGTGTGAGTAGTTGAAATAAAATGTTTGGATGGACTTGTAATAAATATTTTAGCATTCTAATAGGGACTTTTGCTGAATTATATTTGTGTAGCCATCAAAAATTCATGTTGCTTAGTTCCACTCTGAGGGTCTCATTATTGTAGGTGAAAAGTCAAAATCGTAAATGTAGACGTACAAGGTTGTCATGGGACATGGGTAAGGTTAAACCTTGGTAAATGTTCAGTCGCCACTTAGTTAACGCACCGAAGGGTAAATACTAAGTCATTAATCAGTTTCAGTGGGATAATCTGTCATTCGGTGTTGTCACTGAGTTTCATTTTTAATACGGCAAATAAAAGCTGAGAAGCAAAAACAGAACAAAGCAATAAATTGGCACAATTGTAACACAGTCATGAAGTGTAATTACTAAAGGATGAGTCACACGGCCGCATGCGGTTAGACTAATGAGGACAAGGGAAACAGTGGATATAAAAGGCAAAGATTTCTGCAGGGAAACTAAACCGAACCAGTAAGTTGGTAAATTAGGTTGTAAACGTGTGTCATCCGTTTGTTACGAGGCCACTGGTGGAAAATAAAAACTGAATAAAATGCTGATTACCGGTCCTGCTAGACACCGACCTCTATTTAATAATACAACTTTAACATTTGACAACCAAATAATAAAACGAGGTGACTCTGTAAAAAATCTGGGTATTATCTTCGACCCAACTCTCTCATTTGAGTCACACATTAAAAGCGTTACTAAAACGGCCTTCTTTCATCTCCGTAATATCGCTAAAATTCGCTCCATTTTGTCCACTAAAGACGCTGAGATCATTATCCATGCGTTTGTTACGTCTCGTCTCGATTACTGTAACGTATTATTTTCGGGTCTCCCCATGTCTAGCATTAAAAGATTACAGTTGGTACAAAATGCGGCTGCTAGACTTTTGACAAGAACAAGAAAGTTTGATCACATTACGCCTGTACTGGCTCACCTGCACTGGCTTCCTGTGCACTTAAGATGTGACTTTAAGGTTTTACTACTTACGTATAAAATACTACACGGTCTAGCTCCAGCCTATCTTGCCGATTGTATTGTACCGTATGTCCCGGCAAGAAATCTGCGTTCAAAAGACTCCGGCTTATTAGTGATTCCTAGAGCCCAAAAAAAGTCTGCGGGCTATAGAGCATTTTCAGTTCGGGCTCCAGTACTCTGGAATGCCCTCCCGGTAACAGTTCGAGATGCTACCTCAGTAGAAGCATTTAAGTCTCACCTTAAAACTCATCTGTATACTCTAGCCTTTAAATAGACCTCCTTTTTAGACCAGTTGATCTGCCGCTTCTTTTCTTTCTCCTATGTCCCCCCCTCCCTTGTGGAGGGGGTCCGGTCCGATGACCATGGATGAAGTACTGGCTGTCCAGAGTCGAGACCCAGGATGGACCGCTCGTCGGGACCCAGGATGGACCGCTCGCCTGTATCGGTTGGGGACATCTCTACGCTGCTGATCCGCTTGAGATGGTTTCCTGTGGACGGGACTCTCGCTGCTGTCTTGGATCCGCTTGAACTGAACTCTCGCGGCTGTGTTGGAGCCACTATGGATTGAACTTTCACAGTATCATGTTAGACCCGCTCGACATCCATTGCTTTCGGTCCCCTAGAGAGGGGGGGTTGCCCACATCTGAGGTCCTCTCCAAGGTTTCTCATAGTCAGCATTGTCACTGGCGTCCCACTGGATGTGAATTCTCCCTGCCCACTGGGTGTGAGTTTTCCTTGCCCTTTTGTGGGTTCTTCCGAGGATGTTGTAGTCGTAATGATTTGTGCAGTCCTTTGAGACATTTGTGATTTGGGGCTATATAAATAAACATTGATTGATTGATTGATTGACATTGAATAAACGGCCAAGCTTGCTTTATTAATTATGATGAGAATAACGGGAGACAAAGGAACGGAACAACACAGTCGTGTCATTTTCTAGCAAGATAAAGTGGCATGAATAAGGAGAACTTCTTATCATCTAACAGTTACTGTAAGATATTTAGCCAAGTATACGGAAATGAATAGAGAGGAGACGGGTTGAACAAGGATACAAACCCAATTAGTGAAGCGGGAAGGGATGTCTCTAAAGACCGTTTAATGTGGCACACAGGGTTTTTCCTGCCTTCAAAATTGCAAGTAATGTGCAAATGATGGTCCAGGATATGTATCATGGATGTTGCTATGAACCCCGTGGCACAAAACAATCCCTTGCTGGGAAAAGATGAACTTTTCGTTGGAGAATTGAATATTAAGCTGGCTTGCTTCATTTGCTTCTCTGTTTATTCTCCTCATTCCCTCTCCTCTCATTTGTGATTCCCAAGTTGACCCATATAACATAATAATAGTATCAGAGAGAGGAATTGTTTCTATTGCGGGAGCTATTCTAATGAACTTGAATCATGCTGAAACATTGTAATGAGCGTCGTCTGGATCTAGACCGGTAAAATGTAGCCTCGATCTAGGGATGGATCTGGGATCTCAGACAGGAAGAAAATGCACACACACACACACACACACACAGACACAAATAAACAAATGAAATAAACAGCAAACCAACAAGCTTCAGCCATGCGGCAATTTATTTGGCAAGATAACGCTCTATCAAAAAATAGAGACACTTTTCTGGCTGGGCTGCTCGACCCAATTGTCTTGACCCATCCATCCATCCATTTTCTACCGCTTATTCCCTTTCGGGGTCGCGGGGGGCGCTGGCGCCTATCTCAGCTACAATCGGGCGGAAGGCGGGGTACACCCTGGACAAGTCGCCACCTCATCGCAGGGCTAACACAGATAGACAGACAACATTCACACTCACATTCACACACTAGGGCCAATTTTAGCGTTGCCAATCAACCTATCCCCAGGTGCATGTGTTTGGAGGTGGGAGGAAGCCCTACTGGCATAATGATTTTTGTATTTAACTGAGTGGAACATTTTTTATACTACAGGGTGACCACAAAAAAAAAAACGTTCATCAATAAAAATCGAATAACTTCCAAAATGTTATTAAGATTAACACAGAAATTAAGCTACATTAGGTTAAGTCTATGTAACAGACATCTCTAAAATTTCAAGTTTGTAGTACAAAAACTCTTTGTTTAACTGGCGATCAAAGAATGTGCTCTAAATGAACTCCCCATTGCTGCAAGCACATTTGGATCCGGCGGGCAAGGTTCTCGATGACCCTCCCACATTCTTCCCTTGGGATCGCTCTTATTGCTGCTGTGATTGCTGCTTTCCGATCAGGGATAGTCTGGGGGTTGTTGCCATACACCCTGTCCTTAAGGTATCTCCACAGATAAAAATCTGGCGCGTTCAAGTCCGGTGAATGCGGCGAACACTCCGGGTCACACCTGCGGCTGATCAGTCGGTCGGGGAAACGATGCTGTAGCCATGCCAATGATTCGTTTGAGGTGTGGAGGGGTGGCACCATCCTGCTGGGACCACTGGAGGTCCCTGACGACCCCTCTTCGTTGACCAAGTGCTGTCCAGAATTTGCCAAGCGCCTGAACATATCGCTCGGTGTTGATTGTCACAAACCGCCCGTTGTCGTCCTCGAACCAGTGTGGTCCAATGATGCCATGTTTGGAGATGGCCTTTGCAGACAGTACTCAGGGGGTGTGCTACCCCAGAAGATGTTGTTCTTAGAGTTCACATGACCTCACAGCAAAAAATGTGGCTCATCCGAAAACCAGACATTGTCAAGGACGTCTGGCGCAGCGTCAATGTTATCGCAAAACCACTGGCACATGATCACTCGTTTCCTCGTGTCGGCAGATGTAAGCTTTTGTTTAATCTGTATCTTGTAATGATAGAGGTCGAAATCTGCTCCTGACTTTATCGACGCACAGACTTGCGTGGGCTGCGAACAACAGAATCTCTGACTGCATCAAAGTTAAAGTTAAAGTACCAATGATTGTCACACACACACACTTGGTGGGGTGAAATGTGTCCTCTGCATTTGACCCATCCCCTGATCACCCTCTGGGAAGTGAGGGGAGCAGTGGGCAGTAATGGTGCAGCGCCCGGGAATCATTTATGGTGATTTAACCCCCAATTCCAACCCTTGATGCTGAGTGCCAAGCAGGGGCGTAATGGGTCCCATTTTTTTCATAGTCTTTGGTATGACTCGGTCGGGGTTTGAACTCCCAACCTACCGAGCTCAGGATTGACACTATAACCACTAGACCACTGAGTAGGACGTTCGGTGGTGGTGATGGTGATGGTTAGGTCGTCCAGAGTGTGATTGTCTGTTAGTATCTTTAAGATTGAGGTTATTAACAGTCCCATGGGTTCGAAACATGTTGACCCGTCTGTAGATCATTGTGTGGGCAGGAAATTCACGACATCCAAACCGTTCTTTGAATTGCAATTGAGCCGTGTGGATAGAATTCAGCCGAAAATAGGCCTCAACTATAAATGTCTTTTTTTCAGTAGTCCATGGCATCTCGATGTTGAAATTTTCAAAACTTTTAGAACATTAATTTTTCTTGGTAAATCTGAAAAATAAAAATAATCGATTCATTATTTCAAAAGTTATTCAAGTATAGGTGATGAAGGTATTTCACTAAAACCTGGATTTAAAGAGATCCATATTTTGGAATAATACAAAGACTTGGAAAACAATTTGTCCAGAACAGTGGAATCTTTATGAACCACTGAATGTTTGAACTCTTTGATTTACGAACGACACACGAAATAAAAATATGCTTGGTTCTACAAACCTTGTCCCAGTGTACGAACATTCCATCCTCCCATTATGTACTTGCAACGCGGCCGTTGTGGGCGGGCTGATTTGATATCCACTGTTCATTCAGTCAGCAGTGCTGTTGTTACCTACTTTGCCAAGTTCTAATTTGTGTGCTTTTTAGCTGTTTTTGTTTGCTTTTTACAGCATTGTTCTGGGTTTATAGCTCAGTATGAGTCCAAAGATAAATACTGGCAAGTAATGTCATGTTTGTAACATTTTATGAAGTATCTACAGCTTTGTCAACACAGCTCTAAACCCTTTTGCTGCACGCCAAGACAGTTAAAGTCAACTGGATTGTATTTTACATTTTTGATAATTGTAGCGACCGCTAAAGAGTTGTGTGATTGCAAACTGTGAGTGCACCACAGGGCTAGTGACAGTGTGAGTGCGTATTGGCAGGGTGACTGATTAAGACAGTTTAGCCCGTTGTTGTTGTTTTGTCTTTGTTATTAGGTAGAAAGTTGATCCATCACTCCTTGCGATGTTTGTTTGAAATATAGTACTGTATAGCACTTTGTATCGTGTTCAAATTGAACAAGCTTCTACTAAAGTTTGGGCTTTTGTCGAGGCTAGAACCAATTAGTCATGTTTACATTGCTTATGGTGACCATTGCCTTGAATACAATCTTTGCTATTTCAAGAACCAATTAGGTTCGAAAATGGATACTCCATTGTAATTTTTTTTTTTTGCAAAATAACAAAATGAACAGAATAACGTGTTTTTCTTTCAGGATATTTACATTATGTACTCTTCCTGACACAAAATTGCACCATCAGGGACAAACAGGAGAATTGGTAAATTCTGCTATTTCATGCATTCCAGAAAAGGTCTTGGAATACCAGTTGCCGTAATACGTCATTCCATTTTTATTTTTGATTAGTCATTAAAATTCTGGACAAAGTCTCTCAAACTTTTACGGTCAAAAGAGGACACTTACTTTTGTTTCTAATACTGTACGGTATGATTCCGTTTTTCAAGGACAGTTCTGCAAAAATTACGCTTTACTGAACCAAAAGTTGCTTTATTACAAGCGAGCGTCATTAAACAGGTCTGCAGTACCTGGAGGAGCTCAGGTTAAAAATGAAGGACTCCTGCCTCGGATAAGTTAAATCATCAGTTTTATATTCCTACCCCATGTCTGTGTGTGCGTGTGCAAGGTCAGTAGCGTGCATCCTGACCATAAAGTGAGGGTTTGTGTATAAGTGACAAAAAATCAACAGATGCCGATCGTAACTTAGATGTTTACATCAAGCCAAACATTTCAATCAATCAATCAATCAATCAATCAATCAATCAATCAATGTTTATTTATATAGCCCCAAATCACAAATGTCTCAAAGGACTGCACAAATCATTACGACTACGACATCCTCGGAAGAACCCACAAAAGGGCAAGGAAAACTCACACCCAGTGGGCAGGGAGAATTCACATCCAGTGGGACGCCAGTGACAATGCTGACTATGAGAAACCTTGGAGAGGACCTCAGATGTGGGCAACCCCCCCCCCCAGGGGACCGAAAGCAATGGATGTCGAGCGGGTCTAACATGATACTGTGAAAGTTCAATCCATAGTGGCTCCAACACAGCCGCGAGAGTTCAGTTCAAGCGGATCCAAGACAGCAGCGAGAGTCCCATCCACAGGAAACCATCCCAAGCGGAGGCGGATCAGCAGCATAGAGATGTCCCCAACCGATACACAGGCGAGCGGTCCATCCTGGGTCCCGACGAGCGGTCCATCCTGGGTCTCGACTCTGGACAGCCAGTACTTCATCCATGGTCATCGGACCGGACCCCTTCCACAAGGGAGGGGGGGACATAGGAGAAAAAAGAAAAGAAACGGCAGATCAACTGGTCTAAAAAGGGAGTCTATTTAAAGGCTAGAGTATACAAATGAGTTTTAAGGTGAGACTTAAATGCTTCTACTGAGGTGGCATCTCGAACTGTTACCGGGAGGGCATTCCAGAGTACTAGAGCCCGAACAGAAAACGCTCTATAGCCCGCAGACTTTTTTTGGGCTTTGGGAATCACTAACAAGCCGGAGTCCTTTGAACGCAGATTTCTTGCCAGGACATATGGTACAATACAATCGGCAAGATAGGATGGAGCTAGACCGTGTAGTATTTTATACGTAAGTAGTAAAACCTTAAAGTCACATCTTAAGTGCACAGGAAGCCAGTGCAGGTGAGCCAGTACAGGCGTAATGTGATCAAACTTTCTTGTTCTTGTCAAAAGTCTAGCAGCCGCATTTTGTACCAACTGTAATCTTTTAATGCTAGACATGGGGAGACCCGAAAATAATACGTTACAGTAATCGAGACGAGACGTAACAAACGCATGGATAATGATCTCGGCGTCTTTAGTGGACAAAGTGGAGCGAATTTTAGCGATATTACGGAGATGAAAGAAGGCCGTTTTAATAACGCTTTTAATGTGTGACTCAAAGGAGAGAGTTGGGTCTCTTCTCACGGATAGGGCCATCATCTTTGCATACCAAGATCCAAATGTATTGCTTTTTCTTCCGCGAGAATTAATCCTATCCAAACACAAATGTCAGTACTAAAGGGCCTTTTGTTATTATGTGCCCCGAGTAAAATACCTACCATTCCATGTTTATTTTTGATTAGTCATTAAAACTCTGGACAAAGTCTCTCAAACTTTTACGGTCAAAAGAGGCCACGTACTTTTGTTTCTATTACTGTACGGTATGATTCCGTTTTTCAAGGACAGCCCTGCAAAAATCAATGTTTCTAAAGTTGCATGATAAGTTTAACTGAAATTTTCATGAAAAGTATGTTAAGAAATACTAGATTGTTTTGTGTGCTATAAAGCAGACTGAACATTCACAAATGTTGACATTTGGCTTGGTGCGCATATAATCAAAGCATCACACATTTTGCTTTGTGTTTTGTGATTCCGCGTCAAAAGAGTAGTACTGATGCCAAATAATTTATTAAACAACTATAAAAATGGAAATACTACACACGTCTCTCTTGGATGTGCAGTACAATATTTTATAGTTAAACTAGCAATAAACCGTTAATCATTATTTAAATAAAAACAGTATACATGACAGGAGGTATCAAATCAATGTGAAGGGATTCACTTCACAGTCATAAGGGGTCTGTCTCTAAGTCTTTCACACATCATCAATCAATCAATCATCCATCCATCCATCCATTTTCTACCGCTTATTCCCTTTCGGGGTCGCGGGGGGCGCTGGCGCCTATCTCAGCTACAATCGGGCGGAAGGCAGGGTACACCCTGGACAAGTCGCCACTTCATTGCAGGGCCAACACAGATAGACAGACAACATCAAAATTAATTATATAGCCCTAAATCACGAGTGTCTCAAAGGGCTGCACAAGCCACAACGACATCCTCAGCTCATCAAAGTTAATGGTGGGTACACGTTACATTTTACAACCTAGACGGTGACAACATACAATGACATGACTTCTAATAATGTAAAAAAATTAAAATATGCATTAAGCCAGCTGCTCAGCAATGCCCTCATCCTATTTCAGTCTTAGGTCTGCCTACATAACATGGCATTGCTTCATTATACAGTGGTTATATATATATATATATATATATATATATGTATATATATCATCAAGCTAAACAATTAGTCTCTTCTCACAGATAGGGCCCTCATCTTTGCATACCAAGGTCCAATTGTATTGCCTTTTCTTCTGCGAGAACTAATCCAATCCAAAACCTGCTTCCCAAGAATATACAACAATTCTTCTCAACAAAAAAGGAGAAATACAATCTTAGAGAAAAATGTAATTTAAAACATTTGTACGCACGTACAACACTTAAGACATTCAGTATATCAGTATGTGGAATTAAATTAAGGAATGGATTAAACAAAGTAATCAAACAATGTAATAATATGATCCGCTTCAAGAAACTCTTCAAACTGGAAGTGTTTACAAAGTTCAAAAAAGAAGAACCATGATAAACATTCTGATTTTATTCACCCTTTCATTCTTTCATTCTCAAAATAATCTTACTTATCTCATCATATGGAATATAACGTCGTACTTCACCAATTATGTATTTATTTATTTTTATTGTGATTACTTATGAAGTATATTGTGAAGACATTGAGAACCGGAAGTGAACAAAAGTTTTAGCAACTGTTATGTAAAAGAAAAGGGGTGGGATTAAATAAGCTCTGCTTCTTCCTACTCCTTTTCTTTTTGAAAAGAGAAACTGGAAATTGTGATGTATCATGTTGTATGCTTGCATGTTCGAAATAAACTCAAACTCAAATCTCACTACTATCTGCTGATCCGCCTCCGCTTGGGATGGTTTCCTGCTGGCTCCGCTGTGAACGGGACTCTCGCTGCTGTGTTGGATCCGCTTTGGACTGGACTCTCGCGACTGTGTTGGATCCATTATGGATTGAACTTTCACAGTATCATGTTAGACCCGCTCGACATCCATTGCTTTCCTCCTCTCCAAGGTTCTCATAGTCATCATTGTCACCGACGTCCCACTGGGTGTTAGTTTTCCTTGCCCTTATGTGGGCCTACCGAGGATGTCGTAGTGGTTTGTGCAGCCCTTTGAGACACTAGTGATTTAGGGCTATATAAGTAAACATTGATTGATTGATTGACTACTAAAGAGTCCTTTGAATTGGCTTTGAGCCCAATCTTACAAGTCTCTGTCATAATCGTTACTATGGTGACAATGTACAAATGTATAGAAAATGAAACATGTACAGCTTGTGCAGCAGTATATATTTTCTATTTAATGAAAATATGTCAACACACAACTAATACTGCAAAAGTGTGGCAAAACAAGTGAGAAAAAACATAACTTTTGAAACAATGTTAAATATAGTCGAGCAGGGTGATAGCTTCATGGTCTGTGGGAGCTGCTGTTCAATGAGGGAAGAATGTGTTCAAACATGTACTGTGACAATCTGAACTATGATCCTCCTCTTTGGGGAAATGTGCCGCGTGGCAGTTTGTCAACATGACACCATTCCCAAAAAGCTTTCGTAGATGACAAATGCCCTAGAATGTTTCCATTCACACCTGAACTCAATTGAGCACCCTAGGGCTATTCTCAAGCAGAAGTTGGAGCACAAGCTGTGCAGATCTGGTGAATTGCATGAGACAAGCGATAAAAAAATGGATGGATGGATGGAGACAACAATGGTTCTTACACTTATGACCTGATCCGCTAAGATCCAATAAGATCCAGATTACATGCATTGCCATCCACCATCTTCCGCTTATCCGAGGTCGGGTCGCGGGGGCAGCAGCCTAAGCAGGGAAGCCCAGACTTCCCTCTCTCCAGCCACTTCATCTAGCTCTTCCCGGGGGATCCCGAGGCGTTCCCAGGCCAGCCGGGAGACATAGTCTTCCCAACGTGTCCTGGGTCTTCCCCGTGGCCTCCTACCAGCTGGACGTGCCCTAAACACCTCCCTAGGGAGGCGTTCGGGTGGCATCCTGACCAGATGCCCGAACCACCTCATCTGGCTCCTCTCGATGTGGAGGAGCAGCGGCTTTACTTTGAGTTCCTCCCGGATGGCAGAGCTTCTCACCCTATCTCTAAGGGAGAGCCCCGCCACACAGCGGAGGAAACTCATTTCGGCCGCTTGTACCCGTGATCTTATCCTTTCGGTCATGACCCAAAGCACATGACCATAGGTGAGGATGGGAACGTAGATCGACCGGTAAATTGAGAGCTTTGCCTTCCGGCTCAGCTCCTTCTTCACCACAACGGATCGATACAACGTCCGCATTACTGAAGACGCCGCACCGATCCGCCCGTCGATCTCACGATCCACTCTTCCCCCACTCGTGAACAAGACTCCTAGGTACTTGAACTCCTCCACTCGGGGCAGGGTCTCCTCCCCAACCCGGAGATGGCACTCCACCCTTTTCCGGGCGAGAACCATGGACTCGGACTTGGAGGTGCTGATTCTCATTCCGGTCGCTTCACGCTCGGCTGCGAACCGATCCAGTGAGAGCTGAAGATCCCGGCCAGATGAAGCCATCAGGACTACATCATCTGCAAAAAGCAGAGACCTAATCCCGTGGCCACCAAACCGGATCCCCTCCAAGCCTTGACTGCGCCTAGAAATTCTGTCCATAAAAGTTATGAACAGAATCGGTGACAAAGGACAGCCTTGGCGGAGTCCAACCCTCACTGGAAATGTGTTCGACTTACTGCCGGCAATGCGGACCAAGCTCTGACACTGATCATACAGGGAGCGGACCGCCACAATAACACAGTCCGATACCCCATACTCTCTGAGCACTCCCCACAGGACTTCCCGAGGGACACGGTCGAATGCCTTCTCCAAGTCCACAAAGCACATGTAGACTGGTTGGGCAAACGTCCATGCACCCTCAAGAACCCTGCCGAGAGTATAGAGCTGGTCCACAGTTCCACGACCAGGACGAAAACCACACTGTTCCTCCTGAATCCGAGGTTCGACTATCCGGCGAAGCCTCCTCTCCAGTACACCTGAATAAACCTTACCGGGAAGGCTGAGGAGTGTGATCCCACGATAGTTGGAACACACCCTCCGGTCCCCCTTCTTTTTTTGCCGAGTCATATCAAAAAATATATAAATGAGACCCATTACCTCCCTACTTGGCACTCAGCATCAAGGGTTGGAATTGGGGGTTAAATCACCAAAATGATTTCCGAGCTCGGCCACCGCTGCTTCCCACTGCTCCCCTCACTTTCCAGGGGGTGAACATGGGGATTCAGAGGATCATTTCACCACACCTAGTGTGTGTGTGACTATCATTGGGATTTTAACTTTTAACTTTTAAATAGCATGTGCAAGCTGTAACATTATTTGTACTATAAGTGCTTGTGCTGCAGGTGATATATTAATTGATACAAGTGCAAAAGAGGTGCAGACCCCCTTTTTAAATTAGGTTTTTACATGTGTTGCTGTTAACATGACGACATTTCTTTAAAGGGAAACATTATCACCAGACCTATGTAAGCGTCAATATATACCTTGATGGTGCAGAAAAAAGACCATATATGTTTTTAACCGATTTCCGAACTCTAAATGGGTGAGTTTTGGCGAATTTAGCGCCTTTCTGTTTATGGCTCTTTTGGCGATGACGTCAGAACGTGACGTCACCGAGGTAATACAGCTGCCATTTTCATGTTCAAGACATTGCAAACACCGGGTCTCAGCTCTGTTATTTTCCGTTTTTTCGACTATTTTTTGGACCCTTGGAGACATCATGCCTCCTCGGTGTGTTGTCGGAGGGTGTAACAACACTAACAGGGAGGGATTCAAGTTGCACCACTGGCCCAAAGATGCGAAAGTGTCTGCCGCCAGACCCCCATTGAATGTGCCGGAGTGTCTGCACATTTTACCGGCGATGACAGACATGGCACAGAGATGTATGGATAACCTGCAGATGCATTTGCAACGATAAAGTCAACGAAATCACAAAAGTGAGTTTTGTTGATGTTGTTGACTTATGTGCTAATCAGACATATTTGGTCGCAGCGTGACTGCCAGCTAATCGATACTAACATGCTACGCTAATTGATGCTAACATGCTATTTACCGGCGGTGCTAAAGCAGACATGGTACAGAGATGTATGGATAAACTGCAGATGCATTTGCAACGATAAAGTCAACGAAATTACAAAGGTGAGTTTTATTGATGTTGACTGCCAGCTAATCGATGCTAACATGCTATGCTAATCGATGCTAACATGCTATTTACCGGCGGTGCTTAAGCAGACATGGCACAGAGATGTATGGATAACCTGCAGATGCATTTGCAAATATATTACGTTTCCTTCCATCCACATTTAATGCGAAAAAATACTTACTGTTGAAGGCTTTAAGTTGCTCCAGTGTCACAAGATGCGAAAGTCCTGATCGTTTGGTCCGCACATTTTAGCGGCGATGCTAACGCAGCTATTCGGCCATGCTATGGCTATGAATAGCGTCAATAGCTATTCGCTCAATAGCTTCAGTTTCTTCTTCAATACTTTCATACTCCAACCATTCGTTTCAATACATGCGTAATCTGTTGAATCGCTTAAGCCGCTGAAATCCGAGTCTGAATCCGAGCTAATGTCGCTATATCTTGCTGTGCTATTTGCCATTGTTTGTTTACATTGGCAGCACTGTATGACGTCACAGGACAATGGATAGTGTCTTCGCGGAGAGCGAAAAAAAGGTACTTTAAAGCCTTTTTTCGGGATATTCAATGATGGGTAAAATTTTGAAAAAAACTTCAAAAAATACAACAAGCCACTGGGAAATGATTTTTATTAATTTTAACCCTTTTGAAATTGTGATAATGTTCCCCTTTAACATTAAAGATTTCAAATACTCTTTCTCAATTTTACCATACATGCAAGACCTACGGAAGAATTAAGACGTCGCTTTTCTCTCACCAAATTTTCAAGCTGATAGAGAGAGTAGTCACTGCGTCTACACGCGGCGTCAAGAAGTGTTTCAGTTAAAACAATAAAAAACTAAAAATGACACAACAAAAATATTCAATAGTTCAAATAGGGAGAAAAACGGCACTGATTTATTTTGCACTTCAAGGAAGTACCCAAGACTGACAAGAGTCCCCGGTCATTCTCGGGCTTGCCTCAGTCTGTCCATCTCCCAGAGCTCCACCAGAGAGAAGTCGCCACCTCATCACAGGGCCAACACAGATAGACAGACAACATTCACACTCACATTCACACACAAGGGCCACTTTAGTGTTGCCAATCAACCTATCCCCAGGTGCATGTCTTTGGAAGTGGGAGGAAGCCGGAGTGCCCGGAGGGAACCCACGCAGTTAAGGGAAGAGAACATGCAAACTCCACACAGAAAGACCCTAGGCCCTCAAAAAGGTCTCATGAGAAAAAAACAAACAGCAGGAGACACCAAAACCAATCAATTGGATTTGTTTTAATCATGTTATGATCCGCCGCCCGGATCATACATGGTTTGGGTTTTTGAGTCCTATTGTGTGTTTTCGATCGTTTTGGACTCTTCCTGTTCTTAGTTTTTGCACTTCCTTATGTATCTTGTCTCCATGGTTTCTGATTTGTTTCACCTGTCCTTGTTATCGACGCGCACCTGTGTTAATTTATTACTTCCCTATTTAAGCCTGCCTTCGACCTCAGTTCTGTCTGGATTGTTTGTTTGCTCTATGCAACAATCACGTTGATGTTTCTTTGATGTCAATCAATCAATCAGTGTTTATTTATATAGCCCTAAATCACAAATGTCTCAAAGGACTGTACTAACCACTACGACTACGACATCCTCGGAAGAACCTACATAAGGGCAAGGAGAACTCACACCCAGTGGGACGCCAGTGACAATGATGACTCTGAGAACCAAGGAGAGGACCTCATATGTGGACAACCCCCCTCTAGGGGACCGAAAGTAATGGGTATCGAGCAGGTCTAACATGATACTTTGAAAGTTCAATCCATAGTGGCTCCAACACAGCCGCGAGAGTCCCGTCCACAGGAAACCATCCCAAGTGGAGTCGGTTCAGCAGCGTAGAGATGTCCCCAACCGATACACATGCGAGCGGTCCATCCTGGGTCCCGACGAGCGGTCCATCCTGGGTCCCGTCTCTCAACAGCCAGTGCTTCATCCATGGCCATTGGACCGGACACCCTCCACAAGGGAGGGGGGGGACAGAGGAGAAAAAGAAAAGAAGCGGCAGATCAACTGGTCTAAAAAGGAGGTCGATTTAAAGGCTGGAGTATACAAATGAGTTTTAAGGTGAGCCTTAAAAGCAAATATATATAAATACTTGTGCTAAGTTACGCCTTAGCTTCTCGTGCGCTCGGCACGTCATTTTGGACTTGTTTGACTCTATGCTAAGTTTTAGCTTAGCTTACCGTGCATTCGCCACGCCTTTTTTTTTACCTTTTTGTACCAGTGTTCGTTTATTCTTTGTATTAAACGAAGCTCCTACCTGCATATCCTGCCTGTCTGGTCCTTGTGCATCTTGGGGTGACTCAACGCGCAACCACGATGCGTATCTTGCGTGATAAATCAGCCCTTTAAGTAATTCAGCTGCTATACAATTTTTTAATAAGCATTAAACTATATGTAGAATATTGCCAGTCCTAAAAAGTGTGACGAGCTTTGCCCCTATAATGCTTTGTTTAAGTTTAATATTCCCTTAGATCTGTTTTCAGCACCCGGGTTTGTGTTTCTTGGTTGCCATGGGTGCTGATTATGTTCACCTGCCTCTGGTTAGTGGTTGGCACGCACACATGCTCCCGGTCACTAATCAAAGAGCTATCTATTCCTGCCTCTCGCCACACTCGGTCTGGCTATTTTGTTTGCTACACGTAACAGTTATGTTGGATATCTTTCATTCTTGTTCCTGTGCTATGTTTATCTTTTGCTTTCCATGCCATCGGCACATTCCTATTTTTGTATTATTGCCTTCTTATGGTGATTTTTCCTCACCTGCTCGCTGATTCCAGAGGTCCATCTGCATCTTGCGGAAACGATCCGCGCATTATTACCATGCGACCCAATCATAACAAAAAGTCAAAATACGGTAACACGCACACGGATGGAAGATTCTCTCTCCATTGTCTAACAACTTTGCAGCGAGATGACCTTCTGTCTCAAGGTCATTTGTGCGTAACTGTGCCAGTTTGGTTGTACATTACAAACATGCTAAACATAGCAAAAAGGTGGCCGCAGAACAGTTACAGTCTTGATAAATCACATTATGAAAGCTAAATCATTATATTTGGATCTCCTTCTCCCATTGTGGGTGTTCTAATAATTATGCATGTACACATTAAATCAGATCTGGGCAAATTAAGGCCCGGGGGCTGCATGCGTCCCGTTAAGGGTTTCAATCTGGCCCGCCGGACATTCAGGTGGCGACTTGTCCAGGGTGTACTCCGACTTCCGCCCGATTGTAGCTGAGATAGACCCCAGCGCCCCCCGTGACCCCAAAGGGAATAAGCGGTAGAAATGGATGGATGAATGGATCTTTAAGATGGAAACTGTAGCTGCCATTACTATGTGCAGTGATGTTTTCAAATGACCGAAAGTCTTGAACTATACAAAGTATTTCAATGGTTGAAATCTGCGATTTTGCATGACATACCAGTTACTATGGTAATCTAAGTCACAGCAGCTCAAATGAGGCACCAAGGGTGGGGAAAGTTTCTACAGAGTGTTTCCAGAGCAGCCAACATGAAATGCGGGTGTCAGGGTCAGACCCAGAAGGAGATTTTTAGTTCTAAAGCTTAGTGATGTATAAGATTGTTGGTGGGGTTTTTTTTACCCTGTGCATTGATTTTATCGCTGTGTTTGTTGCATTTTTGTTACGTTTCACTTCATTGTAAAATGTCGATTTAGAGGTTGTGTGATGTTCCTTTGTTAATATTCAGTGTTTTATCGTTCATAGCTAATATTGTAATTCTCACATTCTTTATTTTCATGTACATTCTGGTTGTCTTATTCAGTAAAACAATTTTAAAGCTAAATTTGATTCTTTTAAGGCAGTCTTTCATATTTTTTTTTAGCTTTCAATCAAGACATTATTGTGAGGTTTTGTATTAGTGTTCCTAAAAAATAGGACCTAAGCAGATTTTAGAAAATTAGATAGTGTCTTGGGGTGGACTATGGTGTGGTTTGTCTTCCCGTGGTGCAAATCGACTGGACAGGACATGGCGTGAGGGTAATGACATCTTTTATTATAAACTCAAAAAGTACCAAACAGAAGCCGCGCCCAAGAGGCAAAAAAAACCAACTTAGGACATGAAACATGAAATAAATAAAAAAACACTAAACTGTGGACATAAAACAAAACTTGGAAACGATGGTATGAATAACGAAAACTTACTTGGAACGAGAAAGGAGCATGGATAACAAGGGTGTGTAGAGGGTGATGTCGCCAGGTTGACTGCCTGGCAACTACAGGCTTAAAAAGTGACGTGGTGATTGACAACAGGTGCATGAGTCGAAGTGAATCAGGTGCGTGACATGAGGACAGGTGCAAACTAATGGGTTGTCATGAAAACAAAACAATGGAATGAAAAAACAGGAACTAATGCAGTCTTGAAGTAACATAATACAACTAAACAAAACATGATCACAAAGACATGATAGATGGATAGATAGATAGATAGATAGTGTCATGCCTGTGAATCAGGTCTTATGTTTGATCATGTTATGTTTTGTTTTTTGGACTCTTGTTTCCCGTTTTGTCCTTCCTGGTTTTATTTTGGTTTCCCTAGTAACCCATTAGTTTCCACCTGGTCTCCTAGTCACACCCCGGTCCTCAGCTCTCACACCTGTTTCCAATTACCACAGCCAGTATTTAAGTCATTTGTTTTCTGTTCCTCAGCCTGGGAACTTTACTTACCTACCTACCGGACTTTGTAGTGAACCCTCATGACCACGCGCCTACCTTGCCAACCTTCATGCCTTGCCACGCTGATTATTGTTTAGACCACGCCACGTAAATTTTTTCTTTGTATTTATGCCTCAGTGCAAGTTTTTGGTTTGTTTTGTACCATAGATAGTATCTTTTGTTTATTTGTATATAGTCATGCCATTGTGCTGTTTTGTTTGTTTATTTTAGTTATTATCCGCCATTGTGCGCGTCCTTTGTTTTCCTGTTTTTGTATTGTAGTGTTTAAATAAATGAACAATGTACTCACGTTCACGCCTGGCTCGTCCCAAATATTCTCTGCATTGTAGAACCAATATAATTCCAAGTCAAAGTACTGACAGATAGATAGATATACTGTCCCCCAGACACATTTTTTTCTCTCTAAATTTGGACCCCCGGGTCAAAATAATGGCCCAGACCTGCACTCAATGAAATTGTCTATTTTGCACATTTAAGAGATGCAACCTTACCCTTAATAGTTCAGCTTTGCGTGCGCCATCAAGTTTGCACAACAGGCAAATCTTTCAGGCAATTATTTACTGTAACGTGTACTCACTTGTGTTGTTAATCAGACAATAATGGCTGTGTGTTGACTAATGTTCAATGGTTAGTAAAGCTATGCTTCTTTTTCTAGCTTTAATTTATTCATTAATATCCTTTGGAAAATTGCTGAATTTGTGTATACCACGTCGGGAACATTTTGAAGTTCTATTCCTTCATTCAATCCTGAGCCCATCTGATGTATAATTAAACATGTATGCGTGCACATGTTCTGCTGATTGCGCCTTGCCTGCACATATGTGTGCTTGTGAAATTAACAGCTGTGGGCTATCAACTACACATCAAAGAGGACCTACTCACAAAAAAAAAAGAAGAATAAAAAGCAGCTGCAGATGATTGGGGAGTCTTCCATTTGTCAGCTTTTCTTGCTGGCTTTTTGTCTAAACTTATCTCTCAGCCTGGATGATACAACCATTTGTAACAATATTGATCATAGCCAGGCCCGGTAAGTCATCGTGGCCATAAAACAACAACTCAGCAAACTGCCCTTTTCTGACCTTTTTATGCCGTTTAAAGAGTTCGACATTTGGCTAGCAGGGTTGCTATGACAGACGCAAATGACGTGAGGACAGTGATGTACTGTAAATGACGTGTAAGGGTCGTATCCTCTTTTACAAAGGACACCGGTGCCCTGAAGCAGCACATGGAGAGGAAAAGCAGGGCGAAGGGAAGGAATCATTGCCCCTCCTTGATAATGGTGGCACTGGGCATGGGAAATATTTAGAATTTTAGAACCAATCAACAACCAGGCAGTTAACTTCTGTATTTAATACACACTAGGGTTGTACGGTATACCGGTACTGGTATAGTATCGTGGTAGTAAAGAATCAAAAACGGTACAATACGCTGTAAAAGTACCGGTTCCCTGGCATGACAGAGCGTGGTCACGTCATGAAATTACTAGTTTTGCGACTAGAGGAGCATGTTCGGCAGCGCACAATCACAGAGTACTTAGAAGCAGACAAGGTGTGTAGACAGAAAAGGGAGAACAGATGCATTTGGGCCTGAAATTTACGATAAAGGTGAAGTTATAGCAATGTAACGCCCTCAGGAAGAGGTGCTTTAAAAGATGGCTAGCTAGCTAGCGGCGAACGTCCAGCCGCAGTCGGCAGGGTTTTAAATAAAGTACGTTTCTTACAAGTATCATCGCTTCAGGACAAGAAATAGCTAAAGATGCTTCACTACACACTGTAGGAGGATACAATAACTAACCGCTAACAGCAAGCTAGCACCCCTGAATGTAAATAAAAATGCCATGGGTGGATCTACACCTAACATCCACTGTAATGATACCAAGTACAATAGGGTATCTAGTCGATGCTACTATGATTACGTCTAGAGATGTCCGATAATGGCTTTTTTGCTGATATTTGATAATCCGATATTGTCCAATTCTTAACTACCAATTCCGATATTTACCGATACTGGTATATACAGTCGTGGAACTAACACATTATTATGCCTAATTTTGTTGTGATGCCCCGCTGGATGCATTAAACAATGTAACAAGGTTTTCCAAAATAAATCAAATACATTTATGGGGGAAAAATGCCAACATTGCACTGCCATATTTATTATTGCATTTATTATTGCATTATTTTTTTTTTAGATGCCTCAAAACAGCAGCTTGGAATTTGGGACATGCTCTCCCTGAGAGAGCATGAGGAGGTTGAGGTGGGCGGGATTGGGGGGTGCGGTTGAGGAAGGGGGGGGTAGGGTGCAGCGTGGGGTGTATATTCTAGCGCCCCGGAAGAGTTAGTGCTGCAAGTGGTTTTGGGTATTTGTTCTGTTGTGTTTATGTTGTGTTACGGTGCAGATGTTCTCCCGAAATGTGTTTGTCATTCTTGCGCATATTAGTAACAGTGTTAGAGTTGTTTATACGGTCACCCTCAGTGTGACCTGTATGGCTGTTGACCAAGTATGCGTAGCATTCATCTGTGTGTGTGAAAACCCATAGATATTATGTGATTGGCCAGGTATGCAAAGGCAGTGCCTTTAAGGTTTATTGGCACATTTATTGGCCGATGATATCAGCAGTCCGACATTATCGGACATCTCTAATTACATCAATATTTTCTATCGTCACAAAATCGTTTTTCCTCTTTTTATATTCATATTATGTTTACTGTATAAACTCAGGAAATATGTCCCTCGACATATTAGGACTTTGAATATTACAAATGTATGATCATGTAACTACTTGGTATTGGATCGATACCTACATTTGTGGTACCATCCAAAACTAATGTAAAGCATTCAAACAACAGAAGAATAAGTGATTATTACATTTTAACAGAAGTGTAGATAGACCATGTTGAAACGGAAAAGGACGAAATATTAACAGTAAATGAACAAATGGATTAATAATCAATTTTTACAGCTTGTCCCTCATATTTTTTGACAAAATAGAATGAGATATGACACAATATGTTACTGCATACGTCAGCAGACTAATTAGGAACATTTGTTTGCTTACTTACTACTAAAAGATAAGTTGTCTAGTATGGTCCCTATTTTATTTAAGGACACAATTGTTCTTTGATTGCAATAAATGATAAATGGGTTGTACTTGTATGGCGCTTTTCTACCTTCAAGGTACTCAAACCGCTTTGACACTACTTCCACATTTACCCAATCACACACACATTCACACACTGATGGGCTACAGAGCGTTTTCCGTTCGGGCTCCAGTACTCTGGAATGCCCTCCCCGTAACACTTCGAGATGCTACCTCAGTAGAAACATTTAAGTCTCACCTTAAAACTCATCTGTATACTCTAGCCTTTAAATAGACCTCCTTTTTAGACCAGTTGATCTGCCGCTTCTTTTCTTTCTCCTATGTCCCCCCCTCCCTTGTGGAGGGGGTCTGGTCCGATGACCATGGATGAAGTACTGGCTGTCCAGAGTCGAGACCCAGGATGGACCGCTCGTCGGGACCCAGGACTGACCGCTCGCCTATATCGATTGGGGACATCTCTACGCTGCTGATCCGCCTCCGCTTGAGATGGTCTCCTGTGGACGGAACTCTCGCTGCTGTCTTGGATCCGCTTGAACTGAACTCTCGCGGCTGTGTTGGAGCCACTATGGATTGAACTTTCACAGTATCATGTTAGACCCGCTCGACATCCATTGCTTTCGGTCCCCTAGAGGGGGGGGGGGGGTTGCCCACATCTGAGGTCCTCTCCAAGGTTTCTCATAGTCAGCATTGTCACTGGCGTCCCACTGGATGTGAATTCTCCCTGCCCACTGGGTGTGAGTTTTCCTTGCCCTTTTGTGGGTTCTTCCGAGGATGTTGTAGTCGTAATGATTTGTGCAGTCCTTTGAGACATTTGTGATTTGGGGCTATGTAAATAAACATTGATTGATTGATTGATTGATTGATGGAGGGAGCTGCCATGCAAGGCGCTAACCAGCACCCATCAGGAGCAAGGGTGAAATGTAATTTTTTTGGTCTTAATTATGTAGAAAATTACCGAAAATGTTGGTACTGGTACTAAAATATTGTTATCGGGACAACCCTAATACACACTGATTGAATTTTGTTGCTATTGCAGAACACAGTTAAGCAATATTTGTTCTCACCTTGCACTGGATGATATGTAGCCTGCATGACAGTGATATCTATTAATTCCAGCACTTCTCTCATTAAAAATTAGACAACTTTGCACAATGTGGTAGTTTAATTCTCCTTAATGTATTTGACTTTGCTCATCCGTGGCCTTTCTTAAATTCCATGTTAAATCATTGAGGTAAAAGTCATCAACTTGCAAATAGCTAAGAACCCTTTTCCTCTACTTACAGAAGGATCTGCTTTAAAGGCCTACTGAAACCCACTACTACCGACCACGCAGTCTGATAGTTTATATATCAATGATGAAATATTAACATTGCAACACATGCCAATACGGCCGGTTTAGTTTACTAAATTGCAATTTTCAATTTCCCGCGGAGTTTCTTGTTGAAAACGTCGCGGAATGATGACGCGTGTTTGTGACGTTATTGGTTGGAGGGGACATACTAGCTCAGCACCACTTACGGCTAAAAGTTGTTTCTTTTCATCGCATAATTACACAGTAATTTGGACATCTGTGTTGCTGAATCTTTTGCAATTTGTTCAATTAATAATTGGAGACTATAAATAAGAATGCTGTTGGTGGAAAGCGGTGGATTGCAGCTGCCTTTAGCACCGAGACACAGCCGGTGTGTCTTTGTTTTTGTTGTGAATCTTTTACACAGAGCGGTCAAGCGAACATGTTTCCCTACGTCAAACAGCAAGTTTTTGGATGGGAAAATTGTGATATTAAGTCAGCTCCTACCGGAGACTTCAGTGGATTATGGGACCTTCTCCTGTAGCTGTCAAAAAGGCAGCTGTGATCTTGGCTCCTCATCGGCTTCTCTCTGAGACACTGGCGTTCACCGCAGCCATCCGACATTCAGGTTTGACTTTACTTATGTATCCATCCATCCATTTTCTACCGCTTATTCGCTTTTGGGGTTGCGGGGGGCGCTGGCGCCTATCTCAGCTACAATCGGGCGGAAGGCGGGGTCCACACTGGACAAGTCGCCCCCAACACAGATAGACAGACTACATTCACACCCACATTCACACACTAGGGCCAATTTAGTGTTGCCAATCAACCTATCCCCAGGTGCATGTCTTTGGAAGTGGGAGGAAGCCGGAGTACCCGGAGGGAACCCACGCATTCACGGGGAGAACATGCAAACTCCACACAGGAAGATCGAGAGGCTGGATTTGAACCCAGGACTGCAGGACCTTCGTATTGTGAGGCAGACGCACTAACCCCTCTGTCACCATGAAGCCCTTTACTCATGTAATCTCACTAAAATACTATTAACACAATAAGCAGATAAGGGATTTTCCAGAATTATCCTAGTAAATGTGTCTAATTACATCTGAAACGCTACCACTGACGCCGCCCGGAGCCGTCGCTTTTTTTTTTTTTTAGTGCCTCACTGTAACTTTCCTCATCCACAAAATCTTTCATCATTGCTCAAATTAATGGGGAAATTGTCGCTTTCTCGGTCCGAAGAGCTCTTGCTGCTGGGGGCTTTGATTATAAACAATGTGAGGATGTGAGGAGCCCTCACACCGGTGACGTCACGCGCACATCGTCTGCTACTTCCGGTACAGGCAAGGCTTTTTTATTAGGGACCAAAAGTTGCGAACTTTATTGTCGATGTTCTCTACTAAATCCTTTCAGCAAAAATATGGCAATGTGGCGAAATGATCAAATATGACACTTAGAATGGACCTGCTATCCCCGTTTAAATAAGAACATTTCATTTCAGTAGGCCTTTAACTGGTGACTTTTAAACCGGTGTAACAATGTGGGAAGACACATTGAAATATTTTGTAAGGATACTACCCTTTTTCAGACGGGTCTGAAGCCAACAAGAAGAAGAATGAAGGAATACTTATGTCAAGATACTGTGCATCGACTACAGCTTGGTATTTAATACTATCTTCCCTGACATCCTGGTGGAGAGGATGAATTTACTAGGTCCAACCCCCATTCATCTGTTTTTAGAAGAAAACTTTCTGACCAACCTACCTCAGATTGTTTTGGTGGGTTAAATATGCACTGGCTCCACTCAGGGCTGTGTGTTGAGTCTTTTTCTGTACGCTCCACTGTGTATATGTTTGACTGTTTCCCCATTCATCCCTCAAACACTATTATCAAGTTTGCCAATGACACCACAGTGGTGGGTCTGACCACGGGGGTGATGAAACAACTTGAGGCTGAACACCACCAAGACTAAGGAGATGGTTATTGATTTTCGGAGACGGAGAGAGGAACATGCTCCACTTGTAGTAAAAGGAGAATGTGTGGTGAAGTTCCTGGAAACCAGTGGCGGGCCGTGCCTTTCTCAACTAGGCCTTCAATGATGTCCGACTTCAATGATTACCTCTCAAAATACCATCATTTATGTCACCCACATGACCATTGCTGGAGAAATACTATACAAAAACACATTTACGCACTACTTTTCATTGGAATCACCTCAACAGTGTACAAAACGGGTTATTTTCTGGCGCATTTAAAAATCAATAAACCTGCAGCAGCAATTAAAACACATCTTAGGTTGTGGTACTGTCAGAATTAAAATTGCAAAAAACATTGACGTGAAAAAAATAAAGGAATAAAATATTTCAACTCACAATTTGTAGCACCCTTTCCAAGCCGTACAGCCCCTCGCAGTCTGTTGATTCGAGTGAAAATGGCGAAATGGTGAACATTTCCCCCATTTCATCGCCGACATCGTCTCACAAGATGTAGATTCTCTTTAAGCATATGTAACAGACTTCGTTTGCCTGCCTGCTCTCTCTTCCCCCTCATGGCCTCGGACGCTGCTAATAAAGGAGACAGGTGATTAGATAACCCGCTTCAGCTGGAGATTCCACTCACCTGTCAGCTGCTTCGTAGCTGGCCCATTAATACGCCCTTCCCGCAGGAACCGCGCTGACCACGCCCCCTCCACAATATCCTTCTTGAAAATGGGCTTGCAAATATATATCTGCCACCTAATCAATGTTTTGTTCTCCTTCTTTGTGGGTCAACAATACCTGCTTCCAGTGGCGGGCCGTGTGTTTGTCACCTAGGCCTTCAGTGATCTCCGACTTCATTATTTACCTCTCAAAATACCATAATTTATGTCACTACATGACCATTGCTGGAAAAATACAGGAACACATTTACGCACCACTAAGGGACGGCATGGCGCAGTGGGAGAGTGGCCGTACGCAACCCGAGGGTCCCTGGTTCAATCCCCACCTAGTACCAACCTCGTCACGTCTGTTGTGTCCTGAGCAAGACACTTCACCCTTGCTCCTGATGGGTGCTGGTTAGCGTCTTGCATGGCAGCTCCCTCCATAAGTGTGTGAATGTGTGCGTAAATGGGTAAATGTGGAAGTAGTGTCAAAGCGCTTTGAGTACCTTGAAGTTAGAAAAGCGCTATACAAGTACAACCCATTTATCATTTACTGCGTATTGAACCACATCAACAGTGGTTTTCTGGCGCATTTAAAAATCAATTAAAACGCATCAGCAATTAAAATATATAGCGTAAAATTCTCTGCTTGGCTTATGCAACTTTCGGTCAATAAAGATTGATGAAAAAGACAAACAGCAGTAGACACCAAAACCAATCAATTGGATTTGTTTTAATCATGTTATGATCCGCCGCCCGGATCATAACATGGTTTTGGTTTTTGAGTCCTTTTGTGTGTTTGATCGTTTTGGACTCTTCCTGTTCTTAGTTTTTGCACTTCCTTATTATCTTGTCTCCATGGTTGCTGATTTGTTTCACCTGTCATTGTTATCGACGCGCACCTCTGTTAATTAATGACTTCCCTATTTAAGCCTGCCTTCGACCTCAGTTCTGTCTGGATTGTTTGTTCGCTCTATGCAACAATCACGTTGATGTATCTTCGATGTAAATACTTGTGCTAAGTTACGCCTTAGCTTCTCGTGCGCTCGGCACGTCATTTTGGACTTGTTGGACTCTATGCTAAGTTTTAGCTTAGCTTACCGTGCGTTCAGCACGCCTTTTCTTTTACCTTTTTGTACCAGTGTTCGTTTATTCTTTGTATTAAACCAAGCTCCTACCTGCAATTCCTGCCTGTCTGGTCCTCGTGCATCTTGGGGTGACTCAACGCGCATCCACAATGCGTTTCCTACGTGATAAATCAGCCCTTTAAGTCATTCAGCTGCTATACAATTTTTTAATAAGCATTAAACTATATGTAGAATATTGCCAGTCCTAAAAAGTGAGATGAACTTTGCCCCTATAATGCTTTGTTTAAGTTTAATATTCCCATAGTTCTGTTTTCAGCACCCGGGTTTGTGTTTCTCGGTTGCCATGGGTGCTGATTATGTTCACCTGCCTCTGGTTAGTGGTTGGGACGCTCACATGCTCCCGGTCACTAATCAGAGAGCTATCTATTCCTGCCTCTCGCCACACTCGGTCCGGCTATTTTGTTTGCTAGACGCAACAGTTATGTTGGATATCTTTGATTCTTGTTCCTGTACACACTTCTCAAAGATATATATATATATATATATATATATATATATATTAACTGCCCTGATCACATGATGGCGACAAATACACATGTAAAAATAAAAATTAAATGACAAGCTTGACACACTAACAACAAGAGTTTCCAACTTTTAGTTGTAACAGAAAAGCTACTCTGAACAACTTTTGATCTGATTGGCTACTGTTTCTCAACTCTATGTGTTCTCAAACTCATCCGGAAACGCTCTCGATGAGTATCCAATCACAGGACGCATAAACGTGAGGCCATTTGGAAGGCCTGACTGACAACTTGTGATCTGATTGGATATTGCAACTGTCTATCAACTGTATGTGCCCGATCACTTACAGTGCACGGATGCCCGCATAGTTGATTATGAGGGCCTCTGGCAGATTTGGTACAGCACGGCAACATAAGCTAGCTGAATTCTTATTGGATACAAACTAAAATTAAAATCAACAGCAATGCGATGAGGTGGCGGCTTGTCCAGAGTGTACGCCGCCTTCCGCCCGAATGCAGCTAAGATAGGCTCCAGCACCCACTGACACCGTTGAAGGGAAAAGCGGTAGGACATGGATGGATAGAGCACTGGAAGGAACATAATATGACATAAAGAGAATATGAATACATTTAGATATTTAGGGAAAGTAAATATCAATCAATCAATCAATGTTTATTTATATAGCCCTAAATCACTAGTGTCTCAAAGGGCTGCACAAACCACTACGACATCCTCGGTAGGCCCACATAAGGGCAAGGAAAACTCACACCCAGTGGGACGTCGGTGACAATGATGACTATGAGAACCTTGGAGAGGAGGAAAGCAATGGATGTCGAGCGGGTCTAACATGATACTGTGAAAGTTCAATCCATAATGGATCCAACACAGTCGCAAGAGTCCAGTCCAAAGCGGATCCAACACAGCAGCGGGAGTCCCGTCCACAGCGGAGCCAGCAGGAAAACATCCCAAGCGGAGGCGGATCAGCAGAGCAGAGATGTCCCCAGCCGATACACAGGCAAGCAGTACATGGCCACCGGATCAGACCGGACCCCCTCCAAAAGGGAGAGTGGGACAGACGAGAAAAAGAAAAGAAACGGCAGATCAACTGGTCTAAAAAGGGAGTCTATTTAAAGGCTAGAGTATACAAATGAGTTTTAAGGTGAGACTTAAATGCTCCTACTGAGGTGGCATCTCGAACTTTTACCAGGAGGGCATTCCAGAGTACTGGAGCCCGAACGGAAAACGCTCTATAGCCCGCAGACTTTTTTTGGGCTTTGGGAATCACTAACAAGCCGGAGTCCTTTGAACGCAGATTTCTTGCCCGGACATATGGTACAATACAATCGGCAAGATAGGATGGAGCTAGACCGTGTAGTATTTTATACGTAAGTAGTAAAACCTTAAAGTCACATCTTAAGTGCACAGGAAGCCAGTGCAGGTGAGCCAGTACAGGCGTAATGTGATCAAACTTTCTTGTTCTTGTCAAAAGTCCAGCAGCCGCATTTTGTACCAACTGTAATCTTTTAATGCTAGACATGGGGAGACCCAAAAATAATACGTTACAGTAATCGAGGCGAGACGTAACAAACGCATGGATAATGATCTCAGAATCGTCAGTGGACAGAATGGAGCGAATTTTAGCGATATTACGGAGATGAAAGAAGGCCGTTTTAGTAACGCTTTTAATGTGTGACTCAAAGGAGAGAGTTGGGTCAAAGATAACACCCAGATTCTTAATTTTATTTTCATTTATGATCATGGTTTCTGGTTGTGTTAGGCCAGCAGAGAAGGGCTTGCTGGCCCTAACGGAACACCACTGCTGGACACTTATATCTCGGAGGGCCTCACATGTACTGTCAAGACTTCGGCACTGGCCAAAAAGGCACAGCTAGGATTCCAATTTCTTAATGTGTTGCGGTGGGAACCTGGAGATATCTTGTTATCGGGCCACCATAGAGCCAGTGCCGATGTACTGTGTAAGTGTATGGTATGCTCCCTGCTCTGCTGCAGACAGGAAGGCCCTGCAGAGGGCTACCGTCCTCTGCCCTCCCTAGAGGACATTGCTTGCCCTCGCTGTCTCAGCAGAGCAAAGACAATCCTGTCAGACAGCTCTCACCCTGGTCAGCACTCGTTTAACCTGTTGCCATCAGTGAAGCGATTTAGGTCCCACAAGGAGCAGGACAAATAGTCAAAAACATATTTTTACCCATGGGCCATCAGGATATTCAATCCATCCTAATAATTTAAAATGTTTTTCACTGTTGCAGAGCTGTTCGTATTGGTATTTAAATATGAATTTTTAACATGTTGTTTATTGTTTGTCTTGTCTTGGTCTGGTTGCTGAGCTTCCAAATGATGGATGACCTGTCTGAGGCTGAATCCCCTTTCGATTGACGGCAAACTGAGTGAATCAACGATCTTGAAATACAGACCACTAACATTTTTTGAATTTCTTTGGAGTTGATGCGAAACATTTTCCAATCCTCGAAGCAACGTTTTTTTTTGTAAAAATGAGTATCTTTATATATTGTATCCAGTCATGACGTGGACTGTGTCAAACATGGACTTGGATTTTTTTTGCTTCTTCCACGCAAAGGGTGATTGGCACAAGCCAGACGAGAGTGTGAGTGCATTTTTGATTTATTTAAACACTATAATTCAAAACAGGAAAACAAAAGGCGCGCACAATGGCGGGTAACAAACTAGACTATACTCAAACAAAACAGCACAATGGCATTACAATATACAAACGAACAAAAGATACTAGTTGTGGCACAAAACAAATCATAAACTTACGTGGTATAGACCGAATAACAAACAGCGTGGCAAGGCATGAAAGTAGATGAGGGACAGGTAGGTGCGTGGTCATGAGGGTATGTCGGTAGGTAAAGTTGCCAGGACGATGACAGAAACAGAATGTTTTAAATAATGACTATGATGATGATTACTAACAGGTGTGAGGCTGAGGACAGGGGCGTGTCTCGGAGACCAGGTGGAAACTAATAGGTTGGCATGGAGACGGAAACAAACCAGGAAGTGCAAAAAACGAATTAAATGTCCAAAAAATAAAACATAACATGCCATAACATAACAAAAACATAACATAATCCACAGGCATGATGTGGTGTGGACTGTTTTCCCGTGGTGAAAAGCGAATGGACCGGACACGACGTGAAGGTAATGACATTCAATTTTACTCCAAAAAAAAGGAACAAACGAAAAGCGCTCGCAACAACATGACTATGAAAACAAAAACAAGCACTATGGCATGAATAACAAAAAACGTACTTTGAACGAGATATGGACTTGGATCATCGGCATAGAGCAAGTGTGCGTGGATGCCGATGACTCGATCACCCTAGTAGTAGGGTGATCAAGGGTGGTTGAGGGTGGTAGAGGGTGATCAAGGGTGATCAAGGGTGGTAGAGGGTGATCGAGGGTGATGTCGCCAGGCTGACTACCTGGCAACTGTGGCTTAAATAATACTGTGGAGATTGAACCGTTGCGTGAGTGAAAACAAATCAGGTGCGTGACATGACAGGTGAAACTAATGGGTAACAATGGAAACAAGGCAAGGGAGTGAAAAAGCAGGAACTAAAAAGAGTCCAAAAACCAAACAGGACATAATTTAAACAAAACATGATCCCAGACATGACAGTATCCCGTATTTTCCGGACCGTAGGGTGCACCGGATTATAAGGCGCACTGCCGATAAATGGTCGATTGTTGATCTTTTTTCACCAGATTATTATAGGGCGCATCAAAGGAGTCATATATGTATGTATATATATTTTTTTGTTCTAAATATAAAACACTTTCTTGTGGTCTACATAACATGTAATGGTGGTTCTTTGGTCAAAATGTTGCATAGATTATGTTTCACAGATCTTCTTCAAGCCGCTTCTGGATGCGCCGTTTTGTGGCTCCCCTTCGGCAGCGTCTTTGTTGTAGCGGTGTAGCATGCAAGGACGGAAGTGGAAGAAGTGCCAAAAGATGGAGCCAACTGTTTTAATGACAATCAAACTTTACTTAAATTAATAACGGAGCAGCATCTCCTTAACAACCACAACCACACTGGAAATGTGTCCAGTGAAAAACTGTCCGACCGGAACTCTGATAACTAAAGTTCCTTGGGTAATTAATGTCAACTCACTAAACCGGTATGTTTTAGCGCTTTCATGGCGAGTTTACTGACGGATATAAGTAAGAATTTTACACTACTTAATACTACAAATGGCAACAGCGGAAGCTGAATGCACCATAACAAGAAGATAGAGGAAAAGAAGAAGCTTATCGGCTACGTTGTCGGCCCAGACTACAAATGTGGACACACGCAAATTTTCAGGACTCATGCAGGTACCAAATACAGATCAGCAAATACCAGAAGGCAAGAAAAGTTGCTTTTGCATAATTTTGCAAAACAAAACGCCAGATAATGTCTTACCTTATGCACACACCAAAACAATACTCGTATGTTGAAGCACAGCACAATCCATCAAGCGGTGCGGCTTCAGAGCTTACCAAAGTTCAATCAATCAATCAATCAATGTTTACTTATATAGCCCTAAATCACTAGTGTCTCAAAGGGCTGCACAAACCACCACGACGTCCTCGGTAGGCCCACATAAGGGCAAGGAAAACTCACACCCAGTGGGACATCGGTGACAATAATGATCCAGTGGGACGTCTGTGACAATAATGATTATGAGACCAAGTTGTACAAAACATTTTGATAGATTTTTGAGTGCTGTGTGTAATGTTCTATATTATCAATGGAACATATACAATTTTGGTGTTGTTTACGTGAGTCATATTACAGTCTACACATATCTCTTATGTCTGACTTCCATCTACTGGTCACACTTATCATTTCACCATGTACCTAATTAAATGGCTTCAAGGTCAGTAAGCACAACCAAAATGATTGCAAATTGCAAATTTTCAGGACTCATGCAGATACCAAATACAGATCAGCAAATACCAGAAGGTAAGAAAAGTTGCTTTTCAGGACTCATGCAGATACCAAATACAGATCAGCAAATACCAGAAGGTAAGAAAAGTTGCTTTTGCATAATTTTGCAAAACAAAACGCCAGATAATGTCTTACCTTATACACACACCATAACAATACTCGTATGTTGAAGCACAGCACAATCCATCAAGCGGTGCGGCTTCAGAGCTTACCAACGTTGTACTAAAACATTCTGATAGATTTTTGAGTGCTGTGTGTAATGTTCTATATTTTCAATGGAACATATTAAATTTTGGTGTTGTTTACTTGAGTCATATTGCAGTCTACACATATCTCTTATGTGTGACTGCTATCATAATGCAGTCTACACGTGTTTCTTATGTGTGACTGCCATCTACTGCTCACACTTATCCTTTCACCATTTACCTAATAAAATAGCTTCGAGGTCAGTAAGCACAACCAAAATGATTGCGTACATTAGACGCACCGGGTTATAAGGCGCACCGTGGAGTTTTGAGGAAATTAAGTCCCTTGGATGAATCATGTAAACTCACTAAGCCGGTATGTTTTAGCCCTTTCATGGCGAATTTACTGACGGATGTAAGTAGGAACTTTACACTACTTTATATTACAAATGGAACTAAAACCTTTACTACCAAAACATGCTGACAGATGTTGAGCGCCACGCCGTGTGTAATGTCCTATATATACAATGGAACATTTGAAATGTTGGCGTTGTTTACTTGTGTCACACCTGGACATGGATTATTTTTGCTTCTTCGATGCAAGGAGAATACGGGATGAGCCAGACGTGACTGTGAGTACATGGTTGTTTATTTGGAATACTAAATACAAAAATAAACTAAGGGCGCTCACAAAGAGGTACAAAACTTGGCTACAAAGATACAAACAGGAAAACAAAACAACTGCTCGATGGCATGAAAGACAAGGAACTAAACTTAAACTTGCACTGTGGCAGAACTATGAATAACTAACAAAAACACTAACTGAGACCGGTACAAGGGGCATGGATAGTAAGGTAATCGAGGGTGCATGAAGGCATGAGGCAGAATGCAAAAATCCCAGAACACTAAACAGAAAGCAAGTGACACGAATAGTGGCCGTGGTAACTAGAAACAGGTGTGAGAGGCTGATGATCGGGGCGTGACTAGGGGGAAACAGGTGGAAACTAATGAGTAGCTATGGTAATAAAAACAAACCTGGAGGTGAAAAAACGGAACAAGAGTTCAGAAAACAAAACAAAACACAATCAAACATAAAACCAGGTTTACAGGCGTGACAACTTGAGACTTATCTCTTATGTTTGACTGCCATCTACTGGTCACACTTATTACACCATGTACCAAATGAAATAGTGTCCTTAAAGAGTTGGTACTACAGGAAATTCTGGGTATTTGTTATATTGTGTTTATGTTGTGTTGCGGAGCAAATATTTTCCCGAAATGTATTTGTCATTGGTGTTTAGTATGGTTTCACAATATGGCACATGTTTATGACAGTGTTGGCGTTGTTTATACGGCCACCCTTAGTGTGACATGTACAGTATGGCTGTTGACTAAGAATGCCCGTCATTAATTTGGGATGTTTAAAATCCCTAAAATTGATTATGATCATGCAGAGTGACGGTTTTCCTTGACATCTTCAACTAAAAAGTGTTTTCACTTCGTCCGACGCTACAAAAGCATTGAAATGGGTAAGCTAAACCAAACGTATTCCTTTTTTAGTGGGTAAGCTCAACCAAAATAATTCCTTCCCTTAAGTGCATTGAGTTTTGAGAAAAAAACGACTTTAACTGCACCTAATAGTCCGCAAAATAGGGCATATTATATCTGTTATTGAAGACTGCACTTGTGTTAAGTAAGTACCTGAAGATGAGCATTCCCTACCTGAAAGACCAGCAGCGGCCACTGCTCTGAAAGCGTTATGATAAAAAACAGTGTGATCATATCAACCTCAATGTGTGTACTCAGATCAGCATGCTGGCTCTCGGAAAATGTCGTCCCAATCCCTACTTGAAGCTGGGTGCTGTTCTGCTGTCTGTGATTTCACTGCTAGCATGTTGAGCAATGGCTCCTAGAAAAGGTTTGTTCGGACGTAAGGGGAAGTTAGCATTTTCATCAGGCAAAAGTGGATAGAGTTGCATTTTCCCTGTCAACAAAACAAAAATACTTACTTGAAACATACTAGCCAACCCTCCCGGATTTTCTGGGAGACGCCCGAAATTCAGCGCCTCTCCCGAAAACCTCCCGGAAGAAATTTTCTTCCGGAAATCTCCCGAAATTCACGCCCCCTCCAGTTCCATGCGGACATGAGTGGGGACAGCCTGTTTTCACGTCCGCTTTCCTCTCATATAAACAGCTTGCTTCCCCAATCACATTACAACATCTACTGATTTTTAATAAAAAAAAACTGCACACACAAGGAAACGAAGCAGAAGAACGAGGAAGTTACAGCCATGGTGACGCCGTCTGTAATAGAGTGATTCTATGTTGTCTGTTGCCATCTCCTGGTGAATGTTGGCTTTAGCGTTATGGGGTTGCTTTTTGATTGGCCAACGATTTACGTGGTGTTGTGCACCTGACGGCAAGTGACTCTCGCCAGCACGCAAATGGCAGAACAAAGGTTACTCAAATAGTGAAAGGTAAGTGTTGTTGTTTTTTTAATAACCAGCAAGCGCAGTACAGTTAGTAGAACAACTGTGTTTTTATTACTGTGTATTTGATAGGTGCCGTCTGAAATTCAACTATTTATTTTATTTATATATATAATAAAATATATATATATATATATATATATATATATATATATATATATATATATATATATATATATATATATATATATAGCTAGAATTCATTGAAAGTCAACTATTTCATACATATATATATGAAATATATATGAAATACTCGAGTTGGTGAATTATACTCGTCCCCTCTTAACCGCGCCCCCTGCCTAGACCATGCCCCCAATCACGCCTCCTACCCACCTCCCGAAATCGGAGGTCTCAAGTTTGGCAATTATGACTTGAGAATATGAGTTTATTTGTTCACAACAGTTTACAATGCACTGTTTTTGATGACATGGGTCAGTATGATGTCGGATCAGTAACTAAATCGCTGCTGAAAGATGACACTATTCCAACTTTGGTCTATTGAAGGACCACAAGGAAAAAAAGCAAGGTCGCTAAAATTAAGGGGATGGGCGCGTGGATGGGTTTGAAGGGAAACTGCAATTTTGGGGGAATTTTACCTATCGTTCACAATCATTATGAAAGTGGTGAAAATGGATGGATTTTTTTTTATTACATTGTAAATATTAAAGAAACGTAAATGAAAGTAAGCTTGGAGCAAAGCCAATAGAAGGTTCTCTTTCCACCCTAATAAGCAAAAAATAACCATTCAAAAAGTGCCAGCAATACTACGTTTACATTTGTGACTTGTATATTAACCAAGTATTAGTTATATTGTTATTATAAGCGCTATTACAAACTATTTATAGCGTTGACGTGATCACGTTCGTGTGTCCTGCTGTTTACATCATCAAGTGGTCAGCCGTTTCCTTGCTTCCTTGCTCCTTGGAAATTTACTGTAGATCATAAATCATGCATCTCACCTGGAAATTGTCATGATCCATGGTCCGGATCATGTTTTTGTATGTTCTGTTAGTTTTATACTCAATTAGTTCCTGTTTTTGTGCACCCTTGTTTGTTATAGTTACCATGGCGACTTATTAGTTCCACCTGCCTCTGGTGTTCGAGACAAGCACTTGCTCTAATCAAGAGACCAATATTTAAGCCTGTCTTTGCCAGTCAGTTGGCCTGGCGTCATTGCTTGTTTCATGCGATACCATTGTTCATGTTGCCCGTTTTCATCACCAATTCCATAATTAATGCTATTTGTTTCATGCCACAGTTTAGTGAGGTTTTCATGTCCATAGTTTCATGTTTCATGTCCTAAGTTTTTTGCCTTAGCTTCTGCGTACGATAGGCATGCTTGCCTTCGGGTTGTTTTCTGCTTTGTACTTCGTTGAGTGTTAGTTGAATAATTAAATATGTTCCGGAATAGTCCGATTGCATCCCGGGAGAACAAACCTTACAGTAAGCTGCAAAAACCTCGTTATGACAGAAAGTAGATGCTGAGGACATTCTCCGACAACTTGGTACACTATGACAGGCATTTAGGAATGGGAAATGGCGAGAAAAAAACATAATAAAACGCTTCCCTGTCATGATCTGTTGCCCGGATCCTGTTCTGTTTGGTTTTGAATTCCCTTTGTTGCTGTTTTGAGCACCCCTGGGTTTGTGTTTTGGTTACCATGGGTGCTGATTAGTTTCACCTGCCTCTGATTAGAGTTCGGCACGCTCACCTGCTGCCAGGCACTAATCCGAGAGCTACTTATTCACGTTGTTCGCCACACACTGTCTGGCTTCCTTGTTTGCTGTATGCAACAGTTACGTTGGTTTATTTCTTGTTTCCTAGCTCATGATTCCTGTGCTGAATTTTTATCTTAGCTCCCCGTGCAGATCGCAAGCGTCTCTTCTGTTTGATTACTGTATTTTTGTATGATTTATGGCAAATCATTTTCTTACCTGCACACTTCGTTTGGAGTTCCGTCTGTATCCTAGGAGAATGACCCACGCAGTAAAATGCGACCCCGACGTGACATTCCGGCCCGTTTTTTTTTGCGAGGATTATACAACATTCTTCATTTAAATGGGAATGTATGGACTTGCCAGCAGTCGGCCTCCCAATTACAGCAGACCTTGTACAGTAAGTGATGTTTTATTATGTTTGTTGGCTCTCATTAAGTTTGCAGTGCGTAATAATAAAAGTAAGTAATG
Organism: Nerophis ophidion; assembly: GCF_033978795.1. Taxonomy (NCBI): domain Eukaryota; kingdom Metazoa; phylum Chordata; class Actinopteri; order Syngnathiformes; family Syngnathidae; genus Nerophis; species Nerophis ophidion. The sequence goes on along the minus strand of NC_084615.1, from coordinate 70,364,468 downwards.
AAAAAGCAAACCTGATGTTTAAAATGATCAAAATATGTAAATATTGAATATTATAAATGTGCTTATATTTATACTTATATATTGTATATGAAACCCTGATGGAGGTTTTTGGATGTTTTTTTAAGAGCTTTATAGGCAGAATTGAGCAGCTAACATAGTCTCTGTTGTAAGCAGAATTTATTGATCACATTTTTTTGATATTTTTAGAATGTATAAAATAAATAACATGCATCGTCATGTCTTTCAGGCAAAATTCCCAAAAAAAGTATACTCCCCCTTTAGTTTGCATCTAAAAAGACAGCCCCCCACCATGCAATCTGTCCAGGCATACTCAGAAAGGGGGTCAAACATGTGACTTTGGAGCAAAATCCACACCAATGCATAGCCAATACATGTTCTCGTGACCACAAATAATTGTTAAATGTAAAATACAATCATCATTGGCCCCCTTAAATACGCTGGAATAAAGCGTTATATTTTGCATAAGAGCAGAAAGATTGGACTTGGTAGCAATGGAAAGTAGTCATAGTTCAGACTGTGTTCCAGAATGATGGGCGCATCAAAGTGTAAAGAAAAGTGGATGAAGCCATAAAGTTTATAAGGCATAGAGTACAAGCCTGCTGGTCAGTGTTGTGACTCGGGATTGATGCTGTGCTCAACAAACACTTACTTTTTAGGGGACTTTGTTGTTTGACACTTGGAGACTTCAGCTTTAGCTGTAAGCATTGTATGAAAGTGATGTTATCCAGGTGGCACAAGGAAAAACATTTCTGAGAATATTGGATGACAGACAGGATACACACTTGACTGATCGCTTGTCAATCATAGACTAATGCACGATGTATCGACGGACATGAATTATTCTAATAATACAAGGATCAGCAACCTGTGGCTCTAGAGCCGCATTTAGCCCAGCCCTAGTGACTCCCTGGACCTCTTTCACAGATGTATGAAAATGAAAAAAGATGAAAAAAAAAAATGTTTTAATATATTTTCTGAAGGAGAACGAATATCACACAATATTTCCTAATTGTTAGAAATCCCGCTGTTTATATTATACATGCTTTACTGATGAAAGTATTTGGAGAGCGCCGTTTTGTCCTACAAATTTTAGCAATCCTTGAACTCATCGTAGTGTGTTTATGATGCTGCCCACGAAAGACATATTTTATGCCATTGGTTCTCAACCTTTTTTCAGTGATGTACCCCCTGTGAATTTTTTTTTAATTCAAGTACCCCCTAATCAGAGCAAAGCATTTTTGGTTGAAACAAAGAGATAAAGAAGTAAAATATAGCACTATGTCATCACTTTCTGATTTATCAAATTGTATAACAGTGCAACATATTGCTCATTTGTAGTGGTCTTTCTTGAACTATTTGGGAAAAAATATATACAAATAACTAAAAACTTGTTGAAAAATAAACAAGTGAGTCAATTATAAATAAAGATTTCTACACATAGAAGTAATCATCAGCTTAAAGTGCCCTCTTTGGGGATTGTAATAGAGTTCCATCTGGATTAATCAATTTAATTCTAAACATTTCTTCACAAAAAAATAAATATTTAACATCAATATTTATGGAACATGTCCACAAAGCTGTCAACACTGAATATTGCATTTCTTTTCAAAACTTATGAATTTACATTCATATTTTGCTGAATTATTATTCAATAAATGTATGTATACAGGATTTTTTAATTGTTGCTATTTTTAGAATATTTTTGAAAAATCTCATGTACCCCTTGGCATACCTTCAAGTACCCCCAGGGGTACGCGTACCCCCATTTGATAACCACTGTTTTATGCCACTCTTCCTTTGTCTCATTTTGTCCACCAAACTTTTTATTCTGTGCATTAATGCAAAAAAGGTTTACTTTGTTGATGTTATTGACTTGTTGGATTGCTAATCAGGCATATTTGGTCTCTGCATGACTGCAAGCTAATCGATTCTAACATGCTATTTAGGCTAGCTGTTTGTACATATTAAAGTTAAGTTAAAGTTAAAGTACCTATGATCGTCACACACACACTACGTGTGGCGAAATTAATTCTCAGCATTTGACCCATCACCCTTGATCACCCCCTGGGAGGTGAGGGGAGCAGTGAGCAGCAGCAGTGGCCGCGCCCGGGAATGATTTTTGTTGATTTAACCACCAATTGCATCATTATGCCTCTTTTATAGGTATATTTGAGCTCATTTAATTTCCGTAATATCCTCCGTGTATTTAATTTATATTTGCATGTCTCATGTGTGTAATATTGGTTGCATTTCTGATAGTTGTTCCAGACCACAGCAAGTGTTACCCAGCTCGCCAAGATTGTAATAAATCCATTAGAAAAAGAGAGCCTGCTGTTTCCTTTAACTTGGACACACACATTTATATCTTTGGCCATTCTAAGTCAGTAATTTCAAGAAGTTATCTCATCCATCTCTGCCTCTGTTTTACTACTGATTTCCGATGTTGCAAAAATGTGTAGGATAAAAATTAAAATACAGCATTTCGGTCAACGAAGATTTGCGTCAACATTTGATAGCAGGCTAATATAGACATGTACAGTGGGACAAAAAAGTATTTAGTCAGCCAATGATTGTGCAAGTTCTCCCACTTAAAATGATGACAGAGGTCTGTAATTTTCATCATAGGTACACTTCAACTGTGAGAGACAGAATGTGAAAAAAAAATCCAGGAATTCACATTGTAGGAATTTTAAAGAATGTATTTGTAAATTCAAGTACCTAGGAGTCTTGTTCACGAGTGAGGGAAGAGTGGATCGTGAGATCGACAGTCGGATTGGTGCGGCGTCTTCAGTAATGCGGACGTTGTACCGATCCGTGAAGAAGGAGCTGAGCCGGAAGGCAAAGCTCTCAATTTACCGGTCGATCCACGTTCCCATTCTCACCTATGGTCATGAGCTTTGGGTCATGACCGAAAGGATAAGATCATGGGTACAAGCGGCCGTAATGAGTTTCCTTCGCCGTGTGGCGGGGCTCTCCCTTAAAGATAGGGTGAGAAGCGCTGCCATCCGGGAGGAACTCAAAGTAAAGCCGCTGCTCCTCCACATCGAGAGGAACCAGATGAGGTGGTTCGGGCATCTGGTCAGGATGCCACCCGAACGCCTCCCTAGGGAGGTGTTTAGGGCACGTCCAACCGGTCGGAGGCCACGGGGAAGACCAAGGACACGTTGGGAAGACTATGTCTCCCGGCTGGCCTGGGAACGCCTCGGGATCCCCCGGGAAGAACTAGACGAAGTGGCTGGGGAAAGGGAAGTCTGGGTTTCCCTGCTTAGGTTGTTGCCCCCGCGACCCGACCCCTGATAAGCGGAAGAAGATGGATGGATGGATGATTGCATTGGGACGGATTCAGATGTTTTTAGACACATTTACTAGGATAATTCTGGGGAATCCCTTATCTTTCTATTGTTTTGCTCGTGTTTTAGTGAGTTTAATAGTACCTGATAGTCAGACGGGTGTATCCACGGTTGTTGCCCCCGCGACCCGACCTCGGATAAGCGGAGGAAGATGGATATTTGTAAATTATGGTGGAAAATAAGTATTTGGTCAAACTTCTTGGGATGCAACTCGGTATTCTTCTTTCTCCAAACACGACAAGTTGAGTTTATACCAAAATGGATACATGGATGATACAGCAGAGGATTGGGAGAATGTCATGTGGTCAGATGAAACCAAAATATAACTTTTTGGTATAAATGCAACATGTCGTGTTTGGAGGAAGAAGAATACTGAGTTGCATCCCAAGAACACCCTACCTACTGTGAAGCATGGGGGTGGAAACATCATGCTTTGGGGCTGTTTTTCTGCTAAGGGGACAGGACGATTGATCCGTGTTAAGGAAAGAATGAATGGGGCCATGTATCGTGAGATTTTGAGCCAAAACCTCCTCCCATCAGTGAGAGCTTTGAATGGTTGACCAAATATTTATTTTCCACCATAATTTACGAATAAATTCTTTAAAATTCCTACAATGTGAATTTGTGGATTTTCTTCCCCACATTCTGTCTCTCACAGTTGAAGTGTACCTATGATGAAAATTGCAGACCTCTGTCATCATTTTAAGTGGGAGAACATGCACAATCGGTGGCTGACTAAATACTTTTTTGCCCCACTGTATAATGCTTTAAATTTTTTGCGGCTCCAGACATCCATCCATCCGTCCATTTTCTACCGCTTATTCCCTTTCGGGGTTCGCGGGGGGCGCTGGCGCCTATCTCAGCTAAAATCGGGCGGAAGGCGGGGTACGCCCTGGACAAGTCGCCACCTCATCACAGGGCCAACACAGACAGACAGACAACATTCACACTCACATTCACACACTAGGGCCAATTTAGTGTTGCCAATCAACCTATCCCCAGGTGCATGACTTTGGAAGTGGGAGGGAACCCACGCATTCACGGGGAGAACATGCAAACTCCACACAGAAAGATCCCGAGCCTGGATTTGAACCCAGGACTGCGGGAACTTCGTATTGGCTCACCTGCACTGGCTTCCTGTGCACTTAAGATGTGACTTTAAGGTTTTACTACTTACGTATAAAATACTACACGGTCTAGCTTCATCCTATCTTGCCGATTGTATTGTACCATATGTCCCGGCAAGAAATCTGCGTTCAAAGGACTCTGGCTTGTTAGTGATTCCCAAAGCCCAAAAAAAGTCTGCGGGCTATAGAGCGTTTTCCGTTCGGGCTCCAGTACTCTGGAATGCCCTCCCGGTAACAGTTCGAGATGCCACCTCAGTAGAAGCATTTAAGTCTCACCTTAAAACTCATTTGTATACTCTAGCCTTTAAATAGACTCCCTTTTTAGACCAGTTGATCTGCCGTTTCTTTTCTTTTTCTTCTATGTCCCACTCTCCCTTGTGGAGGGGGTCCGGTTCGATCAGGTGGCCATGTACTGCTCGCCTGTGTATCGGCTGGGGACATCTCTGCGCTGCTGATCCGCCTCCGCTTGGGATGGTTTCCTGCTGGCTCCGCTGTGAACGGGACTCTCGCTGCTGTGTTGGATCCGCTTTGGACTGGACTCTCGCGACTGTGTTGGATCCATTGTGGATTGAACTTTCACAGTATCATGTTGGACCCGCTCGACATCCATTGCTTTCCTCCTCTCCAAGGTTCTCATAGTAATCATTGTCACCGACGTCCCACTGAGTGTGAGTTTTCCTTGCCCTAATGTGGGCCTACCGAGGATGTCGTGGTGGTTTGTGCAGCCCTTTGAGACACCAGTGATTTAGGGCTATATAAGTAAACATTGATTGATTGATTGATTAATTGTGAGGCAGACGCACAAACCCCTCTGCCACCGTGAAGCCCCGGCTCCAGACAGATTTTTTTTTTTTTTCTGTATATTCGGTCAAATATGACTCTTTCAACATTTTAGGTTAACTTAACAAAAAATGACTTAAGACCGTGTAAGGACTAACACAAAAGCAAATTCCTCATAAAACGCCAGCTGTGCGCATTCTTGCTGAAAGAACGCAGTGTTCCTCTGGGCTGGAAATCTTCTTCTAGAGAACAATACCTTTACCAACTACTCTAATTGCTTCCATTTAGTAGCTTGTGCTCGTGCAGCAGGCTGTCGACATAATAATGTAACAGTGGTTTGACAAGGAGACAGTTGTTTAAACACATCAAAGTCCATTACTCTCTTAGCTGAAAGCTTTAAGGGACAGCGAGAAGCAGGGGAATGGTGAGGATGGTGCATTAGTGCACACCTGCTGCACAGCGCCCCTAATAGTTTATAACCCTGCAAAGGTGCTTTGACATTTCTGGTCCGGTCCAACTGTTTTTATTTTACAACGTATATAAACTAAAAGAAAGAGAAAAAAATCCCCCAATGTGTTAACTGACCACATTTTAAGCCTGTAAAGTGTTTTATAGAGGCATTATCTGTTGTGCTTAGTCAGCTGAGCTCAGCTCGACCACAAGAAACTACTTCTGTACTGAAGTGGGAAGCTAACTTGGTGCATCCTTTTCATCTACAAAAACAATTATTTGTATCACTCCATCTTATCTATCTTGTCTTTTACTACTTACCTATGAAATACTACACGGTCTAGCTCCATCCTATCTTGCCGATTGTATTGTACCATATGTCCCGGCAAGAAATCTGCGTTCAAAGGACTCCGGCTTATTAGTGATTCCCAAAGCCCAAAAAAAGTCTGCGGACTATAGAGCGTTTTCCGTTCGGGCTCCAGTACTCTGGAATGGCCTCCCGGTAACAGTTCGAGATGCCACCTCAGTAGAAGCATTTAAGTCTCACCTTAAAACTCATTTGTATACTCTAGCCTTTAAATAGACTCCCTTTTTAGACCAGTTGATCTGCCGTTTCTTTTCTTTTTCTTCTATGTCCCACTCTCCCTTGTGGAGGGGGTCCGGTCCGATCCGGTGGCCATGTACTGCTTGCCTGTGTATCGGCTGGGGACATCTCTGCGCTGCTGATCCGCCTCCGCTTGGGATGGTTTCTTGCTGGCTCCGCTGTGAACGGGACTCTCACTGCTGTGTTGGATCCGCTTTGGACTGGACTCTCGCGACTGTGTTGGATCCATTATGGATTGAACTTTCACAGTATCATGTTAGACCCGCTCGACATCCATTGCTTTCCTCCTCTCCAAGGTTCTCATAGTCATTATTGTCACCGATGTCCCACTGGGTGTGAGTTTTCCTTGCCCTTATGTGGGCCTACCGAGGATGTCGTAGTGGTTTGTGCAGCCCTTTGAGACACTAGTGATTTAGGGCTATATAAGTAAACATTGATTGATTGATTGATTGATTGTCTTTTAACAAAAAAACAAGGAAGTCACAATCTGTGTTCAATGAATGTTCTTCTATTAGTCATCCCCAAAGTAAGAACTGAACTGGGCAAGAAAGCATTTAGGTTTTCAGCACCGAAGGCTTGGAATAACCTACAATCCAATATTCAACTTCAAACCCTTGTCACATTGAATGAGTTTAAAACTTCTGTGAAAGCTTTAAAGCTTCTTATTTTTATTGGTTTTAACCAGGCGTGCCCATTACGTCGATCGCGATCGACTGGTCGATCTCGGAGGGTGTGTCAGTCGATCTCAAGCCAGGCATTAAAAAATAGACATAAAAATGAGCAATCATCAATCATACCAAGACTTCACTTTCGTCAGTTGTTTGACATTCTCGGCACCCGAGGATCTTGTGAGATGACGCTGGCTGCTGCGAGCTCATATTTAAGAAAAAAATCACTAACAGGGCGGACGCAGAGAAACACATTTTATTTCTAGAGACTCCGTACCTACTGTCAAAACTCTAAAGACCGACTGCACAGTTCCTGTCTTCACCATAAAAGACCTGTTTCATCCTGCCTGTGCTAACAAAATAAGAGTCTCAGAAAGCTAGCGTGCACAAGCTAGCAAGCTACGGAGTTTGATGCCAATGTATTTCTCCCCCCCCCCCTCAGCGACCGCTCTCTCACTTGCTTGCCCACCCGCACAGTCACTGACGTCACTCACCTGCTGCCAGACATTAAAGGGCCACACACATATGCTACTCTCATGACAAAGTGTTTGAAAACGAGTATGCAAGTTGGACAAATGAGATGCCAAATCCAACCACTTTCATGTGGTATTGGACAGAAAGGAGGACTTTTTTTTTTCCTCCATTTGAAAATGCGGACATTATCAGCACCACTGTCTAATTCCAATCAATGCAAGTCATCAGAATCAAATACACCAACTTATATTCTTGTCTTCATGAAAGAAAGGAATCTATGTGTGTTAAACATGCTTGTATTATCATTAAACACCATTAACTTGTTAACAAAAATGTCTCTTTCATAAATAAATAAATATAAATTATAAATAGGAATGAGGTAGATCTCCTCGACTTGGTCAATTGAAAAGTAGCTCGCCTGCAGAAAAAGTGTGAGCGACCCTGGTTTTAAGCCTTTTAAAATTGTGATAATGTTCCCCTTTAAAGGTTGCAGGTTTTACCCCCACCTCTGCCATCCTAATCACTGCCGTTGTGTCCTTGGGCAAAACACTTTACCCAGTGCCGCCTACGCTGGCTTAAAATGTAACTTAGATAATGGCTTTCACTCTGTAAAAGCCTTTTGAATCACTAGAGAAAAGCACTATATAAATATAATTCATTTCACTTCACTTGTTTCCCTGCCAAGTATTTGAGCCGGTGCATAATCTGCCATCGGACGTGCCATCACGGGCACCAAATGTATTGATTTATAATACAGTTTAATTTTATGAGAATCGGTACCCAGCAGTATCGGACAGGATTTGGTGGGTAACTACAAAGTTTGTACAAAAGTGCTGAATTCAGTACCCATTTCTCCCTCTGCCTTATGCAGATGACGAGTTGACCATGTGGAACTCGGAGTGATGTACCTGTAAGGATATCCAAATGAGTGGATTGTTCTTAATTTACATTATGGATTGAACTTTCACAGTATCATGTTAGACCCGCTCGACATCCATTGCTTTCCTCCTCTCCAAGGTTCTCATAGTCATCATTGTCACCGATGTCCCACTGGGTGTGAGTTTTCCTTGCCCTTATGTGGGCCTACCGAGGATGTCGTAGTGGTTTGTGCAGCCCTTTGAGACACTAGTGATTTAGGGCTATATAAGTAAACATTGATTGATTGATTGATTGCAATGCGGCGCATCAGCACATAATTCCCTATAGTGCAGTAAACTGTGGAAAAATATGCCTTTCAGCTACTTCTCTCCAGTTAAAAGGTGTATGTTTAACTTGCTATTAAAACAAAAAATATGAGACCCAAGCAATTAACTAGATTAAATATTTTATGTTTTAATACTTCCTGCCTGTACTAGAGAATGGTGTCATCTCTGGACAGCTTCCCCTACAATTACACCTCGTTAGAAGGTCACAAAAACGTCCAGACAGGGCGTTAATCTAAGTAATCATTGGTTCAAAGCCATTATCCAATTTTTTTGAACTTGGTAATAGTGTCAAATTTTGACCGACTGAGCTGCTTCCGGCCTTCCATCTTCCCGCTGAGAGAAACTTTTGAACGGATCAGACACCGAGTTTTCTGCTCCTATATGACGTCATTGTCATGATCCCTCATGGCAGTTAGGACGTAATTGTTGGTTTCCTGTAGTCTGTATTATCACAATCAGAATCAGAAATACCATATTTCCTTGAATTGCCGCAGAGCATATAGTATGCGCCTGCCTTCGCAAAATAATTAGCGCATGCTTAGAATTACCGCCTGGTCAAACTCGTGACGTCACGAGTGACACTTCCCCTGTCATCATTTTCAAAATGGAGGAGGCTGGTTTCAATACCGGTAATTTGAAATCGCATAAAAGGAAGAAGATTAAGAGCTATTCAGTAGGATTTAAGGTCCAAGCTTACATCACACTCAAATTTTTACTGCATGCCTTTGGTAAGTGCCGGGGTGAGAAGAGGTTTTAAAATAATTAGCGCATGTTTACTTTTACCGCATGCCTCTGGTAAGCGCAGGAGTGAGAAGAGGTTTTAAATTAATTAGCTCCCCGGCGGCAATTCAAGGAAATACGGTACTTTTAATAATAATGTTCAGCACAATCCCATTCAAGAGCAGACAAATGTTGCAAGGAGACAGGACAGGATCGCTAACAGGTCTGCCGAGTTCCTGGCGCCCGTTACAAAAAAGGTGAGAAACAGGTAAACGCTGGAGGAGAGGGGAAACAAAAAAATCAGTGTAAGACTGGGAGGTCTACACTGAGGCCAAGGGAAAGAAAAACTCCCAGCCGTAGCACACAAACATGTCTAAGAGGAAAACATCAAAGAACGTTTTCCGTTCGGGCTCCAGTACTCTGGAATGCCCTCCCGGTAACAGTTCGAGATGCTACCTCAGTAGAAGCATTTAAGTCTCACCTTAAAACTCATCTGTATACACTAGCCTTTAAATAAACCTCCTTTTTAGACCAGTTGATCTGCCGCTTCTTTTCTTTCTCCTATGTCCCCCCCCTCCCTTGTGGAGGGGGTCCGGTCCGATGACCATGGATGAAGTACTGGCTGTCCAGAGTCGAGACCCAGGATGGACCGCTCGTCGGGACCCAGGATGGACCGATCGCCTGTATCGATTGGGGACATCTCTACGCTGCTGATCCGCCTCCGTTTGAGATGGTCTCCTGTGGACGGAACTCTCGCTGCTGTCTTGGAGCCACTATGGATTGAACTTTCACAGTATCATGTTAGACCCGCTCGACATCAATTGCTTTTGGTCCCCTAGAGGGGGGGGGGTTGCCCACATCTGAGGTCCTCTCCAAGGTTTCTCATAGTCAGCATTGTCACTGGCGTCCCACTGGATGTGAATTCTCCCTGCCCACTGGGTGTGAGTTTTCCTTGCCCTTTTGTGGGTTCTTCTGAGGATGTTGTAGTCGTAATGATTTGTGCAGTCCTTTGAGACATTTGTGATTTGGGGCTATATAAATAAACATTGATTGATTGATTGATTGATTGAACAAAAAGGACATTAAAGCCATTAAAAGAGCAGAGGTGATAAGGTTCCCCTTTAAACACACAACATAATAATACTCGTATATTGTATATACACCTGTCTCTTATGTTTGACTGCTATCAACTGGACACACGTATCATTACACCATGTCCCAAATAAAATTGCTTGCTTATTCCTTACATTAAACGCACCGGGTTATAAGGCACACTGTCAAGTTTTGAGGAAAAAAAATTATTTTAAGTGCGCCTTATAGTCCGGAGGAAAATACGACAATATAGTGATATATTACATGTGCAATGAAGTGTACATTGCCTTTAACATCAGTGCACACTAACAAGGATCCCAGGATACTTCAGGAAAAAGCCTGCGTTTATCCATCCATCTATTTTCTACCGCTTATTCCCTTTTGGGGTCGCGGGGGGCGCTGGCGCCTATCTCAGCTACAATCGGGCGGAAGGCGGGGTACACCCTGGACAAGTCGCCACCTCATCGCAGGGCCAACACAGATAGACAGACAACATTCACACTCACATTCACACACTAGGGCCAATTTAGTGTTGCCAATCAACCTATCCCCAGGTGCATGTCTTTGGAGGTGGGAGGAAGCCGGAGTACCCGGAGGGAACCCACGCAGTCACGGGGAGAACATGCAAACTCCACACAGAAAGATCCCGAGCCTGGATTTGAACCCAGGACTGCAGGAACTTCGTATTGTGAGGCCGACGCACTAACCCCTCTGCCACCGTGAAGCCCCTGCGTTTATCCACTTACTAAAATATATGGTCATCTCAATGTTTTACTTTGCATACAATCTATAATACTATATTTTTATTTACAGAAGTATTTTATTCAAGACAAAAGTTTTGAGATTTCACTTTATTGATCTGATAGAATTGCATTACTATGTATTGATTATTGGCATTGTTATTGATTTATTGGAGTTTTTTTTGTATTTGCATGCAATGTGCAATGCTACATTTTGAATTACAGAAGTATTTTATTCAAGCAGATGCATTGCCTCCCAGAGGAAGCTCCTAAATTAGTTACTTGAAAATTATTCCATTAAAAGTACAATTTATATGTGGTCTAAAAAGAACAACATTGCACGAATTTGAATTTTGCTAAGAGTAAGATGCAGTGTATGCACATTCATTTCAAACTACCGGTACTCGTTTTTGATTTAAAAAAAAGCAAATTTTGTTTTGAAATTTCTCTCTCATTTGTATTCATTGCAAAAAAATCGTAAAAAACTGTAAATCGAAGATATTATATTTTTAGACCATATTGCCCAGGCCTAGTACAGTGTGTTTTTGGCCCCTTTTTTCAAGCACACTAATGTAAAAACATACGATAATGACTGTTAGAATGCTAAAAACGTTACATTTAAATGTTTACAAACAATTATTTGGAACTTTCCGACTATCTTGAGCCACATTTTGCCCATGTCCGGACTATACTCTTATTTGCTGCATTACTTACCTAACATAGAAGCATTTAAGTCTCACCTTAAAACTCATTTGTATACTCTAGCCTTTAAATAGACTCCCTTTTTGGACCAGTTGATCTGCCGTTTCTTTTCTTTTTCTTCTATGTCCCACTCTCCCTTGTGGAGGGGGTCCGGTCCGATCCGGTGGCCATGTACTGCTCGCCCGTGTATCGGCTGGGAACATCTCTGCGCTGCTGATCCGCCTCCGCTTGGGATGGTTTCCTGCTGGCTCCGCTGTGAACGGGACTCTCGCTGCTGTGTTGGATCCGCTTTGGACTGGACTCTCGCGACTGTGTTGGATCCATTATGGATTGAACTTTCACAGTATCATGTTAGACCCGCTCGACATCCATTGCTTTCCTCCTCTCCAAGGTTCTCATAGTCATCATTGTCACCGACGTCCCACTGGGTCATTATTGTCACCGATGTCCCACTGGGTGTGAGTTTTCCTTGCCCTTATGTGGGCCTACCGAGGATGTCGTAGTGGTTTGTGCAGCCCTTTGAGACACTAGTGATTTAGGGCTATATAAGTAAACATTGATTGCCAGCGCCCCCCGCGACCCCGAAAGGGAATAAGCGGTAGAAAATGGATGGATGGATGGATGAATGATTGATTGACTGATATGCATGCTTTTAACATTATCACTGCACAAACCAAAAAGGTGTAGCAAATAACCAATATGAATCCGAAATTGGTTATAATCGAAACTATACGAGTGCATCAGTAAACAGTTCTGAGGATCATCGTGTTTGTGCAATCCCTTGATGTTATTCGGTGCTAAATTAACCACAACATTACTGCCACTGTAAACATTATGTCTGTACTGGTCCGACGGTTCCTTAAACACTAGAACAACCCATAAAGCCTTGGCCAGCTGTTTAGCAGTTTGTCATCAATGTCACTGGGAGAGAGGGAGGCAGCCAAATAATTCAAAGACAGTTTTACTGCTTTACAAGTAGTTTACTAGTGTTGTTTCATACAAACCCCGTTTCCATATGAGTTGAGAACTTGTGTTAGATGTAAATATAAACGGAAACAATGATTTGCAAATCCTTTTCAACCCATATTCAGTTGAATGCACTACAAAGACAAGATATTTGATATTCAAACTCATAAACTTTATATATTTTTTTGCAAATAATAATTAACTTAGAATTTCATGGCTGCAACACGTCCTAAAGTAGTTGGGAAAGGGCATGTTCACCACTGTGTTAAATCACTTTTTCTTTTAACAACACTCAATAAACATTCTTGTTTTATGTAGAGCTTCAGTCGTTCAACAGTCCGCTGTCGTATTTTACGCTTCATAATGCGCCACACATTTTCGATGGGAGACAGGTCTGGACTACAGAAAGTACCCGCACTCTTTAACTACGAAGTCACGCTGTTGTAACACATGGCTTGGCATTGTCTTGCTAAAATAAACAGGGGCGTCCATGATAACATTGCTTGGATGACAACATATGTTGCTCCAAAACCTGTATGGACCATTCAGCATTAATGGTGCCTTCACAGATGTGTAAGTTACCCATGCCTTGGGCACTAATACACCCCCATACCATCACAGATGCTGGCTTTTAAACTTTGCGCCTATAACAATCCGGATGGTTATTTTCCTCTTTGTTCTGGAGGACACCACGTCCACAGTTTCCAAATATAATTTGAAATTTGGACTCGTCAGACCACAGAACACTTTTCCACTATGCATCAGTCCATCTTAAATGGGCTTGGGCCCAGCGAAGCCGGCGGCGTTTCTGGGTGTTGTTGATAAATGGGTTTTGCTTTGCATAGTACAGTTTTAACTTGCATTTACAGATGTAGCGACCAACTGTAGTTACTGACAGTGGTTTTCTGAAGTGTCCCTGCGCCCGTGTGGTGATATCCTTTACACACCGACGTCGGTTTTTGATGCAGTACCGCCTGAGGGATCAAAGGTCCGTAATATCAGCGCGTACGCGCAGTGATTTCTCCAGATTCTTTGAAACTTTTGATGATTTTACGGACCGTAGATGGTAAAATCCTTACATTCCTTGCAATAGCTTGTTGAGAAATGTTGTTCTAAAACTGTTTGACAATTTGCTTACAAAGTGGTGACCCTCGCCCCATCCTTGTTTGTGAATTACTCAGCATTTCATGGAAGCTGCTTTTATACCCAATCATGGCACCCACCTGTTCTCACTTAGCCTGCACACCTGTGGGATGTTCCAAATAAGTGTTTGATGAGCATTCCTCAACTTTAGCAGTATTTATTGCCAACTTTCCCAACTTTTTTGTCACTTGTTGCTGGCATCAAATTCTTAAGTTAATGATTATTTGCAAAAAAAAATGTTTATCAGTTCGAACATCAAATATGTTGTCTTCGTAGCATATTCAAATGAATATGGGTTGAAAATGTTTTGCAAATCATTGTATTCCAATTATATTTACATATAACCCAATTTCCCAACTCATATGGAAACAGGGTTTGTGATTGAGATGAAAACTAGGTCTGAGGTTAAGCTACATGACAGTCTGGTGAGGTATACTGTATGTACAGTATTATTATTGTGATACTGCTGATCTGCTTTAACTGCTTCATATATAATTTGTAGGTCACTCTTGATTATTATGCACAACATTGAATTGTCTGTTTTGCAAAATCATTGAAAGGCATATGTCAGCCGGCCACAGCATGTCTGGTTGTGCAGAAGTATGTTGGTAAATCTTCCTTAAGAATTTGAACTACAGAATAAGATGACAGCTTGGGCTTTGAGCTCAATGCCTAGCGATCAGTGACATGCGGTGACTTTATGTTAAGAATGTTAGCGTTACCCGGTAATGAGCTCTACAGGGTTCGGTTATTGGCCCTGCATAATCCAGCAGGTATGTGCAAATACGCAAATACGGTTGTAGCTTTCACTGTTGTGCTGATGACACCAAACGAACATAGCCCTTAGGCTGACCACCTGATTGTAGTCACCAGGAGGCGTATCGAAATTAAATCAAACAATGGATGTCCAGCAACTTTTTGCATCTTAACGCTAAGAAAACCAAAATGTTAAACATCTGTGCACTTATTTAAGAATGCCACCTTAAAAGTATACAATACAACTGTCAGGCTTTCCCCTGACAGTTTGGTTGTGTTTTAGTTTTTCCTTTGTGTTTGTCTTTGTTTCCTGTCAGTGTAATCGCCCTGAGAAGGGAGATGTTTTAGTTATACAGACACAAGGACACAACTTTGTTCTGTACACGTCTGTAATGACTGCCGCAATCAAACATCAAATTTGTATACATGTACACAGTATTTGAGGATGTCTCAAGTAAATACAACGGTTCATCATACAGTAAGCCCATATTGTTTGAGTAGCAAAAGTCACGAATCATTCCTTAACATAACAAATTACACCGAATTAGTCCCAGAAACTCTATAAAACACACATTTAAACGGAAATACACGCGGATTAATAATGAACTACACACAGTACCTTTATATATATCCAACACTGATGATGCAGCTAGCATTCGCCTCGACATCAGCAGTTAGCATTAGCCTTAGCATTTGCTTGGTTATATATAAAGCCTTGTCGACTGAGAAGACACGGATTATAACAATTTACTCTTTCAAACATGTTTTAACAGTACAAAGATAAATTTGGGGGTAAAACTATTTACATAAAAATACTTGTACCTGAGAAGGGAGATGTTCGTTCTGTACACGTCTGTAATGACTGCGGGGAAGTCACGTGTCCTCTTAGTATAGCTCCCAGTACAACGCGCCCCCTGCTGGAGTCCCACAGTATTACAAAGGCTCTTATTAATGCTGGAATTACAACAAAATTAACTCCCTATATTACAAATAACGGTGCTCTACTGTTGCCGTTTAACAATACACAAATTTAAGTTGCGAATATAAAATGACATAGGAATATAACTCAAGCGCCTACTCCACTACATACAATCACTGAATTATACTACTAACTAAATTTACATCCCATCACATCAGCGCTCTTATTTTGTCCGGTTCCTGTTTGTTTCCCTGAGTGCTGTGTCTCCCCAGATGTGGCTGATTGGCCCTTGGCCACACCTGGTGTCAATCAGCTAGTTACTATTTAAAGCTGCCTTCCCATCCAGTCAATGCTGGATTATTGTCACCACTACCCGTCAATGCCATTAATACTTATCGTTGTAGCCGTGTCTACTTCTGTTCACTCTGCTCATGTCATAGTTCCTTCGTGTCGGAGTAAGTGTTTTTGTTTCTAGTCCACAGTTAGCCTTTGTGCTAGTTTTTGTTCACAGTCAAGTTTGTTCTCCCCCTTGTGCGCGCCTTTTGCTTTCACCCTTTTGTTTGTTCTTGTTTTAGTGTTAAATTCAATCATGTTTTCCCGCACAATGCCTGCCTCCAACTCTGCATCCTGGGGTTTGTCAACAACAAAATGTCAATCAATCAATCAATCAATGTTTACTTATATAGCCCTAAATCACTAGTGTCTCAAAGGGCTGCACAAACCACAACACAAACCACTACGACATCCTCAGTAGGCCCACATAAGGGCAAGGAAAACTCACACCCAGTGGGACGTCTGTGACAAATGATGACTATGAGAACCTTGGAGAGGAGGAAAGCAATGGATGTCGAGCGGGTCTAACATGATACTGTGAAAGTTCAATCCATAATGGATCCAACACAGTCGCGAGAGTCCAGTCCAAAGCGGATCCAACACAGCAGCGAGAGTCCCGTTCACAGCGGAGCCAGCAGGAAAACATCCCAAGCGGAGGCGGATCAGCAGCGCAGAGATGTCCCCAGCCGATACACAGGCGAGCAGTACATGGCCACCGGATCGGACCGGACCCCCTCCACAAGGGAGAGTGGGACATAGGAGAAAAAGAAAAGAAACGGCAGATCAACTGGTCTAAAAAAGGAGTCTATTTAAAGGCTAGAGTATACAAATGAGTTTTAAGGTGAGACTTAAATGCTTCTACTGAGGTGGCATCTCGAACTTTTACCGGGAGGGCATTCCAGAGTACTGGAGCCCGAAATGAAAACGCTCTATAGCCCGCAGACTTTTTTTGGGCTTTGGGAATCACTAATAAGCCGGAGTCCTTTGAACGCAGATTTCTTGCCGGGACATATGGTACAATACAATCGGCAAGATTGGATGGAGCTAGACCGTGTAGTATTTTATACGTAAGTAGTAAAACCTTAAAGTCACATCTTAAGTGCACAGGAAGCCAGTGCAGGTGAGCCAGTACAGGCGTAATGTGATCAAACTTTCTTGTTCTTGTCAAAAGTCTAGCAGCCGCATTTTGTACCAACTGTAATATTTTAATGCTAGACATAGGGAGACCTGAAAATAATACGTTACAGTAATCGAGGGGAAACGTAACAAACGCATGGATAATGATCTCAGCGTCTTTAGTGGACAGAATGGAGCGAATTTTAGCGATATTACGGAGATGAAAGAAGGCCGTTTTAGTAATGCTTTTAATGTATGACTCAAAGGAGAGAGTTGGGTCGAAGATAATACCCAGATTCTTTACCGAGTCGCCTTGTTTAATTGTTTGGTTGTCAAATGTTACAGTTGTATTATTAAATAGAGGTCGGTGTCCAGCAGGACCGATAATCAGCATTTCCGTTTTTTTGGCGTTGAGTTGCATTGTTTCATTAAGACACGCCTCCATCTGACTAAAATCTGACAAAAACAATTGTACAAAATGACTCGGTAAAGAATCTGGGTATTATCTGGGGCGGCATGGCGTAGTGGGTAGAGCGGCCTGAGGGTTGCAGGTTCGCTTCCCACCTATTGACATCCAAAATCGCTGCCGTTGTGTCCTTGGGCAGGACACTTCACCCTTGCCCCCGGTGCCGCTCACACTGGTGCATGAATGATGAATGAATGATTGGTGGTGGTCGCAAACAGGCAGCCACGCTTCCGTCACTCTACCCCAGGGCAGCTGTGGCTACTGATGTAGCTTACCACCACCAGGTGTGAATGAATGATTTGTTCCCACTTCTCTGTGAGCGCTTTGAGTCTCTAACAATAGAAAAGCGCGATATAAATCTAATCCATTATTATTTATTATTACTATTATCTTTGATCCAACTCTCTCATTTGAGTCACACATTAAGAGTGTTACAAAAACAGCCTTCTTTCTTCTCTGTAATACAGCTAAAATTTCTTAATTTTATCCACCAGCAACATTATTAATCATGCGTTCATAACTTTTCGTCTGGGTTACTGTAGCGTATTAATTCCGGGTCTCCCTCTGTCTAGCATTAAAAGATTACAGTTGGACTGCTAGACTTTTGACAAGAACAAGAAAGTTTGATCATATTACGCCTGTACTGGCTCACCAGCACTGGCTTCCTGTGCACTTAAGATGTGACTTTAAGGTTTTACTACTTACGTATAAAATACTGAACGGTCTAACTCCTCTTGCAAATTGCATTGTACCATATGCTCCGGCCAAAAAACTGCATTCAAAGAACTCCGGCTTATTAGTGATTCCCAGAGCCCCAAAACAGTCTGTTGGCTATAGAACATTTTCTATTCGGGCTCCAGTACTCTGGAATACCCTACCAGTAACAGTTAGAGATGCTACCTCAGTAGAAGCATTTAAGTCCTATCTTAAAACTCATTCACGCACACTGGCCTTTAAATAGACCCTTTTTTAGACAAATTGACCTGCCGCTTCTCTTTTCTGTCATAATAATTTCATGAAAAATCCTTGCGACGGATGCCCTTTTTTTTTCTTAACCACCTGCAGCCAAAGTATAAGATACAAATTTGGCAGAGCTATAGCATAAAACAAAGAATGGAGCCTGTATTTTTATTCATATTACAGACGTGCACTAGGGCTGGGCGTATCGATACCAAGTATCGATAGTATCGATAGTTGGTGAGTATCGGTATTGTATCGATACTGGAGTGATGGTATCGATACTTCACCAAATTAAGCGAATCACTCCGATTTAAAAAAAAATGTGAGCGCAGCGCAGCGTTCCTCACCACTCCACCCTCCCCCCTAGTGGTGGGTCGCGAACGAGATTTAAAAACACTTTAAAAATGAATCTTCAACCCAAAATAAAATAAAATAAATACAATTAACTTGATGCTTGGTGCGTTCGCGCACACACATCAGTATAATTCGCTCCGAGGTTCACTCGGACACGCACACACACACACGCGTGCGTTTCCAGTGCGACTTAATGTCTTGGTTGTAAACTGTAAAGTATTTTATTACACCAAAATATCGATAAGAATTTCTCAGTTATTTTGTTTTGTGTTCATTTTTACAACTGTTTAATTACTCGTGTTTTCTTTTTTACTTAAGTTCTTGTGTGTTGTGAGGCGACTAGCCAAGTTCAAAGAAAGTTTGATCATATTACGCCTGTACTGGCTCACCTGCACTGGCTTCCTGTGCACTTAAGATGTGACTTTAAGGTTTTACTACTTACGTATAAAATACTACACGGTCTAGCTCCAGCCTATCTTGCCGATTGTATTGTACCATATGTCCCGGCAAGAAATCTGCGTTCAAAAGACTCCGGCTTATTAGTGATTCCTAGAGCCCAAAAAAAGTCTGCGGGCTATAGAGCGTTTTCCGTTCGGGCTCCAGTACTCTGGAATGCCCTCCCGGTAACAGTTCGAGATGCCACCTCAGTAGAAGCATTTAAGTCTCACCTTAAAACTCATCTGTATACTCTAGCCTTTAAATAGACCTCCTTTTTAGACCAGTTGATCTGCCGCTTCTTTTCTTTCTCCTATGTTCCCCCTCCCTTGTGGAGGGGGTCCGGTCCGATGACCATGGATGAAGTACTGGCTGTCCAGAGTCGAGACCCAGGATGGACCGCTCGCCTGTATCGGTTGGGGACATCTCTACGCTGCTGATCCGCTTGAGATGGTTTCCTGTGGACGGGACTCTCGCTGCTGTCTTGGATCCGCTTGAACTGAACTCTCGCGGCTGTGTTGGAGCCACTATGGATTGAACTTTCACAGTATCATGTTAGACCCGCTCGACATCCATTGCTTTCGGTCCCCTAGAGGGGGGGGGGGGTTGCCCACATCTGAGGTCCTCTCCAAGGTTTCTCATAGTCAGCATTGTCACTGGCGTCCCACTGGATGTGAATTCTCCCTGCCCACTGGGTGTGAGTTTTCCTTGCCCTTTTGTGGGTTCTTCCGAGGATGTTGTAGTCGTAATTATTTGTGCAGTCCTTTGAGACATTTGTGATTTGGGGCTATATAAATAAACATTGATTGATTGATTGATATTTGTTTTCACCTTATTTGCACTTCTTACTTTATTGTAATTGATATTATGACTTTTTTATTTGAATTTCTCAGTTCTTTTGTTTTGTGTTCATGTTTACAACTTTGTTCAATAACTAGAGTTTTGTTATTTACCTTAAGTGTTTGTGTGTTTTGAGGCGACAAGCCAGGTTCAGTAGTTGTTTGCACCTTATTTGCATTACTTTATTGCTATTGATATTACTTTTGTAATAAATATTTTATTTTTTGACTTAAATCGTTGTCCTGTGTTGTATTATTATCATAATCAATTAATAAAGGCAAAAGTACAAATTTGTTTTTCAAAAGTGTCGATACCCCGAAGATCCCACCTCCCCCATTAGATGACGACACTTCCGGTATCGGCGATACTGGCCGGTATCGGATCGGTATCGATACCCAAATTTGCGATATCGCCCACCCCTAACGTGCACACCCTTCCAAATGATACGACCATGTGCTGCTTAACTTGTTATCAATGTTTTGCCATTGAATGCAACAGTTTTGACATTGAAATAGTTCAGTGACTCTGATGCTTATTTTCAAAGGTTTCCGTGTGCGTTGAACCAGAACCGTCAAAGACCAAGAGGCCCTCTTCTCTTGTCACAGTGAATAGACGTGGATGTTTACCACCTAATTCCAGCCTGCTATTATGCTCGCTGCTCCTTCCTCACCATCCCCATGCAGTTTCCAATAGCAACCAGCTGAGCTGAAGTAGATTTCTCAGTTGACAGATCATTACGAAAGATACTCGTTCCCCCTTCTTCTGCAGTAGATGGTTGGGGAAGATGGTGCACACATTTGTACTCTGCAGCGTCTTAGGATGGAAAGAGCTCAGGGGGTGGCGAGGGGAAAGAAAGGGAGGGCAGACTGTTGCACATGATTGTTGCCATGGGAATTGTTGCACAGTCACTATCTAGTAATGCTCCTGCAAAAAGAATCGAGTGTGCATGAGCCTGAGCTTCAGTCACCAATTACATGTGTGTGTGTGTGTGTCTGTGTGTGTTGGGGAAGGGGGGGCGGGGTATTTGTTAGAGAGTTAGCAGAGTTTTTACTTGAAATGGAGGAACGGCATTGCCTCTGAGAACATGCATAAAACCGCAGCGTCCAGATTAGATTAAATATCAGGCTCCACACAAATGTTTAGGAGGGAATAAAATCTATTTCAATAAGAAGAAGACAATGAAGAGCTAATAGAGGCTTCATAATTGAATGTTCCCAAGATACAAGTGTTAATCAAATCTAAAGCCTGCTTGGAAAAAACAATATGTATATTCATATATATATATATATATATATATATATATATATATATATATATATATATATATATATATATATATATATGTATATTTATATATATATATCTTGATTGGATTATCCAGAGAATAGTGCTCGATACCGTGGTAGAGCGCAATATGTAGGTGTGGGAAAAATCACAAGACTACTTCATCTCTACAGAACTGTTTCATGAGGGGTTCCCTCAATCATCAGGATTGAGGGATCTCCTGATGATTGAGGGAACCCCTCATGAAACAGTTCTGTAGAGATGAAGTAGTCTTGTGATTTTTCCCACACCTACATATATATATATATATATATATAAATGTATATTATTTTTTAATCACAAAGAGGCTGTTCCCTATACGCTTTTTACCAGATATATCAATAATCCAATAATGCACAAATAAAAGTGATGGTTTGACAAAAACTGAACCTAAGTAAAAATAAAATACTGCTATTAGGTAACAGTGAGAGAGAAAGTTAAAAACAAATACAAATAGCCTAGACATTGACATACTGTAGTAACAAAAACAAATTTTGGGGTGCAATAATAGACGATAACATGAGGAAATATCCTATATAGATATACAACATGAGGTAGAGAAAAACACTACAAATCACTCCGTATTCTATACTGCTTGCTAGTGTTGCCATATTTGAGTTATTGTGCAGAAATATGGGGGAATACTAACAAAAGGACACTAACTTCACTCAATGTGTTGCAAAACAAGATCAGTTACAATAATAATTAATGTTAAGTATAGAGAACATTCAAACACTTTTATTCATTGAATTAAGAATAATGCAGTTCGCAAAAAGGAAGCAGTTGAGTTACGTCGTATCCAAAATGCATCAAGGCTTTGAATGCAATGATCAGTCATGATTTTAAATCAAGCATCATATCGACGACATCATATTTGCTTGATATTCACCAAATGTATTCGAAAAAGATTAATTAAATTGTGTTCCGATTTTTTTGTACAGGATAATGATATTTTGCGCATGATGTCATTATTTCGGAAGTGATGTTGGAAGCAACCTGGTGTCATTTTAGCTGTATGGCAGTTCACACAGGAAGATTAAAATGTGCGGTGAGGGAGTGTCAGTGAGGGGATAGACACGTTGGGTGTGCGGGCTTCTGTAAAAAAAAAAAAATCTGAATAACAAGATTGTGTTCAGAATAAAATCAGTAAAGATGTTTTAGTTCTTCCAGAGTTCAAGTCAAGATAAGGTAAGGTGGCACCTAAAAAATTGTGATGGATGAATAAAGAACAAATTCAGCGACTGACGTGCAGAACTGAAGAGAAGTGAACCTGCCTGGGGTTAAAATAGGTATATCCGTGTTGCCTGGTAGCCAAAAAAACAAGTGTAAAAAGAACATGTGAACGCACCAAAGCAACAGTCTGCAATCAGGGCTAATGTGACTAGTTTACTTACAAAAGTGCCTAAAAATAGGCCTTGCAACTTAAAAAAAAACCTGTTGCACATGTGAGAATGGGGATTTCAACCCTTTCATCGCATTTTTCTCGTATAATAAATAAATCCATATTTAATCAAACTATAGTAAAATGTTCGCCCATCTTTGTAACATGTTTGGCATAAACCATGACCATAACCAAATGGACCAGTGATTAACATGGAAGTGTCACTGATCACACTAAGAGCTGTGTTTTTCCCTCCCTCCTGCGCCATGCACAAGGTTCCCCTGTAGCCTTTATTTCACACACTCAGTTGTCCAACACGGAAGAAACAAGGTCTTAGTTGGAGGAACGGGTCAGTAAAAGAGGTATTTTTTCACCACCTTAAAAGTCAATACCAACTGCACAGCGTTTTAGTAATCACGCGGTTCGGAGGGAATATTAAACAACAAAACAATGATTGAAGTGCCAAACTTGCCATTACGTGGAGTGTGCATCGATTAGCACGTCATGCTATTTAGGCTAGCTGTATGTACATTTGTAGCTATATTTGCATCCAGCCTTTCCTCTCCACCCACATTTAATGCCAAACAAACACTTACCAATCGACAGATTTAAGTTGCTCCAGTGTCACAAGATGCAAAAGTCCCGATCGTTAGGTCTGCACATTTTACCGGTAATGCTAAGGCAGACATGGCACAGAGATGTATGGATATCCTGCAGATGCATTTCCAACGATAAAGTCAACAAAATCACAAAGGTGAGTTTTGTTGATGTTATTGACTTATGTACTAATCAGACATATTTGGTCACAGCATGACTGTCAGCTAATCGATGCTAACATGCTATTTAGGCTAGCTGTATGTACATATGTAGCTATATTTGCATGCAGCGTTTCCCTCCACCCACATTTAATGCCAAACAAACACTTACCAATCGTCAGATTTAAGTTGCTCCAGTGTACCAAGATGCGACAGTCCCGATCGTTTGGTCTGCACATTTTACCGGCGATGCTAAGGCAAACATGGCCGAATAGCGTCAATAGCTATTCGCTCAATAGCTTCAGTTTGTTCTTCATTTTCGTTTTCGCTATCTGCCTCCATACTCCAACCATCCGTTTCAATACAAGCGTAATCTGTTGAATCGCTTAAGCCGCTGAAATCCGAGTCTGAATCCGAGCTAACGTCGCTATGTCTTGCTGTGCCATCAGCCATGTTTGTTTGTATTGGCATCACTGAATGACGTCACAGGAGAATGGAGGGTGGCTTCACAGATAGCGAAAATCAGGCACTTTAAAGCCTTTTTTCGGGATATTCCATGATGGGTAAAATTTAAAAAAAAAACTTAGAAAAAGAAAATAAGCCACTGGGAAATTATTTTTATTGGTTTTAACCCTTCTGAAATTGTGATAATGTTCCCCTTTAAGCAGAGGTAACACAAATCAGGGAAAGATTCAAAAAGCTGCCGTCAGAGCCGACAAGCTGCTGTTGCTAGCCTGCTAAGCTAACAAAAATAGTTCAAGCTAAAATGCCTGTGAGACTCAAGCCTGGTGTATACTGTCGCATCACGTAGCTTGTGTTAGAAGTAAACTTGAGGGCGGCATAGCTCGGTTGGTAGAACGGCCGTGTCAGCAACTTGAAGGTTGCAGGTTCGATTCCCGCTTCCGCCATTCTAGTCACTGCCGTTGTGTCCTTGGGCAAGACACTTTACCCACCTGCTCCCAGTGACCACCCACACTGGTTTAAATGTAACTTAGATATTGGGTTTCACTATGTAAAAGCGCTTTGAGTCACTAGAGAAAAGCGCTATATAAATATAATTCACTTCATAAACATTATAAAGAATCACCCGGTCACAACTTTAGGTACATATTTACGTAATTCAATGGCCAGTATGTGTCAGTGTTTTACAGTTTGGGAGAAAAAATACAATCTCACAAGTTATCGGTATTAAAACAAATGACAAAAAAGTAAGAAATATCGTATCGAATCAAACAATCCAGTCCCACCCATAACCAAGACTGTGTTTGAAATAGTGGCAGGAATTTTGGAGTAATGTGCGGGATATCACAAAATTAGTATCTCAAAATTTTCCAAACAACAAGGATTTAATCCTAATACTGCATTAAATATTAAATCATGATCTACATACAAATTAAGTGAATAACTACTACTATTTGTAAAATGCATTGAAAGTAGTTAGACATAAATATGCCTTTGTGATCATACAATACTATTAGGATTGGCATGAATAATCATAATCATAATAAGTCATGCAAGGGCATTCTTGGTCATACTGTAAGTGTAGTTTTGGCTTCTGCTGTATTTTTGTAAATACCCGACTTCAAATGATTTTTGCTGGTTATCCACATGTGGCCTGTGTACACAGGGCTTCTGTAGTCCTTTGATATCTCTGCAGACTTTTCTCTTCCTTCCACCCACCACTGGCTTGTCGAGTTTGCAAACAGAAGAAATGGAAATAATACCCATCATGCAGCAAACCTGTCAATTTATTGTAAGACGAGGAAATAATACAACATTTGAATTGCATTCAAACTTTTGTATTCAGTGGCCATGCATTACCGCATTTTTCGGACCATAGGGCACACCAGATTATATTTTACAGACCCTCTTCAAGCTACTTTCAGACCCACTTTTGAGGATGCACCGTTTTGTGGGCAATCTTTTTTTACAAGGCTCCGCTTTCACAGCGTCCTTTCTCTATTATTGCTGTTGTAGAGGTAGTTTTTACCACTTCCATAGTCAGTCTGACAGATATAAATCAGAACTGTACGCTAATTTGTTTTAGAAATGGCAACAGCTGAGAATAAAAGCCCCACAACAAGAGGATGGAGGAAAAGAAGGAGCTTATGGGCCACGGCATAGACGACAATAAAAGGCGGACTCACACATTTTTAGGACATATGCAAATCCCAAGTACACATTAGCAGGTACGATTAGGTAAGAAAGTTGGTTTTGCATAATATTGTGAAACAAAATGTAAGATAATTTCTCAGAATAAGTGCGATTTTTGGGTCCTTATACCAGGGGTTCCCAAACTTTTTGAACAGGGAACGCACCGGGTTGAAAAAATTTGGTCGGGGGCCGGTCTGTGTGTATGTGTGCGTGTGTGTTTGTGTATACATATATATAGAGTATGGGGTATCGGACTGTCTTATTGTGGCGGTCCGCTCCCTGTACGATCAGTGCCAGAGCTTGGTCCGCATTGTTGGCAGTAAGTCGAACACATTTCCAGTGAGGGTTGGACTCCGCCAAGGCTGTCCTTTGTCACCGATTCTGTTCATAACTTTTATGGACAGAATTTGTAGGCGCAGTCAAGGCGTTGAGGGGTTCCGGTTTGGTGACCGCAGGATTAGGTCTCTGCTTTTTGCAGATTTGGTCCTGATGGCTTCATCTGACCAGGATCTTCAGCTCTCGCTGGATCGGTTCGCAGCCGAGTGTTAAGCGACCGGAATGAGAATCAGCACCTCCAAGTCCGAGTCCATGGTTCTCGCCCGGAAAAGGGTGGAATGCCATCTCCGGGTTGGGGAGGAGACCCTGCCCCAAGTAGAGGAGTTCAAGTACCTAGGAGTCTTGTTCACGAGTGAGGGAAGAGTGGATCGTGAGATCGACAGGCGGATCGGTGCGGCGTCTTCAGTAATGCGGACGTTGTATCGATCCGTTGTGGTAAAGAAGGAGCTGAGCCGGAAGGCAAAGCTTTCAATTTACCGGTCGATCTACGTTCCCATCCTCACCTATGGTCATGAGCTTTGGGTCATGACCGAAAGGATAAGATCACGGGTACAAGCGGCCGAAATGAGTTTCCTCCGCCGTGTGGCGGGGCTCTCCCTTAGAGATAGGGTGAGAAGCTCTGCCATCCGGGAGGAACTCAAAGTAAAGCCGCTGCTCCTCCACATCGAGAGGAGCCAGATGAGGTGGTTCGGGCATCTGGTCAGGATGCCACCCGAACGCCTCCCTAGGGAGGTGTTTAGGGAACATCCAACCGGTAGGAGACCACGGGGAAGACCCAGGACACGTTGGGAAGGCTATGTCTCCCGGCTGGCCTGGGAACGCCTCGGGATCCCCCGGGAAGAGCTAGACGAAGTGGCTGGGGAGAGGGAAGTCTGGGTTTCCCTGCTTAGGCTGTTGCCCCCGCGACCCGACCTCGGATAAGCGGAAGATGATGGATGGATATATATATATATATATATATATATATATATATATATATATATATATATATATATATATATATATATATATATATAGGTCAGATTGTGTTGGTGACGAATCCCAAGATGCAGAGAAGGAGGCAGGCATTGAGTAAGAAAACCTGATTTAATTAAACACAAAAACAAGAACAAAACCAAAATGGGGACAAACAAAAGGCGCGCACGAGGCGGATAATAAACTTGGCTAAGAACAAAAACACTTTATGTGTCACGACAGAACTATGGCATGAGCAGAGTGAACAGAAGTAGACAAAGCTACAAGCAACAAGACAGGTAGTGGTGACACCGACACGACACGGCATGACACGACAATAATCCAGCACTGACTGGACGAGAAAACAGGTCTAAATAGTTTCTGGCTGATTGACACCAGGTGTGGCCAGGTGACAATCAGCCACAGCACTCAGGGAGACAAACAGGAAACAGAACCAAAATAAGAGTGTTGAAAGGAACTAAAGACAGGAAACAAAGACAAATGCAGAGGAAAATCTAAGACTTAGACCAAACTGTCAGGGACAATCCTGACAATATATATATATATATTCCTCACACACTAATTAACTAAAAGAGTACGCCGCCCGACACTGTGGCGCGAGCGTATGGTGTTACCATGATGTTACCATGTTACCATTGATTAACGTGGACCCCGACTTAAACAACTTCAAAAGCGTATTAATTAATTAACTCATATTATGTTCTATATATGGTGAATGTTTGTATTCCATGAATTGATTAACGTGGACCCCGACTTAAATAAGTTGAAAAACTTATTTGGGTGTTACCATTTAGTGGTCAATTGTACGGAATATGTACTGAACTGTGCAATCTACTCATAAAAGTTTCAATCAATCAATCAATGATGTCACATTATCAATGCGAAATTGCATTTTTAGACAACATGATTTGCCTGAGCGGCTACGAGACTCCGAGAGTAACAAATGGTTGAAAATAGTTTAGGAATGAGGAATAAAAAAACAAAAAAACTTGAGACTCCCCTGGGGCTGGATTTTGGTACACTCACCATCACAATATCCATATGTTGAAGCACAGTACGCCTGACTATGGCAGCTGTAATGCTCTGCATTCCATTAGTCGAACTAAAACTTGTTGATATATTTTTGAGCACGTGTTTATTGTTCTATATTGTCAATGAAACATCAAAGTTTTGGTGTTGCGTGCTTACGGATACTTGTTAGCGTTAATCATTACACATGCCTCAGTCAACCTCCACACATATCTCTCTAGTGTGACTGCTCCTCTCCTGGTCACACTTAACATTACACCATGTACCAAATAAAATGACTTTGAGATTGGTAAGCACAACCAGGTTTAATACATCAGACAGTCCGGGTTAAAGGCCTACTGAAACCCACTACTACCCACCACGCAGTCTGATAGTTTATATATCAATGATGAAATATTAACATTGCAACACATGCCAATACGGCCTTTTTAGTTTACTAAATTAAAATTTTTAATTTCCCGCGGAGTTTCTTGTTGAAAACGTTGCGGAATGAATGACGTTATTTGTTAGAGTGGACATATTAGCCCAGCACCACTTACGGCTAAAAGTCGTCTCTTTGCATCGCGCAATTACACAGTAACTTGGACATCTGTGTTGCTGAATCTTTTGCAATTTGTTCAATTAATAATGGAGACGTCTAATAAGAATGCTGTTGGTGGAAAGCGGTGGATTGCAGCTGCCTTTAGCAACCGAAACACAGCCGGCGTTTCTTTGTTTGTTGTGAAGCTTTAACACAGAGCGGTCAAGCGAAAATGTCAACCAACAAGTTTGTGGATGGAAAAATTGTGATATTAAGTCGGCTCCTACCGGAGACTTGAGTGGATTACGCGGCCTCATCCTGCAGCTCAAAATCGCAGCTGTGATCTTGGCTCCTCGGCTTCTCTCAGAGACACTGGCGTTCAATGCAGCCATCCGACTTTCAGGTAATACTTTATAATCTCACTAAAATACTATTAACACAATAAGCAGATAAGGGATTTTCCAGAATTATCCTAGTACATGTGTCTATTTACATCTGAAACTCTCCCACTGCCATCGCCTTTTCTTTTTTTCTCCTTTTTATTTTCTTTTTTCTTGCTTCACTTTATCTTTCCTCATCCACTAATCTTTCAGCCTTGCTCAAATTAATGGGGAAATTGTCGCTTTCTCAGTCCGAATTGCTCTTACTGCTGGTGGCTCACATTGTAGACAATGTGAGGAACCCTCACACCGGTGAACTCACGCACACATTGTCTGCTATTTCCAGTACAGGCAAGGCTTTTTTATTAGCGACCAAAAGTTGCGAACTTTATCGTGGATGTTCTCTACTACATCCTTTCAGCAAAAATATGGCAATATCGCGAAATGATCAAGTATGACACATAGAATGGACCTGCTATCCCCGTTTAAATAAGAAAATCTCATTTCAGTAGGCCTTTAAAAGGCGCACTGTCGTTCTCTGAGAAAATTTAAGGGTTTTAAGTGCGCCTTATCGTCTGAAAAATATGGTATACTCTCTTTGCCATACACAATTGTTTTTAATCACTTGATGGTCTGTAAGCTTCTTGTCAAAGTCCAGAGTCTATATTGTGGTGCATCCACAAACCTGCTTCTTGGGCAATACAAAGAAAATATAGTTAGAATAAAGCTATTATATAGTTTGTATTGGATTCCAGGTCTGCTGTGCGTGCATGCCACCCCTTACGACCAAATCATACATTTTGATGAGCAGGAAGGTCAGGTCACGTCAGGGAGCATACATGCATGAGAGCAGCATTTTGCCTCATCAACCATATGGACAAATGCCAGGGGAAGCTCTCCAGGGACTGTAATGCAATAAATAGATTTTATTCGGTCTCATTCAGGTGTTCTTTGGGCGCCCTCTTATTTATGACCACCAGTTGGATACCGTGACAGAAAGGCGGATTACTCTAAGGAAAGTTGTGTTTTTGTTGGTAAATGCTGCAAGTCTTCTTGAAAAGCCAAAATATTCAACACAGAGTTGTCCGAAACCCTGAGCAATTTTTTTTTAAGTCTTGGTACCAAATGAGTGCAGTAAATTAGATAGTAAAACTAAAAACAAGACGGTAAGCATTAAGACTGCAAATACAATGAATTATCAATAACTTGACCCAGATTTGTGACTATTTGTGAACAGTTGATTATTGAATCTGTCTATGATTTATGCGCTCTGTAACAGTGTTCAAAACGTAATTGCATACCTGCAATCTCTGTTTTGTAACTGAAGCTGACACAGTCTAGAACACTCCAATTCTCCAGCCAGGTTATCTTGTGCAGCAAGTAAAGCATTGATTGACTGACAGTGTCACGACTTGTCACACCACGCCCTGTTTTATTTGGAGTTTCTTGGCCATTTTCTGGGTGTAGTTTTAGTTCCTGTCTTGCGCTCTTATTTTGTGTTTTTTTTTTCACTTCCTGTTTTTCCCTCTCCTGCTGCAGCTTTACACCTGCCTTTGAACACTTTTCCCCTCACCTGTTTTTCCGTTTGTAATTAGCACTATATAAATTGAGCTTTCGACAGTTTTTTATGACGAGACATCAGTCACTATTCAATCAATCAATCAATCAATGTTTACTTATATAGCCCTAAATCACTAGTGTCTCAAAGGGCTGCACAAACCACAAGACAAACCACTACCACATCCTCGGTAGGCCCACATAAGGGCAAGGAAAACTCACACCCAGTGGGACGTCGGTGACAATGATGACTATGAGAACCTTGGAGAGGAGGAAAGCAATGGATGTCGAGCGGGTCCAACATGATACTGTGAAAGTTCAATCCATAATGGATCCAACACAGTCGCAAGAGTCCAGTCCAAAGCGGATCCAACACTACCCAACACAGCAGCGAGAGTCCCGTTCACAGCGGAGCCAGCAGGAAAGCATATTCACGATTGTTTCGATGCTGAGCTTAAGTACGAGCGTACTTTGTGGACGCCGTCTGCTCAACCTTACTTGTAAGTGTTTTGCTGTGTTCCAGCATTTTGTTTTGTTTACCTCATAGTTAGTCCATTCATAGCCCACCCCCCTTGCTCTCGCTTTGGATAAATTATCTATTTATCCATCAATCAATCAATGTTTATTCATATAACCCTAAATCACAAGTGTCTCAAAGGGCTATGTAAGCCACAACAACATCCTCAGTTCAGATCCCACATAAGGGCAAGGGAAAACTCACAACCCAGTGGGATGTCAATGTGAATGACGATGAGAAACCTTGGAGAGGACCGCAGATATGGGTGACCCCACCCTCTCTAAGGGCGGGAGGAGGTCTAGCATCCATCCATCCATCCATTTTATACTGCTTATTCCCTATCGGGGTCGCGGGGGGCGCTGGCGCCTATCTCAGGTACAATCGGGCGGAAGGCAGGGTACACCCTGGACAAGTCGCCACCTCATCGCAGGGCCAACACAGATAGACGGACAACATTCACACTCACATTCACACACTAGGGCCAATTTTAGTGTTGCCAATCAACCTATCCCCAGGTGCATGTCTTTGGAAGTGGGAGGAAGCCGGAGTACCCGGAGGGAACCCACGCATTCACGGGGAGAACATGCAAACTCCACACAGAAAGATCCCGAGCCTGGATTTGAACCCAGGACTGCAGGAGCTTCGTATTGTGAGGCAGCATAATATTGTGAAAGTCCAGTCCATAGTGGATGTAACATAAGAGTGAGAGTCCAGTCCATAGTGTGACCAACAGGAGACCATCCCGAGCAAAAACAGGTCAGCAGAGCAGAGATGTCCCAAATGGATGCACAGGCGAGCGGTCCACCCCGGGTCCTGACTCTGGACAGCCAGCATTTCATCAATGGCCGCGGACCTGTGCCCCCTGTTCCACAAGGTAGAGGGGGGCAGAATAGAAAAGAAGAGAAACGGCAGATCAACTGGTCTAAAAAGGAGGTCTATTTAAAGGCTAGAGTATACAAATGAGTTTTAAGATGGGACTTAAATGCTTCTACTGAGGTAGCATCTCTAACTGCTACTGGGAGGGCATTCCAGAGTACTGGAGCTCGAATAGAAAACACTCTATAGCCCGCAGACTTTTTTTGGGCTCTGGGAATCACTAATAAGCCGGAGTTCTTTGAACGCAGATTTATTGTCGGGACATATGGTACAAAACAATCGGCAAGAAAGGATGGAGCTAGACCGTGTAGTACTTTATACGTAAGTAGAAAAACCTTAAAGTCACATCTTAAGTGCACAGGAAGCCAGTGCAGGTGAGCCAGTACAGGCGTAATATGATCAAAATTTATTGTTCTTGGAGAAAGTCTAGCAGCCGCATTTTGTACCAACTGTAATCTTTTAATGCTAGACATGGGGTGATCTAAAAATAATACGTTACAGTAGTCGAGACGAGACGTAACGAACGCATGGATAATGATCTCAGTGTCGCTCGTGAACAAAATGGAACAAATTTTAGTGATATTACGGAGATGTAAGAGGGCTGTTTTAATAACATTCTTGATGTGTGACACAAACGATAGAGTTGGGTCAAAATAATACCAAGATTCTTTACCGAGTCGCCTTGTGTAATTGGTTGTCAAATGTTAAGGTGGTATTATTAAATAGCGGGAACTCTCATTCAACCCTTCTTCGATTACGCTTGCACCTCCTGGTACCCCAGCACCTCCAAAACCCTCAAATCTAGACTCCAAACATACCAGAATAAGCTAATCCGGTTACTTTTAGACCTCCACCCCAGATCACACCTCAATCCAACCCACTTCTCCAAAGTGGGCTGGCTCAGGGTGGAGGACAGAGTAAAACAACTTGCACTGAGCCTAGTCTATAAAATCCGCTACACCTCCTTGATACCGAAGTATATGTCAAATTACTTCCTTAACGTAAATGACCGCCATAACCACAACACCAGGGGGAGCTCCACAAACCACGTTAAACCCAGATTTCGATCTAACAAAGGTCTTAACTCATTCTCTTTCTATGCCACATCAATGTGGAATGGACTCCCAACAGGTGTAAAAGTAAGTGCATCTCTATATTCCTTCAAAACCGCTCTAAAAAAACACCTCCAGGCAACTTCAACACTTTACTAATACCCTCCTCCATTCACATCCCATCTCCCCGGATTATAAACAACTCAAATGTACTTCTAATGCATATACTTGTTCTTATGCTATCTGAACTCACTATGTTCTCTGCTGGCTGTACATATCCTACTAAATAAGACCTACACTGTTTCAATGTCCACATTTCTCTGTTGATGCAATTGTTGATGACTGAAGTTCTGATATCAACCAAAGCTCCTCATCCCACCCCCCGGATTGTAAATAATGTAAATAATTCAATGTACATACTATGATGATTAACTTGTGTGATGACTGTATTATGTTGATAGTATATATTTGTACCATGAATTGATTAACGTGGACCCCGACTTAAACAAGTTGAAAAACTTATTCGGGTGTTACCATTTAGTGGTCAATTGTACGGAATATGTACTGTACTGTGCAATCTACTAATAAAAGTATCAATCAATCAATCAATCAGTGTCGATGTCTAGCAGGACCGATGATCAGCATTTAACTGCACACTGCCACTTCGTTCTTCTGCATTTAAAAATCACTACAACCTCTGTCAGCTTCTACGACGCACCACTTGACAGACAGGGTCCTCTGCAAAATCAAAATCCATAAATTGATCTTCAATAAAAAATGTACCAACTTCAGACATCCACAAATTGTCATTAAACACTCATCAACGTCAATACCATTAGACACTACAGGAAGAAGTTTGTCTATTATGGTAGCCTACTCTTTACACACAGTGCATCGTCCTGCCACCCAGTGAGATTGTGGCCAAACCTGTTCACCTCAGATAGTGCTTCTGCTGAAAAATGTATTTTTTTCAACTCCTTAGAGCAGGGGTGCCCACACTTTTTCTGCAGGCGAGCTACTTTTCAATTGACCAACTCGAGGGGATCTACCTCATTTATATATATCATTTATATTTATTTATTTATGAAAGAGACATTTTTGTAAACAAGTTAAATGTGTTTAATGATAATACGAGCATGTGTAACACATATAGATGTCTTTCTTTCACGAAAACAAGAATATAATTTGGTGTATTACCTGATTCTGATGACTTGCATTGATTGGAATCAGACAGTAATGATGATAACGCCCACATTTTCAAATGGAGGAGAAAAAAAGTTGTCCTTTCTGTACAATACCACATGAAAGTGGTTGGTTTTTGGCATCTAATTCATCCAGCTTCCATACACTTTACAAGAAAAACATTGGCGGCAAATTCCGTAGCTTGCTTGATTGACATACACGGCACCCGAGGGTCTTGTGAGATGACGCTGGCTGCTGCCAGTTCATTATTATGAAAAAATGACAGAGAGGAAGGCGAGAAACACTTTTTATTTCAACAGACTTTCGCGCCGTCCCTTCCGTCAAAACTCTAAAGGCCGAGTGCACATTTCCTATCTTCACAATGAAAGCCCTACTTCATGCTGCCTGCGCTAACAAAATAAGAGTCTCGGAAAGCACTTGTGCACGCCAGCTTTCTGAGGGATCGCTTGTGCGCGCCAGTTTTCCGAGACTCTGTATTTAGTTAGCGCAGTCAGCATGAAGCAGGGCTTTTATTGTGAAGATAGGAAATGTGCAGTCGGCCTTTAGAGTTTTGACGGAAGGTACGGCGCGAGAGTCTGTTGAAATAAAAAGTGTTTCTCGCCTTCCTCTCGGTCATATTTTCATAATAATGATCTTGCAGCAGCCAGCGTCATCTCACAAGACCCTCCGGTACCGTGAATGTCATTTAAGTGACGTCTTGGTGAAGATTGATGATCACTAATTTTTAGGCCTATTTTTTTTAAAAGCCTGGCTGGAGATCGACTGACACACCCCCCGCGGTCGACTGGTAGCTCGCGATCGACGTAATGGGCACCCCTGCCTTAGAGAGATGAGACGGATGATCGTCGACAGAGAGAGAGCGTAGCTCACATATCGCCTCTGAGCAGTCCCCTAAGATTCAACTCTTTAGCATGACAAGTGCTCACGCTCGCAACTGATCCAACCCTGGTTTTTCATAAGATTCTGTAACCTTTCCGTGCTGATGATATTACATGACGACAGACGTGCTAGCGCTACCATCACCTGACCGTTTAACGTCATCCCCACAACAAGGGAGGGAAATGGCAGACGTTTAAAAGGCTGGCATTGTGATAATGAGGACGTTTTTGACGGCAAGTTAAAATTGTCAAACAACTCAGCAGAGACACTGAAGCCATGTTAAACTTTGTTTCAGTCTCTTTTGAGTCTTTGATACTGATATGTCATTCAACGATGGCTTACATAGAACAGTTGTGTGTTTTTGATCTAAAGAGAACAGAGGCGCATGTTGCCGTCAACCGAGCATCAAAAAGTAAACATATGTTTTCCCTAATGAGGTTATCCTATGGGAGCTCCATGTGTATTTACTTTTACACTGTTACATTTCTGGGACAGATGCAATAAACTGGGGACATGTATTTTTTTCCTGACATAAAAAAAAAATCTGCCTGTGCAAACCATAGTCTGTAATTGGCTATAGAAATATGCATAACATATCAAGTCATAATGAGCATAGTCTCACTTTGCCTTTCAGCTGAAAGCAACTTCCTGAATTGTCCGTCCTTAAAGTGAATCAATAGAATGGATCAATCCTATTCCCTATTTTTACTTAATGAAAGGTTCCAAAAGTATTTCCTTGAATTGCCGCCGGGTATATAGTACGCGCCTGCCTAGAATTACTGCCGGGTCAAACTCGTTTCGCAAAATAATTTGCGCATGCTTAGCATTACCGCCGGCTCAGGATTAACGCCGGGTCAAATATTATTTTTATTAGCGCATGTCTAGAATTTCCGCCGGGTCAAACTCGTTTCGCCAAAAAATTAGCATATTACCTAGAATTTCCGCAGGGTCAAACTCGTCACGTCACGAGTGACACTTCCCCTGTCATCATTTTCAAAACGGAGGAAGCTGATTTCAATTATTTGAAATCGCATAAAGGGAAGAAGATTAAGAGCTATTCAGTAGGATTTAAGGTCCAAACTATTGAATATGCTAAAAAGAACAGTAAGCAGCTATGTTTTATTAATATACCGTAGCTGCGTGCGTCAAATATGAGTCATTAAATGACTCCCGCCTCCTGGTGGTAGAGGGCGCTAGTGATCCTTCTTAAGACAACTCGGCTGCAGAAGAAGTGACAACAAGCAGCAAGAGTGAGCAGCAATCATTTATTTTTTCCTCTCGCTAGCACTTTTAACATGGAGGATTACATATCTAAAATAAAACAGTTTTCTAAACTGGACTTTCAATCGAAGCAGGAGGTAATTAAGGAAGATCACCATTGAGACGGGGAGACTTTTAAAACTGAAGAAAGATAAGGAAGACTTCTGTAAACAAGTTATCAATCAATCAATCAATGCTTATTTATACAGCCCTAAATCACAAATGTCTCAAAGGACTGCACAATCCACTACGACTACGACATCCTCGGAAAAACCCACATAAGGGCAAGGAGAACTCACACCCAGTGGGACGTCGGTGACAATGATGACTATGAGAACCTTGGAGAGGACCACAAATGTGGGCAACCCCCCACCCCTAGGGGACCGAAAGCAATGGATGTCGAGTGGCTCTAACATGATACCGTGAAAGTTCAATCCATAGTGGATCCAACACAGTTCAGTTCAAAGCGGATCCAAGACAGCAGCGAGAGTCCCGTCCACAAGAAACCTTCCCAAGCGGAGTCGGATCAGCAGCGTAGAGATGTCCCCAACCGATACACAGGCGAGCGGTCCATCCTGGGTCCCGACGAGCGGTCCATCCTGGGTCCCGACTCTGGACAGCCAGTACTTCATCCATGGCCATTGGACCGGACCCCCTACACAAGGGAGGGGGGGACAGAGGAGAAAAAGAAGAGAAGCGGCAGATCAACTGGTCTAAAAAGGAGGTCTATTTAAAGGCTAGAGTATACAAATGAGTTTTAAAGTGAGACTTAAATGCTTCTTCTGAGGTAGCATCTTGAACTGTTACCGGGAGGGCATTCCAGAGTACTGGAGCCCGAACAGAAAACGCTCTTTAGCCCGCAGACTTTTTTTTGGGCTTTAGGAATCCCTAATAAGCCGGAGTCCTTTGAACGCAGATTTTTTGCCGGGACATATGGTACAATACAATCGGCAGGTTAGGATGGAGCTAGACCGTGTAGTATTGTATACGTAAGTAGTAAAACCTTTTCTGGAAAAGGGTGGAGTGCCATCTCCGGGTTGGGGAGGAGACCCTGCCCCAAGTGGAGAAGTTCAAGTACCTAGGAGTCTTGTTCACGAGTGAGGGAAGAGTGGATCGTGAGATCGACAGGCGGATCGGTGCGGCGTCTTCAGTAATGCGGACGTTGTACCGATCCGTTGTGGTGAAGAAGGAGCTGAGCCGGAAGGCAAAGCTCTCAATTTACCGGTCGATCTACGTTCCCATCCTCACCTATGGTCATGAGCTTTAGGTCATGACCGAAAGGATAAGATCACGGGTACAAGCGGCCGAAATTAGTTTCCTCCACCGTGTGGCGGGGCTCTCCCTTAGAGATAGGGTGAGAAGCTCTGCCATCCGGGAGGAACTCATAGTAAAGCCGCTGCTCCTTCACATCGAGAGGAGCCAGATGAGGTGGTTCGGGCATCTGGTCAGGATGCCACCCAAACGCCTCCCTAGGGAGGTGTTTAGGGCACGTTCAACCGGTAGGAGGCCACAGGGAAGACCCAGGACACGTTGGGAAGACTATGTCTCCCGGCTGGCCTGGGAACGCCTCGGGATCCCCCGGGAAGAGCTAGACAAAGTGGCTGGGGAGAGGGAAGTCTGGGTTTCCCTACTTAGGCTGTTGCCCCCGCGACCCGACCTCGGATAAGCGGAAGAAAATGGATGGATAGATGGATAGTAAAACCTTAAAGTCACATCTTAGGTGCACAGGAAGCCAGTGCAGGTGAGCCAGTATCGGCGTAATATTATCAAACTTTCTTGTTCTTGTCAAAAGTCTAGCAGCTGCATTTTGTACCAACTGTAATCTTTTAATACTAGACATGTGGAGACCCGAAAATGTCTTAAAGGAGAACTGCAATTTATGTGGAATGTTGACTATCATTCACAATCATTATGAAAGACACGAGAAAGGATGGATTTTTTAAAATGCATTACAGCGAAGCAAATGGGAGCTCCTCTAAATCGGTCATAAAATCCACTAAATAACCATTCAAAAACCGCCAACAATACTCCATTTACATTTTGTCACTTCAATATTAACCAACTGTTATTGATATTTTTATTATAAGCCCTTACGCAGACCAACTATTTATAGTGGCGCCGTGATCACTCCGGTGTGTGCAAATGTTTACATAATCGAGTGGTCTGCTGCTTCCTTGCTTCCTTGCTCCCTGGAAGTTTATTCTAGATCATAAACCATGCATCTCATCTGGACAAAAGAAGTGTGAGTAGGTATTCTAACAAGTTGGTAAACTTTGATAAAAGACACGAAAAGACACTTGGTCTCCCCTGCCCCCCAACCCTTTTCTTTGTGAGGATTATGAGACATTCTTTATGTAAGTGGGAATATATGAACATCCTAGCAGTTGGCATTCTAATGACAGCAGATTTTGTACAGTAAGTGATGTTTTATTATGTTTGTTGGTTAAAATAAAGTATGCAGGGAGTATTAATCAATAACGAAGAAAACATAACGTTATGCAATTTTGAAATCAATGCGCCGTGTATGCTTAAAATGATCGAAAAATGGAAATGTTAAATGTTATTATAAATGTGCCCATTACTACATTACTGTATATACAAACCTTTGTATTTTACTAACACCCTCACCCCTCCACATCCCGTTTTCCCGGATTGCAAATAACCAAAAGTAAACAATCAAATGTATTTCTAATGTATATACTTGTTCTTATGCTATCTGAACTTACTATGTTCTCTGCACGCTGTACATATCCTACTGAGTCAGACCTACACTGTTTCAATGTCCATTTCTCTGATGATGCAATTGTTGATGACTGAAGTGCTGATATCAACCAAAGCTCCTCATCCCACCCCCCGGATAGAAAATAACATAAATAATTAAATGTATATACTCTGATGATTAATTTGTGTGATTACTGTTTTATGATGATACTATATATGTGTACCATGAATTGATTTACGTGGACCCCGACTTAAACAAGTTGAAAAACTTATACGGGTGTTACCATTTAGTGGTCAATTGTACGGAATATGTTCTGTACTGTGCAATCTACTAATAAAAGTATCAATCAATCAATACCGTGTCAGGTTTGTACCTGGTTTGGTCATGTTTTAGTTTTTCCTCTGTGTTTGTCTCATTTCCTGTCAGCGCTCTTATGTTGGTTATTTCCTGTTTGTCTCCCTGTTCCTGCTTCCTGGTTTCTGGTTCGTGTTTTCCTTTACTTATTTTTGAACATTAAAACCATGTTTTCCTATTCAATGTCTGCCACCACCACTGCATCATGGGGTTTATCAACAACACACTGTGACAGAATACTCCAACCAGATTCGAACCCCGCAGAGATTTCGATAGCGGAGAGGCTTGACGGGATTGTAGCACTAATGGCTAAATTAAAGAGAAGTTTGGCCGTTTTTCAAGCCCTCTCCCACCTACCCCTGTTGTCTGTGGGCTTATCTGGGGGCGTCTGACATCCGTCCCTTGAGGAGGGGGCTATGAGTAGCTGTGCAGCTGAGGCACAGCTACTCCTCACACAAGTGGGTCCGCAACAGATGCCACCACCATCTACGGTGGGCCGGCAGACGCCACCATCATCTCCGGTGGGCTGGCAGACGCCACCATCATCTTCTGTGGGTCTGTAACCTACGGCACCATCATCTCCGGTGGATCTACAAAGTACTGCGCCATCATCTCCGGTGGTTCTGCAACGTACGGCGCCACCACGCACTCCGGTGGGCCAGCAGACGCCATCACGCACTCCGGTGGGGCAGCAGCAGGGGACCCTAATACGCACTCCGGGGGGCCAGCAGCAGGGGGCGCCACCACGCACTACGGTGGGCCAGTATGCAGGGGGCGCAACCATCCTCCCCGGTGGGCCAGCAGCAGGGGGCGTCACCATCCTCTCCAGTGGGCCAGCAGCAGGGGGCGCCACCACCCTGTCCGGTGGGCCAGCAGCAGGGGGCGCCACCACCCTGTCCGGTGGACTAGCAGGGGTCACCACCACCATCCTGTCCGGTGGGCCAGCAGGGCTCGCCACCACCATCCTGTCCGGTGGGCCAGCAGAGGGCGCCAGCAAACTCTTGTCGGCCACAGATGTGGTCGTTTCACGGGCGACCACCTCGTAAATTGCGGCGGCGTTCAACTCGCCGTCGCCACCTGACTCTTCCCTGCTAGTTGCGGGGACACCTGGCCTGGCGGCCCACTGCCCTGTCCTCCCTCCACCCTCCCTTAACTTTGGACTGTCTTTTTTTGGGAGGGGGAGGTGTTTTTTTAGTAAATCTGGTATCCGTTTTGGGAAGGGGGGCTACTGTCAGGTTTGTACCTGACAGTTTAGTCATGTTTTAGTTTTTCCTCTGTGTTCGTCTCATTTCGTGTCAGATATCTTATTTTGGTTATTTCCAGACTGTCTCCCTGAGTGCTACTTCCCCTCAGCTGCTGCTGATTGGCACCTGGCCACACCTGGCGTCAATCAGCCAGTTGCTATTCAAACCTGCTTTGTCCTCCACTCTGGGTTGGAGTATTGTCGTGTCGTTGCTTGCTGAGTCCCTGGATCCTGAT
Organism: Nerophis ophidion; assembly: GCF_033978795.1. Taxonomy (NCBI): domain Eukaryota; kingdom Metazoa; phylum Chordata; class Actinopteri; order Syngnathiformes; family Syngnathidae; genus Nerophis; species Nerophis ophidion. The sequence goes on along the minus strand of NC_084615.1, from coordinate 70,323,495 downwards.
TCCTGTTCCCTGCTACCAGTTGTTTGTTCCTGGTTCCTGGTTTGTGTTTCTTCTTTGATTTTACATTTTTGGACATTAAATTATGTTCTCTTATTCAATGCCTGCCACCGTCTCTGCATTTTGGGATTCATCAAAAACTCAACCTGACATACTGCAGTGGTAGGATTGCTCTAATGCTACAGCGTGGAGTTACCACATACACTGAAAAAAAGTAAACCGACATAGCATCAGGGGTTTTATTTCGCTTAATGAATATGTAAAACTTCCAGGCTGAATTTTTAAGTGTTTGCATTCCCCACTAAGTGCAGATACTGTAAATACTAAGGAGAATTATATGAAAATATAAATACAGTAGGTCTGATGAGGAGTTTGCAATTTCAATGAGACCCTTAGGGTTTGCTCCGAGGAGCCTGGAACGTTTCTGTGTTTACTGCCGCACTGGACATGTCATACAGGCGCTCAGTTAGGTGAAAAATATCTAGATGGAAAGAAGCACCCAGCCTAAGGCCATTTAAAGTAATACATTTAATTATTTTTTTCCCAGCTTCAGGCTAAAAAAAGAAAGTGTGTAAGTAACCTGAAAAGACCACTTTGTGCCATTCAGAATGACGGATCCTCGCCCACCTTCCAATGTGAGAGATACCTTTGAAGTTATAATATGATTAATAGCCGTGTCCATCTCGAACCTTAAATGGCGATCCGATGTGCATCTAAATACATGGGTTACGATGCGATTCACTAACGATACTTTTTAAAACATTACGATTCGATGCAGATGGAAGCTTCCCTCATATCACTTGACTCCGGGGCGGGTCCGCCTTTGGGCCGCACAACCCGCCATTGAGTCAGAGCCGTTCTGAGAATCAGAATCAGAAAATGCTTTATTAATCCCCGAGGGGAAATAAACATTTTCAGCACCATTTCAGTCCCATTCAAGAGCAGACAAACATTACGGGGAGACAAAACAAGATGGCTGACGGGTCTGCCAACTTCCGGCGCCCCTTACTAAAAAGGTGAGATACAGGTAAACAATGGGGGAGCAGGGAGAAAAAAAAATGGTCTAAGGCTGGGCCCCTAGAGAGGGGTCCAGATTGAGGCCAAGGAAAAAACAACTCATAGCCATAGCACACAGAGGGAAACATCATAGAACACAAAGGACATCAAAGACATTAAAAGAGCAGAGCTGATGCAACCAGCCACGTCTTCATACAGCTATGAATAAAAAGTAAAAGAATGAATGGGGCCATGTATCGTGAGATTTTGTGCCAAAACCTCCTTCCATCAATGAGAGCTTTGAATGGTTGACCAAATACTTATTTTCCACCATAATTTACAAATAAATTCTTTAAAATTCCTACAATGTGAATTCCTGGATTTTTTTTCACATTCTGTCTCTCACAGTTGAAGTGTACCTATGATGAAAATTACAGACCTCTGTCATCATTTTAAGTGGGAGAACTTGCACAATCGGTGGCTGACTAAATACTTTTTGGCCCCACTGTATATATATATATCCATCCATCCATTTTCTACCGCTTATTCCCTTTTGGGGTCGCGGGGGGCGCTGGGGCCTATCTCAGCTACAATCGAGCGGAAGGCGGCGGGTATATATATATATATATATATATATATATATATATTTATATATATCTACCCCGAAAGGGAATAAGCGGTAGAAAATGGATGGATGGATATATATATATATATATATATATATATATATATATATATATATATACACACACACAGCCCTGCCCCCTGAGTCAAAAAGTTTGGGGACCCCTGCTTTACACTGCAAGTAAAATGTGATTTTTATCAGACTCCAGTGTTAAGGCGCACAGGCCCCGATGTGGTCCCAATGTGGCCTCGACCTCACTTGCATGTGCACTTTGATAAAGTGAAAACAAAGGAAGTTGACCGGGAGGAAGTCGCTACTACTACAAAATAAAATAAAAGTAAAATATTAAAGTGTTTTTTTTACGTGAAAGTAAATGAAAGTAATATAATGTGTTATGGATATATATACAGTGTAATATATTTGGGAGGGTTCTATTCTTTATATGGTTGTTAAATAGAGGAGACACGGCGTGGATCTACATCTTGTTTACATTGTATAGCTTATTTTTTTTAAAATGAAAATTGGAGTTTAATATAGAAGCTTCATTGATGCATTCATGTCATTGCTAAAGTTCAAGTATTAAAATTATAATAATGCAGATATTATTACAAGTACTGATTAATATACATGTTTACTGTATTGGATTTAAATTGCTAATATTTGTTGTTTTTGTTATTTTGGCATTTCCCATTAACATGCTGAGCTAATTCTGAGTAGATCAGTAATAAATAGCCATCCATCCATTTTCTACTGCATTCAGACGGAAGTCGGAGTACACCCTGGACAAGTCGCCACCTCATCGCAGGGCCAACACAGATAGACGGACAACATTCACACTCACATTTGCACACTAGGACCAATTTAGTGTTGCCAATCAATATATAAGGCATATAAAGCAGTTGTTAACATAATAAACACGCCTGAGGCGGAACAGGGGCTATATCGCAGGAAATCTGTACATTTTAGGACGGACCCGTAACACCTTTCAAAGACCCAGCTTATGCGGTGGACAAAGTGTGGGTCCTAGCAAGAGTCCTCCAGCAGCTGCTGGAGCAATATGAATTGGGGGACACTTCCTGCTTACGTCAGTTGTTCCCACCCTTACATTTACAGCACGTATCGGCTGCTCAGTCGCAAAAGGTTAAAATAATGTCCAACTTAAGAGTCCATTAAAAAGTCAAATATTGGACACCAGGAAGACAACAAAAACAATATTTGTAATTGAAAAAGTCATCTATCGGGCACCTGTAGGACAACAAAAACAATAATTGTCAATAAAGAAGTCAAATATTGGATACCATGAAGACAAGAAAAACATAATTTGTCATTGTAAAAGTCAAATATTGGACTCCAAGAAGACAACATAAACAATATTTGTCATTGAAGAAGTCAAATTGGACACAAGGAAGACAACAAAACAATATTGGTCCATTAACAAGTCAAATAGTGGACACCAAGAAGACAACAAATAAAAAAAATGTAAATAAAGAAGTCAAATATTGACCAGGAAGACAAGAAAAACATAATTTGTCATTGAAAAAGTCAAATATTGGACACTAAGAAGAGAACAAAAACAATATTTGTCATTAGAAAGTCAACTATCGGGCACCCGGAAGACAAGAAAAACAATAATTGTCAATAAAGAAGTCAAATATTGGATACCATAAAGACAAGAAAAACTTAATTTGTCATTGTAAAAGTCAAATATTGGACTCCAAGAAGACAACAAAAACAATATTTGTCATTGAAAAAGTTAAATATTTGACACCTAGAAGACAACAAAAACAATATTTGTCATTGAAGAAGTCAAATTGGACACAAGGAAGACAACAAAAACAATATTGGCCCATTAACAAGTCAAATATTGGACACCAAGAAGACGTCAAATAAAATATTTGTCAATAAAGAAGTCAAATATTGACCAGGAAGACAAGAAAAACATAATTTGTCATTGAAAAAGTCAAATATTGGACACTAAGAAGACAACAAAAACAATATTTGTCATTGAAGAAGTCAACTATCTGGCACCCGGAAAGACAACAAAAACAATAAAGAAGTCAAATATTGGATACCAGGAAGACAAAAAAAAAACATAATTTGTCATTGACAAAGTCAACTATTGGACACCAAGAAGACAACAAAAACAACATTTGTCATTGAAGAAGTCAAATTGTACACCAGGAAGACAGCAAAAACAATATTGTTCCACGAAGAAGTCAACAATTACACACCAAGAAAACAACAAAAACAATAATTGGCATTTAAAAATTCAAATATAGTACACCAAGAAAAAACAACAACAATATTTGTCATTGAAAAAGTCAAATATTGGACACCAGGAAGACAAAACAATATTGGTCCATGAAAAAAGTCAAACTATTGGACACCAAGAAGACAACAAAAACACTAATTGTCATTGAAAAAGTCAAATATAGGACATCAAGAAGCCAACAAAAAGAATATTTGTCATTAAAAAAGTCAATAATTGGAAACCAAGAAGACAACAAAAACAATATTTGTCATTGAAAAAGTCAACTATTGGACACCCAGAAGACAACAAAAACAATAATTGTCAATAAAGAAGTCAAATATTGGATACCAGGAAGACAAGAAAAACATAATTTGTCATTGAAAAAGTCAAATATTGGACACCAAGAAGACAACAAAAACAATATTTGTCATTGAAAAAGTCAAATATTGGACACCTAGAAGACAAAAAAAAAATATTTCTCATTTAAGAAGTCAAATTGGACACAAAGAAGACAACAACAAAAATATTGGTCCATGAACAAGTCAACTATTGGACACCAATAAGACAACAAAAACAATATTTGTCAATAGAGAAGTCAAATATTGAACACCAGGAAGACAAGAAAAACATAATTTTTAATTGGAAAAAGTCAAATGTTGGACACCAGGAAGACAAGAAAAACATAATTTAACATTGGAGAAGTCAAATTGGACACGAAGAAGACTAAAAAAAACAATATCTGTCATTAAAAAAATCAAATATTGGACACCAAGAAGACAACACAAACTATATTTGTCATTGAATAAGTCAAATTGGACACAAGGAAGACAACAAAAACCTAATTTGTCATTGAAAAGTTGAATATTGGATACTAGGATGACAACAAAAACAAAATTTTTCCATGAAAAATTCAATTATTGGACGCCAAGAAGACAACAAAAAAAATATTTGTCCATCAAAAAATCAAATATTGGACACCAAGAAGACAACAAAAACAATATTTGTCAATAGAGAAGTCAAATATTGAACACCAGGAAGACAAGAAAAACATAATTTTTCATTGGAAAAAGTCAAATGTTGGACAGCAGGAAGACAAGAAAAACATAATTTGTCATTGAAAAAGTCAAATATTGGATACCAGGAAGACAACAAAAACAATATTTAACATTGGAGAAGTCAAATTAGTCACGAAGAAGACAACAAAAACAATTTTTGTCATTGAAAAAATCAAATATTGGACACCACGAAGACAACAAAAACATAATTTGTCATTGAAAAGTTGAATATTGGATACTAGGATGACAACAAAAACAACATTTTTCCATGAAAAAGTCAATTATTGGACGCCAAGAAGACAACAAAAAAAATATTTGTCCATCAAAAAATCAAATATTGGACAACAAGAAGACAACAAAAACAATATTGAATCTTTGAGTCGTTTTCTGTGTTCTCTTGGTCCTTCAGAGGACGCAGATAAGATCCACTGGCGCCGCCGCCGTCCGGTTTTCCTGCGGCGAGAGCCGACCGATCATTGGAGATGGTTGTCATGGAGATGTGTCATGTGTTGACAAGTGTTGTAAAGCTGTTATTCCTAATTATTATCTAATGATGGATGGATGGATTTACTTTTATGCCTGTGTGGTTGTTGCAGTAGGACATACATACCTTTTCAAAACACACAGACAATCCAGAAGATGTCCCAGAGAGAGTCCTCACGGTCTATCCATACAGCAACACCACACAATCCTATTCAGCAGTTACTTTATTAATCTGGGATTCACAACTGAAGTAGTTGTATAATCTTGTCAAAGTGCTTGTATCATAGCCAGTAACAGTAAATATTTGGATAGCGTATACATTTAATTTTAGTATAACGATGTGCAATGAAGGCAGATAAAAACAATCTGCAACTACAGTACATGTGTTTATTGACCTATATAGGTTATAAAACAACTTTTTTTTTTAACAATGATTATCAAAACTGGTAAAAAGGTGTTTTGTGTAATTTTTAAATTTTTTGGGGCTCTGTTGTTGTCCAAGTCCTCCCTGATTATTCTGCACAGCAAACACAAAAAAATAAAAGTTAAACACAAGATCACAATAGTCATTTATAGAAGTAAACATTATCAAATAACACGCACATGAATACAAAAATGTCACGGCGCATGCGCAATCGCCTGCAGGCAATCATCAATCGGCGCATCCGGTCTGATTATGGCAGACGGCATACTTGCCAACCCTACCGGATTTTCCGGGAGACTCCCGAAATTCAGCGCCTCTCCCAAAAACCTCCCGGGACAAATTTTCTCCCAAAAATCTCCCGAAATTCAGGCGAAGCTGGAGGATACGCCTCCTCCAGCTCAATGCGGACCTGAGTGACGTGAACAAAGGGCGTGTCAGCCCAATGACGTTATAACTGTAGAATGATCGCGGGCGAGTTCTTGGTTTCTTATGTGGGTTTATTGTTAGACAGTTTCATTATCGTCCTCCCAGCGCGGTAAAACAACACACGACAACAACAGTCCGAATTTGTCTACCTAAAGCAGTCCGTCTGCCAAAGAGCAATGTGTTGTGACACTCTTAAACGAGACAATACTGCCATCTAGTGTACATGCATATGGTTAGAAAAACAAGGATGGAATATTCAACCCTCAACTCAACAATGAGTAGATGAGTGTTATGTGTGTGTAAATGAGTAAATAAATGAACAATGAAATTCAAATATTTCTTTATATATATATATATATATATATATATATATATATATATATATATATATATATATATAGCTAGAATTCACTGAAAATCATGTATTTCTTACATATATATATATATATATATGTATATATATATATATATATATATAAATTATATATATATATATATATATATATATATATTTATATATATATATTTATATATATATATATATATATATATATAGTTAGAATTCACTGAAAATCATATATTTCTTACATATATATATATATATATATATATATATATATATATACATATGAAATACTTGACTTGGTGAATCTATGAATCTAGCGGTAAATATACTCCTCACCTCTTAACCACGCCCCCAACCACGCCCAGTTCCACCCCCAAGTTGACTTCTTGTGGTCTGAAAAAGTAAATTAAAATATGTAAGGCTTTATTTACAAATCCATCCATCCATCCATTTTCTACCGCTCATTCCCTTTCGGGGTCGCGCCTATCTCAGCTACAATCGGGCGGAAGGCGGGGTACATCCTGGACAAGTCGCCACCTGATCGCAGGGCCAACACAGATGTTGAAAAAAAACTTCGGATGTGTGGCTCCCCCTCGGTGTAATGAAAGGGACAGAGTACGGAGGTCGCTCAACATTACAATAGTCGAGGTGTTGTATTTTAACACAAATTTATATTACTACTGTCACACCAGCTGACATGTCTGCTTATAGCTGTTTTAAATGAATAAATAAAATTATACTGTATTTTCGGGTCAATAAGGCGAACTTAAAATCTTTTTTTTTTTCTCAAAACTTGACAGTGTTCCTTATAAGCCGGTGCGGCTAATGTAAGGAATACGTTTGGTTGAGCTTAGCCATCTCGAAGAAATTTTATTTGGTACATGGTGTAATGGGTGTGACCAGTAAATGGCAGCCAAACATAAGAGATAAGTGTGGGCTGCACCGTTTGATGTGCTTCAACATACGAGTATTATGATGGTGTGTGTATAAGGTAAGACATATTATCTGCCGTTTTGTTTCGCAATATTATGCAAAAGCCACTTTTCTTACCTTCTGGTACCTGCTGATCTGTATTAGGGATCTGCATAAGTCCTTAAACAATTGCGCGCGTTCGCCTTTTTAGTTAGTGCCAACCCCGTAGTCGATAAACTTCTTATTTTTCTCTATCTTCTTGTTAAAGTTAAGTTAAAGTTAAATTACCAATAATTGTCACACAACTGCTACATGTGGTGCAATGTGTCCTCTGCATTTGACCCATCCCCTTCTTCACCCCCTGGGAGGGGAGGGGAGCAGGTGGCAGCAACAGTGGCCGCGCCCGGGAATCATTTTTGGTGATTTAACCACCCAATTCCAACCCTTGATGCTGAGTGCCAAGCAGGGAGGTAATGGGTCCCATTTTTATACTCCCCGATCTCAGGACGGACACCATGGGTGTCAAACTCTGGCCCGCAGGCCAAATCTGGCCCGCCGTGTAATTTAATTTGGCCCTTGAAGCAATATCAATATAGCATTAGAGCTGGCCCGCCGGTGTTATACAGCGTCGGTGCCGCTGTAACACCGCATTCACCGCGAATACTCAAACTTGCCAACCCTCCTAATTTTCCCGGTAGATTCCCGAAGTTCAGTGCCCTTCCCGAAAATCTCCCGGTGGCAACCATTCTCACGAATTTTTACCGATTTCCACCTGGACAACTATATTGGGGGCTTGCATTTAAGGCACTGCCTCTAGCGTTCTCTACAACCTGTCGTCACGTCCGCTTTTCCTCCATACTAACAGCGTGTCACATATAATGTGTGGCTTTTACACACACACACACACACACACACGCACAAGTGAATGCAAGGCATACTTGGTCAACAGATATACAGGTCTCACTGAGGGTGGCCATATAAACAACGTTAGCACTGTTACAAATATGCGCCACACTGTGAACCCACACCAAACAAGAATGACAAACACATTTCGGGTGAACATCCGCACCGTAACACAACAGGACAAATACCCAGGACCCGTTGCAGCACTAACTCTTCCGGGAAACTTCCAGCAAACTGACCAATAATTAACGTTTTATTCATGCATTTTCTCTTGCTACTTCGAAACTTGAATGTTTGGTTCATTCATTATTGTTATTTTATTTTCAAATGTATTATTAGCCTTTGGGAAAAAATTGCTATTTACCTCAGAAGATTGCAAATACACAAAAAGGCATAACAATTTTATTTAAATTTTATTTTATATGCCATTAATATTTTTTTCAATTATTATTATTATTTGAAACTGGATTTTGCATGTCACTAAAGTTATATAAGCCTTGTTTGTTCAATATTTAATGCAAAACTTGTTTGGGTCCCTATTAAAAGGTCAATTTGTTCAACATTGGCCCGCGGCTTTGTTCCGTTTAAAATTTTGGCCCACTCTGTATTTGAGTTTGACACCCCTGCTCTAACCACAATGGGACATTCATCCTCCATTGATGCCGTTTCTAATATAAAGTAGAGTAAAGTTGTCACTTATATCTGTCAGTAAACTCGCCATGATAGCGCTAAAACATACCGGTGTAGTGAGTGTACATTATTCACCCAATAGGTAAGAAATGTTTTATTTAGTTTGAACCTCTGTGGTAATATAATGTTCACATATATAGAGTACAGTACATTCTCTTATTACATTAGTTTTTCTTTTTCTAAAAGTTAAAGTTAAAGTACCAATGATTGTCACACACACACTAGGTGTGGTGAAATTTGTCCTATGCATTCGACCCAGGGCTTCACGGTGGCAGAGGGGTTAGTGCGTCTGCCTCACAATACGAAGTTCCTGCAGTCCTGGGTTCAAATCCAGGCTCGGGATCTTTCTGTGTGGAGTTTGCATGTTCTCCCCGTGAATGCGTGGGTTCCCTCCGGGTACTCCGGCTTCCTCCCACTTCCAAAGACATGCACCTGGGGATAGGTTGATTGGCAACACTAAATTGGCCCTAGTGTGTGAATGTGAGTGTGAATGTTGTCTGTCTATCTGTGTTGGCCCTGTGATGAGGTGGCGACTTGTCCAGGGTCTACCCCGCCTTCCGCTCGATTGTAGCTGAGATAGGCGCCAGCGCCCCCCGCGACCCCGAAAGGGAATAAGCGGTAGAAAATGGATGGATGGATGGCATTCGACCCATCCCCTTGATCACCCCCTGAGAAGTGAGGGGAGCAGTGGGCAGCAGCGGTGCCACGCCCAGGAATTTTTTATTGTGATTTAACCCCCAATTCCAACCCTTGATGCTGAGTGCCAAGCAGGGAGGCAATGTGTCCCATTTTTTTTTTTTTATAGTCCTTGGTATGACTCGGCCAGGGTTTGAACTCACAACCTACCATTCTCAGGACGGACACTCTAACCCAGGGGTGCCCATTACGTCGATCGCGATCGACTGGTCGATCTCGGAGAGTGTGTCAGTCGATCTCAAGCCAGGCATTAAAAAATAAACATAAAAATGAGCAATCATCAATCATACCAAGACTTCACTTTCGTCAGTTGTTTGACATTCTCGGCACCCGAGGATCTTGTGAGATGACGCTGGCTGCTGCGAGCTCATATTTAAGAAAAAAATCACTAACAGGGCGGACGCAGAGAAACATTTTATTTCTAGAGACTCTGTACCTTCTGTCAAAACTCTAAAGACCGACTGCACAGTTCCTGTCTTCACCATAAAAGACTTGTTCCATCCTGCCTGTGCTAACAAAATAAGAGTCTCAGAAAGCTAGCATGCACAAGCTAACAAGCTACGGAGTTTGATGCCAATGTATTTCTCCCCCGCCCTCAGCGACCGCTTTCTCACTTGCTTGCCCACCCGCACAGTCACTGACGTCACTCACCTGCTGCCAGACATTAAAGGGCCACACACATATGCTACTCTCATAACAAAGTGTTTAAAAACGAGTATGCAAGTTGGACAAATGAGATGCCAAATCCAACCACTTTCATGTGGTATTGGACAGAAAGGAGGACTTTTTTTTTTCCTCCATTTGAAAATGCGGACGTTATCAGCACCACTGTCTAATTATGCTGCTGAGCCAAAGAGCCGCGGGTTTGCCGACCCCTGATCTAGGGGGAAAACCTTAACACTAACGCTATAGTTAAGTAACACTGATCTAGACCAGTGGTTCTCAAATGGGGGTACGAGTAGCGCTGGGGGTACTTGAAGGTATGCCAAGGGGTACGTGAGATTTTTTTTTAATATTCTAAAAATAGCAACAATTAAAAAATTATTTGTAAATATATTTATTGAATAATACGTCAACACAATATGAATGTAAATTAATAAACTGTGAAAAGAAATGCAACAATGCAATATTCAGTGTTGACAGCTAGATTTTTTGTGGACATGTTCCATAAATATTGATGTTAAATATTTATTGACATCCAATTCTTTCGGTCCCCTAGAGGGGGCGGGGGGTTGCCCACATTTGAGGTCCTCTCCAAGGTTTCTCATAGTCATCATTGTCACTGGTGTCCCACTGGGTGTGAGTTTTCCTTGCCCTTATGTGGGTTCTTCCGAGGATGTCATAGTCGTAGTGGTTTGTACAGTCCTTTGAGACATTTGTAATCTAGGGCTATATAAATAAACATTGATTGATCGATTTTTTTTGTGAAGAAAAGTTTAGAATTAAGTTGATTAATCCAGATGGATCTCTATTACAATCCCCAAAGAGGGCACTTTAAGTTGATGATTACTTCTATGTGTAGAAATCTTCATTTATTATTAAATCACTTGTTTATTTTTCAAAAAGTTTTTAGTTATCTGTATATCCTTTTCCCAAATAGTTCAATATTAGCTCGGTTGGTAGAGCAGCCATGCCAGCAACTTGAGGGTTGCAGGTTCGATTCCCGCTTCTGCCATCCTAGTCACTGCCGTTGTGTCCTTGGGCAAGACACTTTACCCACCTGCTCCCAGTGCCACCCACACTGGTTTAAATGTAACTTAGATATTGGGTTTCACTATTTAAAGCGCTTTGAGTCACTAGAGAAAAGCGCATTATAAATATAATTCACTTCACTTCACTTCACAATAAAGACCACTACAAATGAGCAATATTTTGCACTGTTATACAATTTGATGAATCAGAAACTGATGACAGAGTGCTGTATTTTACTTCTTTATCCCTTTTTTTCAACCAAAAATGCTTTGCTCTGATTAGGGGGTACTTGAATTAAAAAAAATCTTCACAGGGGGTACATCACTGAAAAAAAAAAAAAGGTTGAGAACCACTGATCTAGACCACAAGGACAAGTTTTAAATGTAGTTTAGAATCTTAATAGGTCTCTTCGGGAGTCCACTTAAACTGCAAACTGGACTGGAAGGACAACAGCAAAGCTGTATACAAGAAGGACATGAGCATACTCTTTTTCCTTTGGAAGCTTACGTCTTTTAATGTGTGCAGCAAGTTGTTGGAGATATTTTTTCAGTTTTTTGATTGATTGATTGATTGAAACTTTTATTAGTAGATTGCACTGTTCAGTACATATTCCGTACAATTGACCACTAAATGGTAACACCCGAATAAGTTTTTCAAGTTGTTTAAGTCGGGGTCCACGTTAATCAATTCATGGTTGTGGCCAGTGCCCTGCACTTTGCAGTGGTTTGTTGGGGGAGCAGCACCAGCAAAAGGGATTTAAACGGGATTGACAAACTGATCCGGAAAGCCGGCTAAACTATTGTCACGCAGTTGGAGGCGTTTGTGTCGGTGAGGGACAGGAGGACACTGGACAAACTGCTGGCCATCATGGACAATCCTGCATACCCACTCCAACAGGCAATTGAGGGACACCTGATCTCATACTCGAACACGATCCTTCAGGTTCGTTCCCACACTGTGCGATTCAAGAACTCCTTCATTCTGCACTCCATCCAGCCGTACAATCACTCGCCATACAGCAATAGATGATATCCGTCTATTACCTGACACCTTCTATGTTAGCTACCTCTCATTGTTTATAAAGTATATTTTATATTTCTACTATGGTACATTTTTCATCTATTTTATACCTTTTGTTTTCACCCTGTTTTTGTGCCCTTGTGTGCATTATCCTTTCCATCCCATGTAACTGAGCTACTGTGTGGAACAATTTCACTCGTGGATCAATAAGTTTGTCTAAATCTAAGTTTAAAGTTGGATATGATCCTGACAATTCAGCAGAGCAAGCCTGACTTCCCATCTGTCCATAACAGTACTTGAGATCATAAAGTGGTCCAAAAATGTACATATATTCTCTATAGTCGATCAAAAATATTTAAAGAATCAGCTTTAGCTGAACTGCCCCCTTTGAACAGGCATTTCAGAAGCACATAACATTCCATTTATGTGGGTGTTAGTTCACCAAGGAACTCAGCAGTAAAGTTAGACTTTCACAGGAAAGGGTAATTTATCCAAATATAAGTAAGGTACTGCAATAACGACTTGGGCTTCGAGTCGGCGAATGTTGTTGGCAGTTGCAGCGGTGGTAGAGCTAAATCTGGTGGAAACCGATTGAAAGGGAAGATCTAATTAAAAATAATGAGGTGCAAAAGTGTACCAGTCAAATTTAGGGAGGTCTGTGAACTGATTTTCAGAAATAACAAAAAATGTTTTTTTCACATCCACTGAGTTTAAAGAGAGCTCATAGCCTACTCAGTGGCCTAGTGGTTAGAGCAGGGGCGCTCACACTTTTTCTGCAGGCAAGCTACTTTTCAATTGACCAAGTCGAGGAGATCTACCTCATTCCTATTTATAATTTATATTTATTTATTTATGAAAGAGACATTTTTGTTAACAAGTTAATGGTGTTTAATGATAATACAAGCATGTTTAACACACATAGATTCCTTTCTTTCATAAAGACAAGAATATAAGTTGGTGTATTTGATTCTGATGACTTGCATTGATTGGAATTAGACAGTGGTGCTGATAAAGTCCGCATTTTCAAATGGAGGAAAAAAAAAGTCCTCCTTTCTGTCCAATACCACATGAAAGTGGTTGGATTTGGCATCTCATTTGTCCAACTTGCATACTCGTTTTTAAACACTTTGTTATGAGAGTAGCATATGTGTGTGGCCCTTTAATGTCTGGCAGCAGGTGAGTGACGTCAGTGACTGTGCGGGTGGGCAAGCAAGTGAGAAAGCGGTCGCTGAGGGCGGGGGAGAAATACATTGGCATCAAACTCCGTAGTTGCTAGCTTGTGCACGCTAGCTTTCTGAGACTCTTATTTTGTTAGCAAAGGCAGGACGAAACAGGTCTTTTATGGTGAAGACAGGAACTGTGCAGTCGGTCTTTAGAGTTTTGACAGTAGGTACGGAGTCTCTAGAAATAAAATGTGTTTCTCTGCGTCCGCCCTGTTAGTGATTTTTTTCTTAAATATGAGCTCGCAGCAGCCAGCGTCATCTCGCAAGATCCTCGGATGCCGAGAATGTCAAACAACTGACGAAAGTGAAGTCTTGGTATGATTGATGATTGCTCATTTTTATGTCTATTTTTTAATGCCTGGCTTGAGATCGACTGACACACCCTCCGAGATCGCGATCGACGTAATGGGCACCCCTGGCCTACATGATAAACTTTGGTGTAAATTTTGCTCCACAGTCACATTTTACCCCCCGCACGAGTACGCCTGCAAAATGGGTCGGCTGTTCTTTTAAATGCAAATGAACCCCTCCATGCCGCCCACCCCGTAGATTGTTGAAATGACAAACATCTATTTTTTTTTTTTTTTTTTTTTAGAGAGACAATCGAAAATAAACTTCACAGCATAGCTCTCTGCATGTTGAACATTGCTGTTATTGTGCCACATTTGGATAACAAACCTTATCAACTCAATTAATGTGGTAAGCCAAACACAGCTTGATTAGAAATTTTACATTATCCCCCTTTAATTACAATAACGTTACAGAGACAACCTCTTTTACATAAAATAAACAGTTAGGGCGCTGATAAAGTGTTACTTACCGTTTTCTCTCGTAATCAACATGACTGAGTAGTAATGATGGAATGGTGCCGTCTTTCAGCAGCAGTTTAGCACTTATTAGATCTTTGTATTGGTCCATTTTGGCAAAACAGTCCCATATAAAATGTTGTGGACACATCAACACATAATTATTTATTTTGTAGGCATCACAGCAGGCGGCAGAGTCCTCAGGCTGCAGCCTACAGTCTCTGCACAAGAGAGGAGGAACGAAAATGCAAACATTCTGTAAGTAAGTATGTTGAGAGACATTCCAAACGGCCTGGAGCGTCACGTCAAAATGCATGAACTGTCGTGTCTTGTGATGATGTTTTGTTTATTTATGTCAGGGGTAGGGAACCTATGGCTCTCGAGCCAGATGTGGCTGTTTTTATGACCGCATCTGTCTCTCAGATAAATCTTAACTGACGTCGCTTAACACGATAAGTAATTAATAATTCCGCTGGTAATCACAGTGTTAAAAATAACGTTCGAAATATAAAACATTCTCCATCCATCCATCCATCATCTTCCGCTTATCCGAGGTCGGGTCGCGGGGGCAGCAGCCTAAGCAGGGAAGCCCAGACTTCCTTATTTCCAGCCACTTCGTCTAGCTCAATGGTTCCCAAACTTTTGCAGGATGGCGCCCCCTTGGCTCCCCAGTGAATTCCTAGCGCCCCCCCCCCCACCCCCATCCCCCCCAACCCCCACAGACACATATGGAAACAAACACCTCTTTCTTGATATTTGGTATGCTGCAATTTGAAAAGAGAAAGGTTAAACACGAATGTGTATTTCACAAATAAAACCCAATTTAGTAAACCAATTTACTTTTTAGCAGTTTTAACTGTTTCAGCAACATAGAATGGTAAATAAACATTCCACCAGTAACCTTCATTGTCTCACACTTAATGTTAATGGGATGGATGTGCTTGGTGCAGGGACATAGGCTTCTCAACCGCCCCCCCAGATCTTTCCACCGCCCCCAGGGGGGCGGTACCGCCCACTTTGGGAACCACTGGTCTAGCTCTTCCCGGGGGATCCCGAGGCGTTCCCAGGCCAGTCGGGAGACATAGTCTTCCCAACGTGTCCTGGGTCTTCCCCGTGGCCTCCTACCAGCTGGACGTGGCCTAAACACCTCCCTAGGGAGGCGTTCGGGTGGCATCCTGACCAGATGCCCGAACCACCTCATCTGGCTCCTCTCGATGTGGAGGAGCAGCGGCTTTACTTTGAGTTCCTCCCGGATGGCAGAGCTTCTCACCCTATCTCTAAGGGAGAACCCCGCCACACGGCGGAGGAAACTCATTTCAGCCGCTTGTACCCGTGATCTTATCCTTTTGGTCATGACCCAAAGCTCATGACCATAGGTGAGGATGGGAACGTAGATCGACCGGTAAATTGAGAGCTTTGCCTTCCGGCTCAGCTCCTTCTTCACCACAACGGATCGATACAACGTCCGCATTACTGAAGACGCCGCACCGATCCGCCTGTCGATCTCATATATATATATATATATATATATATATATATAAAATATAAAACATTCTCATGCATTTTAATCCATCTATCCGTTTCTATCGCAGCTGTTCAAGAAGTCGCATTAATTGTCAAAAGTATTTGATCTATTATTGGTTAGCTTCAGAATAACAATGTTATTAAAAAGAATAAGAGATGCATGCATTTAGTTCTTGTAATCTGGGAAAGTCCAAATGAAAGAAGAGGCGTAGAATTCTCCTGTCAGAGCTTTGGGACGACACTGTACAAGGGTACAGGTTTACGCGTTTCTCCTCATTGAGCTAAATTGAGTCCTGTCTCTGTTTAATTCCTTGCTTCTTGTCTGTTTAATAGATGTCATCAGTCTTTGAACCTGACAGTTGTATTCAGTGTTAAAAATATTATACATATTGTTGTGCCAGGACTTGTAATATAAATGTATACCAGCGTTAACTAAGCAGCATAGGTTAATCTGTATTGACGCTTTCCCATCGCCTTCCTCCTGCCTAAGTGGTTTGCTCACACAGCTTTGCACTGTCAAGATAGCCACAAACAGAACATTTATACCATTATTTATAATGTCAATTAAATAAAAGTACCGGTATAAGGCCTATTGATGGATACCGAATGAAACATAATTACTTAAACAAGACCCTCGCCTCATGGGGTTTCTACCACCGCTGTGGGCAATGTGTTTTGATTTTGCTTCCTGGTTTTAAAGCAACATTACTCACCCTGTATTGCCTCTGATTGGGCTGCCTTAATGTTTTGCCCTAGTCAGGTGGTCAGCAACCTGGGGATCTCGAGCTGCATGCGGCTCTTTGTATTGAAAATGGAAAAAGATGGGGGGATACCTGTTTTGTTTTAGTATGTTTTTTTGTTTGAGGACAAACATGAGACAAACCTTCCCAATTGTTAGAAAGCCCACTGTTTGATATGTTTGTGTGTATGCTTCACGGATGAGACTATTTGGTGAACAATGTGTTGTACTATTAATTTTGGCAGTTCTTGAACTCACCATAGTGTAGACTGTGACGCAACAGTTTGTTTGCATGTAAAATCTTCCACTCCTCCTTTGTCGCATTTTGTCCACCAAAAATTTCAGGCTATGCGTGAATTCACAAAGGTGAGCTTTGTTGATGTTGGAGTGCTAATCAGGCATATTTGGCCTGTGCATGACTGGAAGTTAATCAATGCTAACATGCTATTTAACATGCGGCAGCAGCGTTCCATCCTCCGCCACCACCTGTCGTTTCCTCTGTGGATTCGGGGACACAGGACCTGGTGACCCTCCTCCATGTCCTCCCTCCGCCTTCCCGTCACTTTTGGACTATCTTGTTGTGTGGGGGGGGGGGGGGGGGGGGGTTCTTTGTATTTTGGGGGACATCTGGGATCTTTCCCTGAAGGGGGGGTACTGTTATGTTCCGCCACCCGGATAATATATGGTTTTGGGTTTTGAGTCTTTTTGTGTTTCTCAATTATTTTTGGACTCTTCCGATCCCTGGTTTGTGCACTTACTTGTTTTGTCTGGTTACCTTGGTTTCACATTTGTCCCACCTGCTCTTGTTTATACGCGCACCTGAGTTTGATTGATAGCTTGTGTATTTAAGCCTGCTTTGGACCTCAGTTCAGGCTGGATGGTTTGTTTGCTACATGCAACACGCACGTTGGTTCCTCTTCTTTGTATCTACTATTGTTAAGTCTCGCCTTAGCTTAGCGCGCTCTTGACATGTCTATTTTGGGACACTTGAACTCGATGCTCGTTAGCATTAGCTACTCATGCGTTCAGCATGCCTTTTCTTTCGTCAGTTCTGTACCAGTGTTATTTTATTTTTGTATTAAATCAAGTCTTACCTGCAACTCCTGCCTGTCTTGGTCTTCGTGCATCCCTGGGGTGACAACGCACATCCACAATGCGTCACCAACGCGTCACATTTCAGTTGTTTGTGTGCCATGTTGTTCCAGACCGCAGCAAACTTTACCAGCTTGCCAAATATCGTAATAAATCTGTTAAAAGAAGACATCCTGATTTCTCTTTTAACTTGAGGACACACATCCATAACTTTGGCCATTAAAAGCCAGTAATTTCCAGGAGTTATCTCACCTTCTGAGTAGCCTCCGGTTTATAATGTTGTAAAAATGTGTGGAATAAATATTACATTTGAACATTTTTGTCAACAAAGATGTGCTTCAGCCTGTGACACGGTACTACTATTGTAGCTAATATAGACACTTATGTCATTATAAGACTTGTATAAGTTTTGTTATTTTTTTTGCGGCTCCAGACCGATTTGTTTTTTGTACTTTTGGTCATATGGCTCTTTCAATGTTTTGGGTTGCCGACCCCTGCCCTAACCTTAGCCAACCGTGACTCCTCTTACGCACACCAACAAATCATCATTGTCACGGCAAACCCGCATGTCATCTGCCGCAATCTCCACTAGAAGCGCGCCGGGACATGCCCCTGCTCGCTCTGTTCACATTACGGCCATGCGCCTGCAATGCTGCAGGAAATCCTTAATCAGCGCACCTGGGATGATGAAGACAGGCAGCATAATGACAAGCGGACTCGAAGATACAATTCCAGAACATATTTCACTCTCGCAGTAAGCTTCCTTGTCTTATGTCATTTTGGTTCCCAGTATTGATTCCCCTGTTTCCCGTGACTGAGCATTGTGCCTCGACTTCCCTCTCGATTCCGGACTGCCTCCCTCGATCTTCGACCCTTGCTTGGACACGGACCACGTTGCTCCTCTCCAGCCCCCAACTGCTTGCCTGCCCACGTACTGCCTATTCGCCTTGCCCTTTTGGTCCGACAAAGGATTGATCCAACACCAACATACAACAAACTCTGGTGAAATTTACATGGTTAATTAATTCTACACATTGTCTTGCACGTTTCACGTAGAGTAGCATACACATCCCACCTATTCATCAGTGTCAATAAAACGAATTGAACTGATTCCAGCCGTTCCCCCGCCGTACCTAACAAACATATGGTTTTCTCTGTATTTAATTTTTTTGTCTCCACTGGCCTTCATTGGAAGAATCCAAACAAGCTCGGATAATAATTTTATAAATGTAATTGTCAGCTCTAAGGTGGTCATAATTTGAAAGTTGAGATGAAAAAAATGCACCAATTTTGTGCAAATGCTAAAAAGTTCACTCATCTGGGCTAAGCCCCTGATATTCTTAAATCCTAAATCCGTCCCTGCAGAGAGTTAGAGTTATTTTACTATATTGAAGGTGGTAATCTGCTGCACCTACCTGGTGGACACGAACCCCATACTAAGCTGGGGCTCACCAATGAGCAGACTTGAGCACTTTACTATTCGGCTCAGTCGGTTTCTGTCCCTTGAGGTCATGGTTAGAAGGTCTCCTTCGAAACGAAAAGCTGAAACAAATTCTATAAAAACAAAATAAAACAAAATCATCATAAAGGATGACATTCAGTTTCCTTGAACAGTGGAGACACAGCATCACAAATCTACTCAAAATTGAAAGCATTATTAATTATGGTCCTATAATATTTATAGGATTGCACACATTCAACCATATATCAATGATGATTGTGCCCTCATAAGTAATTCCTGCTTGACTTTTTCATTCACTATTCACATTTTGTTTTAAGAATGTTGACTTTTAGACATGATCCATAATGCCACTTTTGTTGCACTGAAGGAGTCTGACAATTACTGTCATTTGCATTTCTTAAAATGTTCTGATTTTTAAAAGTGCTCTGACACTAATTTGTCTGGAGAATGAAAACCAGCAGAAGAAAAGAGCACAGATCTCTGTGGGGAGGCGTTTGAGGAACACTGTTTGTTAAAAACCATTCACTCTGCTGTTCCATTTGTTAAAACGTCAGATAAATCCAACCCACAGGACTGTTACTTACTCATGTAACACATATCTATGTTGGAGTGGCACCCATCCAGTCCATGCCCGCTTTAAAATAGTCAACTCCTGAATCTGGTATTCCCTTCTATACTCAATCAGAAAACAAGAAAGTTGATCATTAAGATTAAGATTAAGATTAAAAAAAGGATTACTCCCTGTATGTGCATTTATATATATATATATATATATATATATATATATATATATATATATATATAATTTTAGTTTATTTCTGATTATCATTATCAATCAATCAATCAATGTTTACTTATACAGCCCTAAATCACTAGTATCTCAAAGGGCTGCACAAACCACAACACAAACCACTACGACATCCTCGGTAGGCCCACATAAGGGCAAGGAAAACTCACACCCAGTGGGACGTCGGTGACAATGATGACTATGAGAACCTTGGAGAGGACGAAAGCAATGGATGTCGAGCGGGTCTAACATGATACTGTGAAAGTTCAATCCATAATGGATCCAACACAGCCGCGAGAGTCCAGTCCAAAGCGGATCCAACACAGCAGCGAGAGTCCCGTTCACAGCGGAGCCAGCAGGAAAACATCCCAAGCGGAGGCGGATCAGCAGCGCAGAGATGTCCCCAGCCGATACACAGGCAAGCAGTACATGGCCACCGGATCGGACCGGACCCCCTCCACAAGGGAGAGTGGGACATAGGAGAAAAAGAAAAGAAACGGCAGATCAACTTGTCTAAAAAGGGAGTCAATTTAAAGGCTAGAGTATACAAATGAGTTTTAAGCTGAGACTTAAATGCTTCTACTGAGGTGGCATCTCGAACTGTTACCGGGAAGGCATTCCAGAGTACTGGAGCCCGAAATGAAAACGCTCTATAGCCCGCAGACTTTTTTTGGGCTTTGGGAATCACTAATAAGCCGGAGTCCTTTGAACGCAGATTTCTTGCCGGGACATATGGTACAATACAATCGGCAAGATAGGCTGGAGCTAGACCGTGTAGTATTTTATACGTAAGTAGTAAAACCTTAAAGTCACATCTTAAGTGCACAGGAAGCCAGTGCAGGTGAGCCAGTACAGGCGTAATATGATCAAACTTTCTTGTTCTTGTCAAAAGTCTAGCAGCCGCATTTTGTACCAACTGTAATCTTTTAATGCTAGACATGTGGAGACCCGAAAATAATACGTTACAGTAGTCGAGGCGAGACGTAACAAACGCTTAGATAATGAGCTCAGCGTCTTTAGTGGACAGAATGGAGCGAATTTTAGCGATATTACGGAGATGAAAGAAGGCCGTTTTAGTAACGCTTTTAATTTGTGACTCAAAGGAGAGAGTTGGGTCGAAGATAATACCCAGATTCTTTACCGAGTCGCCTTGTTTAATTGTTTGGTTGTCAAATGTTAAAATTGTATTATTAAATAGAGGTCGTTGTCTAGCAGGACCGATAATCAGCATTTCCGTTTTTTTGGCGTTGAGTTGCAAAAAGTTCGCGGACATCCATTGTTTAATTTCATTTAGACACGCCTCCAGCTGACTACAGTCCGGCGTGTTGGTCAGCTTTAGGTGCATGTAGAGTTGGGTGTCATCAGCATAACAGTGAAAGCTAACACCGTATTTGCGTATGATGTCACCCATCATGATTGTGTTGCTTTATTTAACTGATGTATTTGCAAATACTATATTGTTTTTCTGCTGTTTCTTTCTTTCTGGGGCAGGGGGGGGTGGGGGGGGTTTATGGTTTGTATGGTATGTAAACAAAAAAAAATATTTTGACATTTGGGGCAGACAACAGATGTGTGGTGCCTGTGAATGTGATGTGGTGGATGTGAATGACTGATGCTGGATGTTAATAAAAATAACATGGAAAAAAAAAAGATAGTGAAAAAAATAATAAAAATAATATTTAACGGAAAGAAATTAGAGGCACTTTTTCCACTCGTGTTGGCGAGCAAAAATGTGATCTTTTGATTTTGTACTAGGGGTGTCAAATGTACGGCCCGCAGGCCGTGAAAAACTTTCCGATCGGAACCCTCTAATAACTAAAGTTCCGTGGTTGAAAATTGTAAACCCACTACAGTTTTTACCGCTTTGATAGCTAGTCTACTGACAGATATAAGTAGGAACTTTACGCTATTTTATATTAGAAATGGCAACAGCGGAAGATGAAGGTCACATAATAAGGTAGAGAAAAGAAGAAGCTTATGACTACGGTGTCGACACTAACTACAATGGCGGAAACGCGCACATTTTCAGGACTTATGCAAATCCCAAATACACATCAGCAGGTTCCAGAAGGTAAGAAAAGTTGTTTTTGCATTATATTGCGAAACAAAACGGCAGGTAAAATGTCTGCTACTCGGTGCCATTTTGCGGTCCTTATGCACGCACTATAATAATAATAATGTTTAATGCGCCGACAATCCATCAAGCGGTGCGGCTTCATAGCTTACGAAAGTCGTACTAAAAATATTTTGACAGATTTTAGAGCACTGTGTGTAATGTTCTATATTCTCAATGGAACATTTAAAGTTTTGGTGATGTTTACTGGCGTCATCTTACAGTTTACATGTATCTCATATGTATAGTTGCCATCTACTGGTCACACTTACCATTACACTATGTACCAAATAAAATTGGTTCGAGGTTGGTAAGCACAACCAGAATTATGCAGTATATTAGGCGCACCGGGTTATACGGCGCACTGTCGATAATTGTGAAAATGAAAGGATTTTAAGTGCGCCTTATAGTCCGAAAAATACAATAAGTTAAAATTTATATGGAGGACCCCACCCGATTATATTTTGTTTCAATGTTTTTATTTGTGTAAAACAATTTGACCGAAAGCTGAATTTAATTAGATGCATGTTTTGAAATAAAACAACAACTGAAAATAAAGTTGTTCAATAAGTAGTGCAAAACAATATTTACATGATTAAAACACAAATTAATAACATTTGCTGCCACTTATGAGCTGATTGACAAAGAACAGAAATATAATTGTTAACTGGGGCCTAACAATTAATTAAATTTTGGTCATAAAGTAACGTAGTATAAATTATCTTATGTTTACCTTGTGTGTGTGTACGCTGGTCACTCCACCCACAGTAGACAAAGAGAGTGGATGACTGACAAGAGGGTTCATTCTATTTATTTTGTTGAAACACCCCCAGCGGCTGGGACTGATACAAAGATCAAACAATATTTTCTGTTTGGAAGTGACGAACAAACAAAACATGCATGGACATGACAATTGTGTTAATCCTTCGATCGATTCCCCCAGCCATTTGGTTATGTATCCGCTGCAGTTAGTCTGTTATTTTTTAACATAGTCATGATTTAATTTGACTTGAAGGATGTCAGGTATAAACATCGATGACATCTATTAAAACAGACAAGAAGCAAAGAATCAAACAGAAACAGAATTCAGTTTGGCTCAGTGAGGAGAAACGTGTACATCTGTACCCTTGTACAGTGTCACTACGCTCTAAAAAAAAGTTCACGTCTCCTATTTTATTTGGATATTCCCTGTTTACATAACAACAGCTGTTTCTAAAGGAATGGGGGATATGTAAGCAGCCATTGTTTTTGGTCACGTTAAAACAACAGAAAAATATGCTTCGGGCTTGGACTGGTCCTGGATCGAGCTTGGGCAAGTCTTGGATCACAATAGATAACCCCTCCCATCTCCTCTCATCATACACAGCATAGTTTTCCAAGCCTTTGGTTTGATGCAACAAAGACATATTTTGTCTGTTCACTGGGAACTCAGAGAACGGAAAGTTTTTTGATCATTTACATACAATTTGTCTGGCAAAGGATTTGTCAGAAAAGGGGATAAAACATAGATTTTAGATGTTGGGGATGATCTGGATTGTTGCCTGGAGTTTTTAGTAGTGGAAGTTAGGGTCTAGCAGAAATTTGCTCGCTCCGAGTACTTTTGTAGTTTATATAATATTGTTGTTTGTATAACTGCGATATGATAGTGGCGGTATTAGGAGGAATTCCTCATTGAGGTCCCAGTACCAAATTCAGTGTTAATTTTGAACGTGCATGATCCCAACAAGAGTGATGAAAAATTGATGTTGGGGCCTTTTCAAATAATGCTGTGTTTTCCACACACACACACGAATACTTTTTTTGGGGGAATTTTGGCTATTGTTCACAATCCTTATGAGGGACAAGAAGACAAAGGTTTTTTTTTCATTCAAACATTTAAATATCGACTTGTTCTTGGTGGCTAGCAATGCAGTTAATTGGAGCAATCAATTACTGCACCGGATGCATCCCATAACCGTCAACAATACTTTATTTACGTCCCATAACCTGTAAAACAACCAAGCTTTAGCAACATTGTTATTGTACAGAAAGAGATAAGCTAATTTCTACGACAACATGAAATGCGTTTGAATTTGTACTGGACAACGCTGCGATAGGAGACCAATCTTACTGACTGAAAAACATGAACTATAATATTACTGTATTTGTCAAGTATTATCCCACATTTCAGGCAGAGTATGTACAATAGTTGTACGGTGATGTGCTGCATGTATCATGATCCATCCATCATCTTCCGCTTATCCGAGGTCGGGTCGCGGGGGCAACAGCCTAAGCAGGGAAACCCAGACTTCCCTCTCCCCAGCCACTTCGTCTAGCTCTTCACGGAGGATCCCGAGGCGTTCCCAGGTCAGCCGGGAGACATAGTCTTCCCAACGTGTCCTGGGTCTTCCCCGTGGCCTCCTACCGGTTGGACGTGCCCTAAACACCTCCCTAGGGAGGCGTTCGGGTGGCATCCTGACCAGATGCCCGAACCACCTCATCTGGCTCCTCTCGATGTGGAGGAGCAGCGGCTTTACTTTGAGTCCCTCCCGGATGGCAGAGCTTCTCACCCTATCTCTAAGGGAGAGCCCCGCCACACGGCGGAGGAAACTCATTTCGGCCGCTTGTACCCGTGATCTTATCCTTTCGGTCATGACCCAAAGCTCATGACCATAGGTGAGGATGGGAACGTAGATCGACCGGTAAATTGAGAGCTTTGCCTTCCGGCTCAGCTCCTTCTTCACCACAACGGATCGGTACAACGTCCGCATTACTGAAGACGCCGCACCGATCCGCCTGTCGATCTCACGATCCACTCTTCCCTCACTCGTGAACAAGACTCCTAACTCGTGAACAAGACTCCTAGGACACAACGGACGTGACGAGGTTGGTACTAGGTGGGGATTGAACCAGGGACCCTCGTATAGAATGTTAATGGGGGGCTTTGAAGGCGACAACGGTGACTTCCATTGGCCGCATCTTGTATCATGATTCATATTAAATTGACTCACTTGGTGGACAGTTGTGCATTTGGTTCAGCTGACCAGGGACATTTTTCCAGTTTATTAGGGTCAGCACTCCATTTATGTTGACAAAGCATGACTCCAACATTTATAGCGTTAAAGTAACTTGTACCTTCCGTCTGCTATAATGAAATTGTAGTTCATCGTCCGTATATTGAGCTTAAAAAATACATGGTTGTGAATCGCTATTTTTCCAAAAATAGTCTGAGTCGTTATCTGTTATCGATTCTGCCATGATTAGAACACGTACGTGCCTTTTTTTCCGAGAGTAGGAACACACATTTGTTGCTGGAAGTCAGACGTGCGCTGCTATGGAAACGGAAATCAATGCGCTGAAGAACGCAGTCCAATCATTGATTAAAATACGGTAAATGTTAAACATTTTACATATTATTATGAACATGTCTGTTACTAAAAATAAATATAGACTGGCAGTTTATATACAAATGGTAAATGGGTTGTACTTGTATAGCGCTTCTCTACCTTTAAGGTACTCAAAGTGCTTTGACACTACTTCTACATTTACCCATTCACACACACATTCACACACTGTTGGAGGGAGCTGCCATGCGAGGCGCTAACCAGCACCCATCAGGAGCAAGGGTGAAGTGTCTTGCTCAGGACACAACGGAGGTGACGAGGTTGGTACTAGGTGGGGATTGAACCAGGGACCCTTGAATAAAATGTTAATGGGGGGCTTTGAAGGCGACAACGGTGACTTCCATTGGCCGCATCTTCCAAGCTTTTATCATCTTTAAAATCTTGTCTCTCATAATGATTGGGAACATTTGGCAACATTCTCAAAAAAGTGCAGTTCCCCTTAAAGGGTGTGTTTTGATCAGTAGGCATTTGAAGACACAACAACTTTGGTTTAGATTAGTTTTCCATGCCAGTACCAGCCCAAATCTCTTGAGAGTTGCTAATAGTTAAAAATGATGCAAAATAAATGCATTGCAAGAATAATCAACTATTCCTTATTGCCTCCTTTAATACAATTTATGCACATTTCCAACTTCTCAAAGCAACATTTCCTCATTTATTATTTAAAACTCATGTTAAACCAAGAGAGTCCTTAATAATTTCAGTTGTGCCAACAGAAATGCTGATAACTGGAGTTAAACTGGCTCACAGAAAGAAAAAAAAAGAAAAAAATGATTCCCAAGAAGTGGTCAAATTGAGGCTGCCAGTTCATCAGAAAGCTCTCCAGATGGTCAGTCCTCCCCTAGCCCAATTTTTGGATTCTACCCTCTCAGTGACTCTGGCGGAGGCCATGCAACAATTAGCCACACCACACAGAGCCTCAGACTCTACAGTTACATACACGGGTTGGCTGAAAATCAGAAGAAATAAACCGGATGAAGACACGAGCAGCTTCAAAATTAGGTTCATATATCAGAAGCCAATACCATTTGAGAACAACCACTTTCAGCAAGGCGACAGTCAGGGAAGTGAGAATGCACCACACCCTGCAACTTAGTACCTGTTTAATGTCCTTTTTTGGGCTGAAAAACAGGGAATATAAATATTACAGTAAATTCTAACACTGAGTGAAATGGACAAAAAGGACTAGTGCAATGCATGTAGCAACAGCCCGGCAAGGCATGCAAAAATGAAACGGACCGCATTGTGGCGTAAAGAAAACCAAAGTGTTGAGAGGCAGGTGACCCTGGTACGTAAACCCTCCTGATTAGCAATCAGGGACAGGTGTGCCTCCTAACTGCCAAGCAGTAGCAGGTGAGGAGAATAATGCTCAGAAGCAGGAGTATTAACAATCACAAATTCAGCCCTCACACTGTCTGGCTTTTCGAAGAATTTAATTATGAACCCCATGGTCTATTGTAACAAGAAGACTGGACATTATTAGTGGCTTCTTTGTGAATGCTTTTGCGTATGCGCCTGCACTCACCAGAGAGTGACAGGACTGAAAGCCAAATCAATTCCTAGGCTGAATAAACAATTGTATTTAATATATTTAGTAATTGTGAACAATACAGACACTCTAAAAAATATAAATATTGTGTTAAACCACTATTGATAACATAAGATAGCCAGTGATGTTCATAGTCAAAAGTTGACATACACCTGTAAAGAACATAACGCCATGGCTGTCTTAAATTTGTAATAATTTCTACAATTCTTACTTTAATTCATGGGTGTCAAACTCTGGCCCGCAGGCCAAATTTGGCCCGCTGTGTAATTTCATTTGGCCCTTGAGGCTGTATAATACACCGGTATTATACACCGCATTCACCACTAATACTCATACTTGCCAACCCTCCAGATTTTCCCGGTAGACTCCCGGGGCAACCACACTCTCGAATTTCTACCGATTTCCCCCCGGACAACAATATTGGGGGCATTTCTTAAAGGCACTGCCTTAAAGCGTTCTCTACAACCTGTCATCACGTCCGCTTTTACTCCATACAATCAGTGTGCCGGCCCAGTCACATAAAACATGCGGCTTTTAAAAACACACCTGAGTGAATGCAATGAATACTTGGTCAACAGCCATACAGGTCACACTGAGGGTGGCCGTATAAACAACTATAACCCTGTTACAAATATGTGCCACACTGTCAGCCCACACCAAACAAGAATGACAAACACATTCCGGGAGAACATCCGCACCGTAAGACAACATACACAACAAAATAAATACCCAGAAGCCCTTGCAGCACTAACTCTTCCGGGACGCTACAATATACACCCTACGCTACCACCACTATTAAGATTTTGCACTTTTAAGTTATATAAGCGTTGCTTGTTCCATATTCAGTGTTGAAGCAAATCAGTGTAGCAAACTGAGCAATAATTAACGTTCGCAGTTTATCTTGCTACTTCAAGGCTTGAATGTTTGATTCATTCATTAGTTATTTTGTTTTCAAATGTATTTTTAGCCTGTAAAAAGGTTTATTTTGATATTCACCTCAGAAGGTTACAAATAGAAAAGAGGCATTCAATTTTTATTTAAATTTTATTTGATATGCCATTGACATTTTTATTTTGAAATACTATTTTGCATGTCACTATAAAGTCATATAAGCCTTGCTTGTTCAATATTCAATGCAAAACTTGTTTGGGTCCCTATTAAAAGGTTCATTTGTTTAACCTTGGCCCGCAGCTTTGTTCCGTTTTAAATTTTGGCCCACTCTGTATTTGAGTTTGACACCCCTGCTTTAATGTGATAAAGTGATTGGAGCACATACTCGTTTGTCACGAAAAACATTCATGAAGTTTGGTTCTTTTATGAAGTTATTATGGGTCTACTGAAAATGTAACCAAATCTGCTGGGTCAGGAGTATACATACAGCAACAGACATGATCAGTTTTAGTGATGTAGTCATAAATCATTCACATGAAGTTAAGAGGCCATGCCATGAAGCAAATATAATTTGATAATGTTTGTTGCTGTATGTATACTTTTGACCCAGCAGATTCGGTCACATTTTCAGTAGACCCATAATAAATTCATAAAAGAACCAAACTTCATGAATGTTTTTTTTTTGTGACCAACAAGTATGTGCTTCAATCATTCTATCACAATAAAATAAGAGTTTTAGAAATGATTGGAAACTCAAGAAAGCCATGACATTATGTTCTTTACAAGTTTATGTGTCATGGAACCGCATGGCTGCCGTTTAGTTACCCCCGAGATGCAAGAACCAGAGAGTTGCTAGCAGGTAAGATGATTTTAATTATCATCAAACAAAACAAACATGAAGCAGCCGTGCAAACAAAAGTTCCAGACATAGAATTATCTTCGAGCCCTGAGGAGTGCTCGAGACAAGGCATAAATAGCATACATGTTGATTGGCAGCAGGTGTGGACCAGCTGCCAATCAACAGCAGGTGTGTGATCTAAAACAGTGCTCAACAACAAGCAGGAAGTGGAAACCAAAATAAGAGCACTGATAGGAAGTGAATACAAAAACAAGTTAACAAACAGAAAAGAAGTGACCGATCGTCACAGTATGTAAACTTTTGACCACGACTGTAAATACTCTTGGTTTTAAAAAATATACATTTGAGCAAGTTGCAAACCGCCTATTTAGGTCCTAAACTTGCCTACCCGTCTCACAGCAACCTGAAGGTTCCCGGTTCCATCCCCACCTACTAAAAACCTTGTCACGGCCGTTGTGTCCATGAGCAAGACACTTCAGCCTTGCTCCTGATGGGTTGTGATTAGTGCCTTGCATGCCAGCTCCTGCCATTAGTGTGTGAAAGTGAGTGGGAATTGGATAAATGTGGAAATATTGTCAAAGCGCTTTGAAGTAGAAAAGCGCTATACAAGTATAACCCATATACCATTTAACCACTACACGGTCTAGCTCCATCCTATCTTGGCGATTGTATTGTACCATATGTCCCGGCAAGAAATCTGCGTTCAAAGGACTCCGGCTTATTAGTGATTCCCAAAGCCCAAAAAAAGTCTGCGGGCTATAGAGCGTTTTCCGTTCGGGCTCCAGTACTCTGGAATGCCCTCCCGGTAACAGTTCCAGATGCCACCTCAGTAGAAACATTTAAGTCTCACCTTAAAACTCATTTGTATACTCTAGCCTTTAAATAGACTCCCTTTTTAGACCAGTTGATCTGCCGTTTCTTTTCTTTTTCTTCTATGTCCCACTCTCCCTTGTGGAGGGGGTCCGGTCCGATCTGGTGGCCATGTACTGCTTGCCTGTGTATCGGCTGGGGACATCTCTGCGCTGCTGATCCGCCTCCGCTTGGGATGGTTTCCTGCTGGCTCCGCTGTGAACGGGACTCTCGCTGCTGTGTTGGATCCGCTTTGGACTGGACTCTCGCGACTATGTTGGATCCATTATGGATTGAACTTTCACAGTATCATGTTAGACCCGCTCGACATCCATTGCTTTCCTCCTCTCCAAGGTTCTCATAGTCATCATTGTCACCGATGTCCCACTGGGTGTGAGTTTTCCTTGCCCTTATGTGGGCCTACCGAGGATGTCGTAGTGGTTTGTGCAGCCCTTTGAGACACTAGTGAATTAGGGCTATATAAGTAAACGTTGATTGATTGATTGATAATCCATTTACATTATCAATTAACCAATCTGCTTAGAAAATGTGTCTTAATCTTGGAAATGGAAGATAACATTTTATTGTTTTCTGTTTTATTTTAGGTTATTAGCAAGTTAATTTACTATTACTAATCAAATATCATCCCGGGGGCCTTGACTTTGACACCACTGCTCTAGAACATGCATCTAATCCAGGGGTCACCACGCTTTTTGAAACCAAGAGCTACTTCTTGGGTACTGATTAATGCGAAAGGCTACCAGTTTAATATACACTTTAAAAAATTGCCCGAAATAGCCAATTTGCTCAATTTACTTTTAATATATATATATATATATATATATATATATATATATATATATAAATCGGTATTTCTGTCTGTCATTCCGTCGTACATTTTTTTTTCCTTTTACGGAAGGTTTTTTGTAGAGAATAAACGGTGTAAAAAAAACTTAATTGAACGGTTTAAAAGAAGAGAAAACAGAAAAAAAAATGAAAATTTGATTTTAAAACATAGTTTATCTTCAATTTCGACTCTTTAAAATTCAAAATTCAACCGAAAAAAAGGAGAGAAAAAATAGCTAATTCGAATCTTTTTGAACAAATTAAAATAAATTATTTATGCAACATCATTAGTAATTTTTCCTGATTAAGATTATTTTTAGAATTTTGATGGTATGTTTTGAATAGGTTAAAATCCATTCTGCATTTTGTTAGAATATACAACAAATTGGACCAAGCTATATTTCTAACAAAGACAAATCATTATTTCTTCTAGATTTTCCAGAACAAAATGTTTAAAATAAATTAAAACGACATTGAAATAAGATTTGAATTTGATTTTTAAGATTTTCTAGATTTGCCAGAATATATATATTTTTTTTAATTTTAATCATAAATTTTAAGCCTTAAAGATTTCACAATTATTCTTCGTTGAAAAAACAGAACCTAATATTAAGAATTAAATTAAAATGTATTTATTATTCTTTACAATAAAAAAATAAATTTACTTGAACATTGATTTAAATTGTCAGGAAAGAAGAGGAAGGAATTTAAAAGTTGAAAAGGTATATGTGTTTAAAAATCCTAAAATCATTTTAAAGGTTGTATTTTTTCTCTAAAATTGTCTTTCTGAAAGTTATAAAAAGCAAAGTAAAAAAATCAATTGAATTTATTTAAACAAGTGAAGACCAAGTCTTTAAAATACTTTCTTGGATTTTCAAATTCTATTTGAGTTTTGTCTCTCTCAGAATTAAAAATGTCGAGCAAAGCGAGACCAGCTTGCTAGTAAATAAATACAATTTAAAAAATAGAGGCAGCTCACTGGTAAGTGCTGCTATTTGAGCTATTTTTAGAACAGGCCAGCGGGTGACTCATTTGGTCCTTACGGGCTACCTGGTGCACACGGGCACCACGTTGGTGACCCCTGATCTAATCCCTTAAAGCCCCTCCCCCTGTACAAAAGCTGGTTCTTCTGAAATCCAAATTATGTCCCATGGTATGATACATTTTTTATTTTATTTTAATCTTCTATTTTTCTCCCCCCCCCCCTTGTTTACCTGTATGTCATCTTTTTTGTAAGGGGCGCTGGAAGCCGGCAGACCCGTCAGCGATCCTGTTCTGTCTCCCTGTAATGTTTGTCTGATCTTGAATGGGATTGTGCTGAAAATTTTAATTTTCCTGAAGGAACTCCCCTGACGGAATAAATAAAGTACTATCTAATCTATCTAAATGGACAATAGATCAAATATACTTTATAACCTCCTGTATTAATGCCAGTATCGGCTGATTAATGGTCTCTCCCAACTCTAGATATTTGAGTACATAACAAGTGTGTTTTGAGTGAAAAGGGGTAGTTCTTTTTCGTCTTTGGCATTTTACGCACCCATTTTAGTGACAAATATAAATCCTTGTTAAATAAAAGGCTTAAAATCATTCTTTAGATGTTGATTTATTTCTTTTGCAGGTACTGCACGCTCCTATAAAATGTAAACAGGAGTGTATTGCGTCACTGATACAGTACTGAATCAGTGAGGCACCTGCTTCAACTCCCTCTTAAATACCAAGTCGAATAATTCAGATTTAATACGAGCCAGTCAACTTGGACGGTGTAGAAAACCAAGGACACTTGGCTGTAGTATTGATCAATGAGCGCATTGAGTCAGCATTAAATCAATTGAGAGTGGCTGTGTGGTGATGACTGCGTCCTCTTCAGTGGAGGTGATTTGTCTTGCAGTGGTAAATATCCTCTCCTCATATTGTATCATTTAATTATTTGAGGTTCTGCGAACGCTTGTTCACAAGCCATCCAGTACAGTTAAGATAAAACAGAGCGCCTCAATGATGTTGACATTATGCTTTAACATGTTCATAATGAGTAATTTTCTTCAACTACATGATATAATCCAATACAGTAGCCTTTAAGTTATTTTAATGGTCTCACAAAGGGCTTTACCTGCAAATATACAGTCTGTTTTCACTCAGAATTGGTCCACATGCACTCAGGGGTGTCCTGAAATTCAAACATAACACGGTAAATTCCACATTCAAGGCTCAAACGTTATCTATAGTGGGGGTGAAACTGTGGGACAATGTGAGCGGAGAAATTAAACGGTAAAAAATGTGTTGTTGGGGAAACTATCAAAAAGATGACTAGTTGTTTGGACTATCTCAACCGTGGGACAAAGGTGCAAAATAACTCACTGTGGAATAAGGGACTTAAGACACCAGACAAGGCTTCAGAAGACGAAAGATATGAAAAGATTGCTCTGAAATTGTCATGTATCCATCAAATCTGCTGTTGAAACTTGGACTACGCTACCAACATATTTAACCAACACATAAGTTGACTGTAAATTAGGATCGGGACATGGATAAACATTTTTTGTTTTTTTCCCGTATCCTTTTCCGGTGGGTGCCTTTGCATGTCTGTCATATTACAAAGATTGATGAAGTGTTGCTATATATGTCTGCCGGAATAAATACATTCATTCAATCATTCATTCACATCAGCGGTCGAAAAACTGGCCCTTTTAACATTATGCTTTGCCCTTTTGACATTATGCTTTGACATGTTCATAATGAGTAATTTTCTTCAACTACATGATATAATCCAATATAGTAGCCTTTAAGTTATGTTTATGGCCTCACAAAGGGCTCTACCTGCAAATATACAGTCTGTTTTCACTCAGAATTGGTCCACATGCACTCAGGGGTGTCCTGAAATTACACGGTGAATTCCACATTTAAGGCTCAAACGTTATCTATAGTGGGGGTGAAACTGTAGGACGATGTGAGCGGAGAAAAGAAAATGTATTTTCGCCTAAGAGTGTTCAACACCGCGGTAAAAAAATCTGTTGTTGGGGAAACTATCAAAAACATGACTAGTTGTTTGGACTATCTCAACCGTGGGACAAAGGTGCAAAATAACTCACTGTGGAATAAGGGACTTAAGACACCAGACAAGGCTTCAGAAGACGAAAGATATGAAAAGATTGCTCTGAAATTGTCATGTATCCATCAAATCTGCTGTTGAAACTTGGACTATACAACCAACATATTTAACCAACACATAAGTTGACTGTAAATTAGGATCGGGACATGGATAAACATTTTTTGTTTTTTTCCCGTATCCTTTTCCGGTGGGTGCCTTTGCATGTCTGTCATATTACAAAGATTGATGAAGTGTTGCTATATATGTCTGCCGGAATAAATACATTCATTCAATCATTCATTCACATCAGCGGTTGAAAAACTGGCCCTTTTAACATTATGCTTTGCCCTTTTGACATTATGCTTTGACATGTTCATAATGAGTAATTTTCTTCAAATACATTATATAATCCAATACAGTAGCCTTTAAGTTATGTTTATGGCCTCACAAAGGGCTCTACCTGCAAATATACAGTCTGTTTTCACTCAGAATTGGTCCACATGCACTCAGGGGTGTCATGAAATTCCACGGTGAATTCCACATTCAAGGCTCAAACATTATCTATAGCGGGGGTGAAACTGTGGTACAAACTGAGCGGAGAAATTAAACTGTCTTTTTGCCTAAGAGTGTTCAACTTTGCGGTAAAAAATGTATTGTTTGGGAAACTATCAAAAACATGACTAGATGTTTGGAATATCTCAACTGTGGGACACAGGTGCAAAATAAATCACTGTGGAATAAGAGACATAACACACCAGACAAGGCTTCAAAAGACGAAATATATGGAAAGATTGCTCTGAAATTGTCATGTATCCATCAAATCTGCTGTTAAAACTTGGACTATACAACCAACATATTTAACCAACACATAAGTTGACTGTAAATTAGGGTCGGGACATGGATAAGCATTCTTTGTTTTTTTCCCGTATCCTTTTTCGGTGGGTGCCTTTGCATGTCTGTCAAATTACAAAGATTGATGAAGTGTTGCTATATATGTCTGCCGGGATAAATACATTCATTCATTCATTCATTTACATCGGCGGTTGAAAATGTGGCCCTTTTAACTCTCATTTAAGTCTACATGAGCATGCTTCTCTGAACACAATTGGCTGAGTAGTGTGGACAGAACCTTGACATTTTATCTAATTTATCACATTCACGCGTTCCCCACTCACACTTCCCCATTTTAAGCACCCTTTTAGCAGAGCACATTGTGTCACTGAGATGAAGGGACGTTGTTACTAACTTGGCATGCAGGGGCCATGTCGACTTACACCCATGTTTTCATGGAACTTCAAAACAGTTTGTGCGTCGGTGGCAGGTGCATGAAACAGCAGGTTTCAAAGGGTCCTAGAGCAGTGATTCTCAAACGGGGGTACGCATACCCTTGGGGGTACTTGAAGGTATGCCAAGGCGTACGTGAGATTTTTTTTTGAAAAATTCAAAAAATAGCAACAATTCAAAAATCCTTTATAAATATATTTATTGAATAATACGTCAACAAAATATGAATGTAAGTTCATAAACAGTGAAAAGAAATGCAACAATGCAACAAATTCAGTGTTGACAGCTAGGGGCGGCATAGCTCGGTTGGTAAAGTGGCCGTGCCAGCAACTTGAGGGTTGCAGGTTCGATTCCCGCTTGTGCCATCCTAGTTACTGCCGTTGTGTCCTTGGGCAAGACACTTTACCCACCTGCTCCCAGTGCCACCCACACTGGTTTAAATGTGACTTAGATATTGGGTGTCACTATGTAAGGCGCTTTGAGTCACTTGAGAAAAGCGCTATATCAATCAATGTTTACTTATATAGCCCTAAATCACTAGTGTCTCAAAGGGCTGCACAAACCACTACGACATCCTCGGTAGGCCTACATAAGGGCAAGGAAAACTCACACCCAGTGGGACATCGGTGACAATAATGACCCAGTGGGACATCGGTGACAATAATGACCCAGTGGGACGTCGGTGACAATGATGACTATGAGAACCTTGGAGAGGAGGAAAGCAATGGATGTCGAGCGGGTCTAACATGATACTGTGAAAGTTCAACATGATACTGTCAAAGTTCAATCCATAATGGATCCAACACAGTCGCGAGAGTCCAGTCCAAAGCGGATCCAACACAGCAGCGAGAGTCCCGTTCACAGCGGAGCCAGCAAGAAACCATCCCAAGCGGAGGCTGATCAGCAGCGTAGAGATGTCCTCAGCCGATACACAGGCGAGCAGTACATGGCCACCGGATTGGACCGGACCCCCTCCAAAAGGGAGAGTGGGACATAGAAGAAAAAGAAAAGAAACGGCAGATCAACTGGTCTAAAAAGGGAGTCTATTTAAAGGCTAGAGTATACAAATGAGTTTTAAGGTGAGACTTAAATGCTTCTGCTGAGGTGGCATCTCAAACTGTTACCGGGAGGGCATTCCAGAGTACTGGAGCCCGAACGGAAAAAAGCTCTATAGCCCACAGACTAAATATAATTCAATTCACTTCACAGCTAGATTTTTTGTGGACATGTTCCATAAATATTGATGTTAGAGATTTCTTTTTTTGTGAAGAAATGTTTAGAATTAAGTTGATGAATCCAGATGAATCTCTATTACAATCCCCAAAGAGGGCTCTTTAAGTTGATGATTACTTCTATGTGTAGAAATCTTTATTTATAATTGAATCACTTTTCACTTTTTCAACAAGTTTTAGGTATTTTTATATCTTTTTTTCCCAAATAGTTCAAGAAAGACCACTACAAATGAGCAATATTTTGCACTGTTATACAATTTGATAAATCAGAAACTGTTGACATAGTGCTGTATTTTACTTTTTTATCTCTTTTTTCAACCAAAAATGCTTTGCTCTGATTAGGGAGTACTTGAATTAAAAAAATGGTCACACCACTGTCTTAGAGCAGTGGTTCTCAACCTTTATTCAGTGATGTACCCCCTGTGAACATGTTTTTAATTCAAGTACCCGCTAATCAGAACAAAGCATTTTTGGTTGAAAAAAAGAGCTAAAGAAGTAAAATACAGCACTATGTCATCAGTTTCGGATTTATTAAATTGTATAACAGTGCAAAATATTGCTCATTTGTAGTGGTCTTTCTTGAACTTTTTGGAAAAAAGGATATAAAAATAACTAAAAACTTGTTGAAAAATAAACAAGTGATTCATTTATAAATAAAGACTTCCACACATAGAAGTAATCATCAACTTAAAGTGTCCTCTTTGGGGATTGCATTAGAGATCCATCTGGATTTATGAACTTAATTCCAAACATTTCTTCACAAAAAAATAAAAACATTTTTCAATATTTATGGGACATGTCCACAAAAAAACTAGCTATCAACACTGAATATTGAATTGTTGCACTTCTTTTCACATTTTATGAACTTACATTCATATTTTGTTGAAGTACTATTCAATAAATATATTTATAAAGGATTTTTGAATTGCTGCTATTTCTAGAATATTTAAAAAAAAATCTCACGTACCCCTTGGCATACCTTTAAGTACCCCCAGGGGTACGCGTACCCCCATTTGAGAACCACTGTCTTTGAGGACTCGTCTTTGTGTGCCACTGAACAAAGTATGAAAATGCTCCAACTCAAGCAGTTTTCTAGAAACTGCAACACAATGGCGTAAACAGAGCAAGGTAACAAAGTGCTAAATGAGCAGCATGACAATGCATGTGAGACTAAAAGAATGTGAACAAAGGAACCGGCAAGGACGGACACAAACCTTTTGCCGATTCATTTTTCTAGTGACTTCCATTGTGACTCATTTACACATTTTTCAGCATTAGTGGAGGCCAGTGACATTTACAAAGCCAATTGCTTGTCGAAGGGCGTGTTTCCTTTCTTAATCCTATTTGTTCTCATCAAACTGCCAGTGATGCTGCAGCCTGTCCTGACATGCTCTGAACAGAAGGCCTGCAAGGAAACAATTTGGAGTGCATCTGGGTGTGACACAGCGGGGCTTACCAATGAGCACTCATGCTGTCCTCAGAAAATATTTCTATTTCCTCTTTTTCTCCCCGTTGTTTTCATACTGAAAATGATGCCGGCATTGTAGCTTAATGTGTTTGCCTCCGGCAAATCTGCAACCTGGGGTGGTCAGGTGAGCACAAATCGATTTAGAAATATAACAATCAATGTTCAAACTGGCAACCCTTAATAACTATTTTTAAATATGTTTTTGGTAACACTTTAGTATGTGAAACACACATTCACCATTAATTAGTTTCTTATTAACATGCAAATTAGTATCACATTGGCTCTTCATTAGTCATTATTAACTACTTATTAATGCCTTATTCTGCAAGGCCTTATTGTCACGACGCGGAGTCGAACCCGCGTTTCTTCGGCGGCTGGAGCTGCGTGCGCCTCCGCTAGCAGTGCGCCAACACAGGCCTCTGCTGACAGTGCACTCAGACTCGCCCTCACTCGTGCTGAGTGCAGCACGCCCGAGCAGCAACAAGCCTGCATCCGGTCAAGAATCAACACACCTGGATTTGATGAGAGAGAGCAGCATAAAAGCCAGCAGACCCGAGGAACCTTTGCCAGAACGTCGCTATCTTCTCACTAAGCATTACGTCTGGCATTCCCTCCCCTGTGTTTTTGTTCTTTTCTCTCTCCGAGTCTCCCTTGTTCATGTCCCTTGTGTTTTCCACAGTGACTACCGTCTTCCGTGATCGTACCTTGCCTCTCGACATCCATCCGGATTCCTAACTGCCTTCCTCGTTCCACGACCTCCCTGCTCAGACCCAGACCACGCTGCCTCGCTCCTGCCCCCGACATCTTGCCTGCTCACGAACTGCCTCTTCGCCTTGCCCCTCTGGATTCGACGAAGGATACAACCAACACTCACAGACAACAAACCCTGGTAACATTTACATTATTAATATTACACATAGTCATCACTCATTCACTTAGAGTAGCATACGCACGCCATGTCTCATCAAAGGTTTAAATAAACCTTGTTAACCGCAGTTGTGCCCTGGTTGTCGCCTCCTTCCCTCCTCTGTACATAACACTTATTATACAACCAGTAAGCCATTAACTAAGATTATTCCCTCAATAACCTCAGAATTATTGCTTATTAGTAACCCTAACCCAAGCCCTTATGTTCCCCTAGTGTTCAAATAACTCTAAATTAAACATTTGTTACTTTAATAAGCAACTAATTAATGGTGAATATGTTCCCCATAATTACGCGTTACCATGTTTTTTTTCATTGTCACTGACTAGTGGTTGATCTGCCTGACTTCTGTGCAAGGGAATCTGTATAGTCTGCTGTGAGGTGGCGACTTGTCCAGGGTGTACCCCGCCTTTCGCCCGATTGTAGGTGATATAGGCACCAGCGACCCCCATGACCCCAAAGGGAATAAGCGGTAGGAAATGGATGGATGGAATCGGTGTAGTGCCATTTGAGTGACTATGGCTACGTTCACAATTCAATTGAATTACGATGTTTTTAGGGACAATTTGACCTGCATCGTATTTTTTTCATACCAGTGTGAACAGTATCAATCAATCAATGAATGTTTATTTATATAGCCCTAAATCACAAGTGTCTCAAAGGGCTGCACAAACCATAACGACATCCTTGGTAGAGCCCACATAAGGGTAAGGAAAAACTCACAGTGACAATGATGACTATGAGAAACCTTGGAGAGGACCCCTAGGGGACCGAAAGCAATGGATGTCGAGCGGGTCTAACATGATATTGTGAAAGTCCAATCCATAGTGGATCTAACGCGGGGGTCGGGAACGTT
Organism: Nerophis ophidion; assembly: GCF_033978795.1. Lineage (NCBI taxonomy): Eukaryota > Metazoa > Chordata > Actinopteri > Syngnathiformes > Syngnathidae > Nerophis > Nerophis ophidion. Next base: position 70,284,003 of record NC_084615.1, on the reverse strand, counting down.
TTTTGGCTGAGAGAGCCAAAAAGCCAAATATTTTAAATAATATTTTTATAAGAGCCATATAATATATTTTTTAACACTGAACACAACTAACATTTTTAAGTAAGACCAACATTTCTAGAGTATAATAGGTCTCTTATTCTTTGTAATAACATTGTTATTCTGAAGCTAACTGTGGAGGGGGCGTGACCTGCGGGCCTGCAGCGACAAGTGCGTAGATGGCCCACTTGGGCCTTGTTATCTAATCACCTGTTGCTCTGTTATTAGCAGCAGTCAGGAGGAGAGACTGGGTTGGGGCTGGAACTACTATTGCTGGAAAGCAACTGAGAGACTTATTGAAAAATAAAACAATATTGTAACCCTGAAACAGGCTCTCATGTCGGTGCTTGGGGGTCTGAAGAACCCCCAGGAGGGCAAGCCCCACACTAACCAATAATAAATAAATAACTTCTTACCATTAACGCAACTTCTTGAACAGGTGCGGTAGAAAACGGATGGATGGATTAAAAATGCAGCATCCCGAGAAGAACAGAAGACGTGGTAGAAATTGTTAGAATGGAAATAAAATATCTATTTACATATACTGGTAATTGTTGGAAAAGTGACAAACAAAGCAATAGTATTTCAATGATTGCTAGTAGAGTTCTTGTAACGTATACTGAGGTTTTCATGAGTTTTGTGAACTTGAAGTGGTTTATCATTCTCTGAATATTTTTTAATTTTTTTAGGGACCATTTGACCTGCATCATATTTTTTCATGCCATTGTGAACAGTACAATTCCAGATTTTTCCAAATCCAACCCAGGCCTCCTTTGTATGTGGTTATAAATCTGACATGTAATATCAATCAATCAATGTTTATTTATATAGCCCCAAATCACAAATGTCTCAAAGGACTGCACAAATCATTACGACTACAACATCCTCGGAAGAACCCACAAAAGGGCAAGGAAAACTCACACCCAGTGGGCAGGGAGAATTCACATCCAGTGGAACGCCAGTGACAATGCTGACTGAGAGAAACTTTGGAGAGGAGCTCAGATGTGGGCAACCCCCCCCTCTGGGGGACCGAAAGCAATGGATGTCGAGCGGGTCTAACATGATACTGTGAAACTTCAATCCATAGTGGCTCCAACACAGCCGCGAGAGTTCAGTTCAAGCGGATCCAAGACAGCAGCGAGAGTCCCGTCCACAGGAAACCATCTCAAGCGGAGGCCGATCAGCAGCGTAGTGATGTCCCCAACCGATACATGAACTTGATAACTTTGCTCGCATCGATCAATTGCTAGGCTTGTGTGTGTAAACTTATTGAATTACAATAGTAAAAAAATAATACTGGGGGGAAAAAAAAACTTGCATTATTAGTATAACATATCATATTTACATTTGTGCATCATTTAATCTCATAATAATACTGTTTATTGGCAATAGTTTGTTGAATAACATATTTTTTGAGCAAATTCGTTATCCGTTCAGGCCTATCCAATGCTATTGCATTCTGAGCACTTACATCGCGTTCATACAACATATCTATCCTCAGAAAATTGATATATGTCACAATTCTTTGCTAAAAAAGACATTCTGAAAAAGAAATGGCGTAAGAAGGGTTGCATTGCCACAAATGGGCCTGCCTTGGCATCTAGCATCAAATGTTTTATAAATCTGGAATGACCCCTGTTTGTTTTTCTTTTACTGTTTCCAAGACTGCTAAACACTTTATGATGGGACTTCCTGTTGTAGCTTGTCGTTACAACTCTGCACAACAGATGGCGCTAGGCATCATAGCTCTGTTGGTTTGCCCCAGAACAAGATCAGTGTTGCTGTGGGAGGGGGGAGGGGGCGTGAGAGGAGAGAGCGTACATCTCCACACATACAGATAAATAATCCTTCACTTCAGGGGGGGCGTGAAAATGGTGTGGTTAGTGAGAGAAGAAACGTGAGAGGCAATAGCACAATTGCTTTTTTTAGTGTCGTAAAGAACTGTCTTGACACATTTAGATACAAAAATAAATATTGGCTTCAGGGGGGGGGGGCGTGAAAATAATTCGGTCAGGGGGCGCCATGGGGTGTCGGGGTTGTGGTGGAGCCACTATGGATTGAACTTTCACAATATCATGTTAGACCCGCTCCACATCCATTGCTTTCAGCCCCCTAAAGTAGTGGGGTTGCCCACATATGTGGTCCTCTCCAAGGTTTCTCATAGTCATCATTGTCACCGACGTCCCACTGGGTGTGAGTTTTTCCTTGCCCTTATGTGGGCCTACCGAGGATGTCGTTTAGGCTTGTGCAGCCCTTTGAGACACTAGTGATTTAGGGCTATATAAATTATCATTGATTGATTGATGTTGGAATTGGGGGTTGAATCACACAAGGGGATGGGTCAAATGCAGAGGGTAATTTCACCACCCCTAGTTTGTGTGTGACTATCAGTGGTACTTTAACCTTAACTGTAAATCCACCACGACTAAGTCCGAGTGTACATGCGGGGTCGCTTTACGGACACATTCCATTCACGTTAGACACAAACAGAAGTCACGTTTGTTTTTGTAATTTAAAAGACTACTTACATTTTTATGCTATGGAACGCGCCTTAATATAAACCACACACACCAATTTTTGTGCAACATTTTATTTTGTACATATATTATGGCCGCACAAGTCTATAAGCCGCAGATGTAAACATTGAAACATGAAATATTTACATAAGCGCTTGTGTTCGTTCACAAATTTAATAACAAACAGTGCCTATAAATCTTAGAGGAGCATCTTCGTCCTTCTTCTCTACTGCACTGAAACCGCTGAAAACGTCCTCTTTGGTGCGCGGCAGTAGCTTTTTAGTGATGGTGGATTTGTATTCTTTACTGTGCCAGTTGCTTTTTTTAATGGCAAAGGTTGATCTTATTGGACTTTGGCGACGGTAAGTCCATTATGTGCTAAATGGCTGGCGGATTAATAGCGCCAATGTGTTTTGATTTAATGTGAACTATTCCATGTTCGGAAATTTCATTGGTCTGATGTGAGGAGACTAAGTTTATTGGACACATGTGAGACTCGTGAACCTGGATACATCCACAAATTAGCCACAGCATTGTACAAAGCGCAAGGTTCAAACCTTGGGAAAAAAGTAGCAGCTTATAGTCTGGGAATTAAGGCACATACAAATATTAAAGCAAAAAAGACAAATTGGGCTTCAAACCCTGTGGTGTGATTTGTAATGAATGACTGTTTATGCATTTATTTATTTGAATGATGACAATGCATACTCATCAACATAGAGTAACCATGTAAATATCCCGGAGTTAACACAATAGCTCATTTCAATCCGTTGTCCTAAAGCAGGCTGATACATTAAACATTCAGCAGGTCATGATATAAAATAATACATAAATCACATGACATTACACATTAGAAGGATACAATAAGCATAGACCATGGACAAAAAAATAAAAAAAACAAACAAAAAAAAAAACATGTGAATAATCTAATTGTGCGTGGATGTTTGATTAGTTTTCAACCACTGTTTCAGTGCAGTTTTAAATGTTAAATAGGTGTCATGTCACTGTTTATCTTTTTATATTTTGCAAGTGATAGACCAATCAGCATTGCGTGACCTTGAACTGAAGAAATGATAAAAATTGCTATAATTTAAATTGTGTATATATATATATGTATATGATTCAGAATCGATTCTCATTTTTTTAAATCGATTTATTTTTTTATTTTTTTTATCATAAATCCAACAAAACAATACACAGCAATACCATAACAATGCAATCCAATTCCAAAACCAAACCTGACCCAGCAACACTCAGAACTGCAACAAACAGAACAATTGAGAGGAGACACAAAAACGACACAGAACAAACCAAAAGTAATGAAACGAAAATGAATATTATCAACAACAGTATCAATATTAGTTATAATTCAGCATAGCAGTGATTAAAAATCCCTCATTGACATTATCATTAGACATTTATAAAATAGTGTCATAGTGGCTTACACTTGCATCGCATCTCATAAGCTTGACAACACACAGTGTCCAATATTTTCACAAAGATAAAATAAGTCATATTTTTGGTTCGTCTAATAGTTAAAACACATTTACATTATTGCAATCAGTTGATAAAACATTGTCCTTTACAATTATAAAAGCTTTTTTTTTTTTTTTAATCTACTACTCTGCTTGCATGTCAGCAGACTGGGGTAGATCCTGCTGAAATCCTACGTATTGAATGAATACAGAATTGTCTTGAATCGGAAAAATAGCGTTTTTGAATCGATAATCGCGTTAAATCGAAAAAATCGATATTTAGTCGAATCGCGACCCAAGAATCGATATTGAATCGAATCGTGGGATACCCAAAGATTCGCAGCCCTAATAAATATATATATATATGTATATATATATATATTTATATATGTAGGTGTGGGAAAAATCAAAAGACTACTTCATCTTTCATGAGGGGTTCCCTCAATCATCAGGAGATTTTAATGGAAGCGTTCACATACAATGGTTTATATAGGGCACAGAGTGGGTGGGTACAGGCAGGCGTAGGGTGTGCTAATTGGCTCATGTGTTACCTAGGAGGTGTTTCCGTCTATGGCGGCATGTTGAAATTATTTCACTGCGCTTGTTGAGGGATGATAGATCTGGATGATATATAATAAACAGTTTCTCTTTCAAGCATAGGTTGCATCTTTTATTACCACTGTTGTAAGGTGTGCTGGATGCAAGAATTTGCCATGTTATTGAATATTCAACATTATTGCTCATTGGTAGTGGTCTTTCTTGAACTATTTGGAAATGAATTTATAAAATTAACTAAAAACTTGTTGAAAAATAAACAAGTATTCAAATATAAATAAAGATTTCTACACATAGAAGTAATCATCAACTTAAAGTGCCCTCTTTGGGGATTGTAATAGAGATCCATCTGGATTCATCAACTTAACTCTAAACATTTCTACACAAAAAAAGAAATCTTTAACATCAATATTTATAGCTGTCAACACTGAATATTGCATTTTTGCATTTCTTTTCACAGTTTATGGACTTACATTCATATTTTGTTGAAGTATTATTCAATAAATATATTTATAAAGGATTTTTGAATTGTTGCTATTTTTAGAATATTTTAAGAAAATCTTACGTACTCCTTGGCATACCTTCAAGTACCCCCAGGGGTACGCGTACCCCCATTTGAGAACCACTGATTCAGGCTATAGCTGTACGTACATATTGCATAATTATTATGCCTCATTTGTAGGTATATTTGAGCTCATTTAGTTTCCTTTAAGTCCTCATAATTCAATTTGTATCTCATGACACACTATCTGTATGTAATATGGCTTTTAATTTTTAGCGGTTCGAGACAGATTTGTTTTTGTATTTTTGGTCCAATATGGATCTTTCAACATTTTGGGTTGCCGACCCCTGTTCTAGGATGTGTTATTGTATTTCTTTGGGAGACAATTTCTCAACATTTAGACAAACTCCAGGGTTAGTATATCCTCATGTGTGATTATTTACCTTTGTGCCCACGTCTGCCTGCATGCAATCAATGACGCAAATGCCTGTAATGAGTGGCTCTTTGCTCGCCACTGTATTATCATCTCACCAGTGCTCTTGCGTATCAGCCAGGTAGTCCATTTTAAAAGCTATAATTAAACCAATTAGTGTTTGTACTGATAGCGGGCGTCAAACGGCAAGTTCCTGGACACAGTGGACAGTGAGTACATAAAAATGGAAAGCAAGCCAAAAAAGACACTCTAAACCAGACATGGGCAATCTACGGCCCGTTGAACGTTTTAATCTTGCCCGCGGAAATAATAATCATTTTTCTTTTTTTAAATTTTATTTATTTATTTTTTTACAAAAAACTTTTATCAATGCCTCCCGTATGCGTATTCAGCGCTTGACTATCATTAAGGACGAAACACCCATTAAATTCTATTATTAAATTACATTTCATATTATTATCATCGGTAAACCTCGTTCGTTTCACCCTATCCCTGTTATACCGCGTTTCCCCACTACATGGCGCTCATTGACATTTTTGGCCTGTGGGATACTACCCCCTTCTTCTCTTTAGCTTTGTCCTGTGAGCCCCTCTGTAAAAATGAGCTTATCAAAGCATAGAAAAGTGGAGAGTGAGTGCCGAGTATTTAATGCAGAGTGGACAACGAAATATTTTTCTACTGTAGTCCGATCAAAGCCTGTGTGTCTGATATGCCAAGAAACTGTCGCGGTTTACAAAGAGTACAATATCAGCCACCACTTTGCTACAGAAGATGCTAACTTTTTTTGGCTCGACCGATGTCTGTGAGCAGACATTCAGCATCCTGAACATCAACAAATCCCGTCACAGATCCAAGTTAACTGACCAGCATCTCGGAGCTATCCTGAGAATTGCCACAACCAAACTCACTCCAGACTTTGATGCATTGGCCAAAAACGGAGATCAACAACACTGTTCCCACTGAAAACTGTGAGTTTCTCTGCTGTTATTCTGTGATAATCAAATGTAAATAATTCAAGTAAATCAAATGTATACTGTGAATTTCTCTACTGTGTTTATTCTTAATCAAATGAAATTAATGCATTTGAAAAAAAAAAAAACTGTACAATGAGCCTTGCTGCCTACCAGAGGTGGGTAGAGTAGCCAGAAATTGTACTCAAGTAAGAGTACTGTTACTTTAGAGATTTATTACTCAAGTAAAAGTAAGGAGTAGTCACCCAAATATTTACTTGAGTAAAAGTAAAAATTATGTTGTGAAAAAACTACTCAAGTACTGAGTAAATGATGAGTAACCTGATTACGGCAACAAATAATGCACAAAAACATAAAAATAGCAATGAAAAAATTCAGAGCCAGGAATATCTCTTGTGCAACTAAAACAATAATATATATTAAATAGTAGTACATTAAAATAAACAAAAATTAAGGCACATTGAGCCACGATAACTTAACATCACCATAGCCTCAGGAAGCATTGATTGATTGATTGAAACTTGTATTAGTAGATTTCACAGTACAGTACATATTCCGTACAATTGACCACTAAATGGTAACACCCCAATAAGTTTTTCAACGTTTATCAATTACTTAATAAATGACCAAGTCGTGGTGATCTACCTCATATATACATATACATACATACACACATATCATATATACACACAAATATCATATAATTTATATATACAGTATATAATTTATATTTATTTATTTAGCCGTTTTTGTTGACATGTTAAAGGTGTTTTAATGAATATACATACATGTTTAACACATAGATTCCTATCTTTCATAAAGACAAGAATGTAAGTCGGTGTATTACCTGATTCTGATGACTTGCATTGATTGAAATCAGACATCCACATTTTCAAATGGAGGAGAAAAAATGTTCCTCTTTTCTGTCTAATACCACATGAAAGTCGTTGGTTTTTGGCATCTTATCTGTCCAGCTTTCATGTTCGTTTTTAAACACTTTACAAGAAATGCATTGGCGGCAAACTCCGTAGCTTGCTAGCTTGTTTGCGCTGGCTTTCAGACTCTTGTTTTGTTAGTGCAGGCACATTGGAGCGGCGCTTTTATTGTGAAGAAAGGAACTGTGCGATCAGTCTTTAGGCTTTTGACGGGAAGTGAAGTGAAGTATATTTATATAGCGCTTTTCTCAAGTGACTCAAAGCGCTTTACATAGTGACACCCAATATCTAAGTTATATTCAAACCAGTGTGGGTGGCACTGGGAGCAGGTGGGTAAAGTGTCTTGCCCAAGGACACAACGGCAGTGACTAGGATGGCACAAGCGGGAATCGAACCTGCAACCCTCAAATTCCTGGCACGGCCACTCTACCAACCGAGCTATGCCGCTATGAAGTACGGTTGAAATAAAAAGTGTCTTTTTTCCTTTACACTTTTGATTGATTGATTGAAACTTTAATTAGTAGATTGCACAGTACAGTACATATTCCGTACAATTGACCACTAAATGGTAACACCCCAATAAGTTTTTCAACTTGTTTAAGTCGGGGTCCACGTTTGACGGTCATGTGACCGCCTGGCTCTATTTGATTGGTCCAACGTCATCAGTGACTGCATGTGATTGGTGAAACGCAAGCATGCGTATCGTAAGTTGAAGCTCTGTCATAAACCAAAACAAACATTAACAGATCGATGAAAAAAAGTAGTGAGCTGAATGTAGATAAATGGAACGGAGTAAAAGTAGCGTTTCTTCTCTATAAATATACTCAAGTAAAAGTAAAAGTAAAAGTATGTTGCATAAAAACTACTCGTAAAAGTACAATTTATCCCAAAAGTTACTCAAGTAAATGTAACGGAGTAAATGTAGCGCGTTACTACCCACCTCTGCTGCCTACTCATGATTAGTTACATGTTTGTAGGCCAAATTCTCTAACATAATGGCTTTTACATGTTGTTTATATTATTTCACACAAACACTCCGTCCATCTGTTCCTGGCCCGGACCCCCTTTCAAATCTTAGATCCCAATGTGGCCCTCCAGGCAAAAAATTGTGCCCACCCCTGCTCTAAACTCTCTGCTAATCATTCAGCACTGAAGGTACACGTACTCTGTCAATTCTCGTATATACTCTTAATTCTAGACTTCTAGAGTGTTTGATTATCACATCACTCTAAATGTATGGACCATAAAGTTCACAAACATAAGGAGGGATCCTAGTGGGCCGGGCCAATCTTTCCTTTTCTCTAAACTAAAACTGGGGAAATGCGTAGGGGTGTTATGGGATTCAGTACAGTGTTGATTTCCTGAACACATGATTTTATTTCACAATTCCTTGAGAGAAAAAAAACTCCTGGTTAGGCGTGTGTATAGTAGTATGTGTGCGGTATATAGTGACATGACATATAATCATGTCAGGTGTGCCTTCCTTGGGTGAAGCCAGATTTACAGCTATGTGGTGACTTGTTGTTATTATGCGGGTTCTTACTTATGTATGTTTATGCCGCAGCTATCTAAAATATCCATCCATCCATCCATTTTCTACCGCTTATTCCCTTTTAGGGGCGCGGGGGGCGCTGGCACCTATCTCAGCTACAATCGGGCGGAAGGCGGGGTACACCCTGGACAAGTCGCCACCTCATCGCAGGGCCAACACAGATAGACAGACAACATTCACACTCACATTCACACACTAGGGCCAATTTAGTGTTGCCAATCAACCTATCCCCAGGTGCATGTCTTTGGAAGTGGGAGGAAGCCGGAGTACCCGGAGGGAACCCACGCATTCACGGGGAGAACATGCAAACTCCACACAGAAAGATCCCGAGCCTGGATTTGAACCCAGGACTGCAGGACCTTCGTATTGTGAGGCAGACGCACTAACCCCTGTCTAAAATAGTTTTGTCAATTTGTTTACTCCAAATAAATTGGCCCTTTGAAACATATCTTTGTCTTTGTGTGTTGTATGTAGACCACATTGCTGAGCCAAGTTCAGTGATGCAAATGCATGTCAAGTTGATCAACAGACTTGTGACGGACTTCCTGCCATCCGTGTGTGGGTTGCTGTGACACTCGATACAAGACGCATCGTAGCAGGTTTGACTTTGATTTATTATTTCAATAAACCTTTCTTCTTGCCTTTCGGTCACGCCACCTTCTGGCGCGCGGGCTCTTCTTGCTGGTCGCTGTACACCTTTCGGTGTCCGCTGTCAGCGTCTCTTGCAAGGGCTCATCTCGTCTCGGGTCTTCCTCGTTGTGCTCGTGGTTGTTCGTTGCCGTGGTTTCCTCGCCTACTTCTGCTCCGATCGTATCTCCTTCGCCTCTTTTGTGCTGCAGCTGAACAGTTTGAGCGCAGTTGTGTGGTGTACACACCTGACTTGGTTGGCTGTAGCGTCGCTCTGAGTGCGTCCCGCCTCTTCTCTCCGCTGCATGCCCCGCCTCTTGGCCGCCATCTCGGGTAGGACCGGCATTTGTCCTATCCCACTGTCGGCTCGCCGGCTCAGTCTCTCCACAAGATTATATTATTCTTCAGTGCAATAACAGATCTAAAATCAATCAATCAATCAATCAATGTTTACTTATATAGCCCTAAATCACTAGTGTCTCAAAGGGCTGCACAAACCACAACACAAACCACTACGACATCCTCGGTAGGCCCACATAAGGGCAAGGAAAACTCACACCCAGTGGGACGTCGGTGACAATGATGACTAAGAACCTTGGAGAAGACGAAAGCAATGGATTTCGAGTGGGTCCAACATGATACTGTGAAAGTTCAATCCATAATGGATCCAACACAGTCGCGAGAGTCCAGTCCAAAGCGGATCCAACACAGCGGCGAGAGTCCCGTTCACAGCGGGGCCAGCAGGAAAACATCCCAAGCGTAGGCGGATCAGCAGCGCAGAGATGTCCCCAGCCGATACACAGGCAAGCAGTACATGGCCACCGGATCGGACCGGACCCCCCTCCACAAGGGAGAGTGGGACATAGGAGAAAAATAAATGAAACGGCAGATCAACTGGTCTAAAAAGGGAGTCTATTTAAAGGCTAGAGTATACAAATGAGTTTTAAGGTGAGACTTAAATGCTTAAAAAAAAGAAGTAACTAAATCGTTACTATTCACAGTAACGCATTACTTGTTGGTGTATGAAACTGAGTTAGTAACTGAGTTACTTTTGAAATAAAGTAACTAATAACTGAAACTAGTTACTAGTTTTCAGTAATCAACCTAACACTGTAAGTGTCTAGCTATATTAGCGTACTATCAAAGGCTGATGCATATCTTTGTTGACAGAAATGTTGTATTCTACACATTTTTGCAACATTGGAAATCATTACTAAAATAGAGGTTCCTTAAAGAATGAGATAAGTTCTGGAAAAGGTGTCCAGGTTTTAGAAAATGGTAGCCTGTCTTCTTCTAAGGGGTTTATTACAATCTTTGCAAGCTGGTTAACGTTTGCCTTGGCCTGGAACATCATGGCACACAAACAACTATTAGAATTGCAGCCAATACTACATACAGATAATTTGTCATCAGTCAAGCACAGAGGACATAAGTAAAGGAACTGATGGGAACTCGCATGGCTGCAGTTGTGTGTCCCCTATGATGCAAAAATCCAGGAGAGAGGAGTGAAGGTAAGAGGAATTTAATTCAGAACTCATAAGAAAACAAATAAACATAAAGCAGTCTTGCATAGTAAGTTCACCAAACATAGATTTTCTTTGAGCACTGAGGAGTGCTCGAGTGAAACATAAATAGGTACTAGTTTGACTGACAGCAGGTGTGAACCGCTGCCAATCAACGAAAAGAGAAAAACAACACATCTCCCGAGATGTGTTTGTCATTCTTGTTTGGTGTGGGTTCGCAGTGTGGCGCATGTTGGTGGGAGTGCTGAAGTTGTTTATATCACAACCCTCAGTGTAGCCTGCATGGGGACAGCGTGGCGCAGTGGTAGAGTGGCCGTGCGCAACCCAAGGGTCCCTGGTTCAATCCCCACCTAGTACCAACTTCGTCACGTCCGTTGTGTCCTGAGCAAGACACTTCACCCTTGTTCCCGATGGGTGCCGGTTAGCGCCTTGCATGGCAGCTCCCTTCATCAGTGTGTGGATGTGTGTGTGAATGGGTAAATGTTGAAGTAGTGTCAAAGCGCTTTGAGTACTTTGAAGGTAGAAAAGCGCTGTACAAGTACAACCTATTTATTTATTATTTAACAGTGCTCCGTGAATAAAACAGGAAATACAAAAAAATAAGAACACTGAACAGGAAGTAAATAGAAAAACACGGAAAACTAACATAAATGAAGTGACAGATTGTCACAGGAACTTAAATTAGCTTAAATATACCTACAAACGAGGCATAATGATGCATTATGTACATACAGCTAGCCTAAATAGCATGTTAGCATTTATTAGCCTGCAGTCATGGGTTGACCAAATATGCCTGATAAGCATTCTAGCAAATCAATAAAATCAACAAAGCTTACCTTAGTGCATTCACACACAGCATAAAATGTTTGATGGACAAAATGAGACAAAGAAAAAGTAGCATAAAACAAGTCTTTCCCTGGCAGCGTCGGAGAAAGTGGTACATGTAAACAAAGTACGGTGAGTTCAGGGATCGCTGAAAATAGTTGGACAAAACGGTGCTTGCCAAATACTCCCATCAGTGAAGCATGTATAATGTAAACAGTGGGATTTATAACAATTACGGAGGTTTGTGTCAAGCTTGTTCTCCTACAGAAAATATATTAAAACAAAAAATAAAATAACAATTCTCGTCTTTTTCCATTTTCACACATCTCTGAAAGGTGTCCAGGTAGCCGCTAAAGAGCCACATGCACACGGGTTGCTGCCCGGTCTTACAGCATGCAACTCTTACCCTCCAGTTCAGGGAGAGGCTCGGTGATGCACGATAACAACACCACAGTTCCCTGGATTACGCCCTTCAATGACAGGCCAAACTGCGGGCAGGCAACAGAGGAGCTCGACAAAGCCTCCAGAGACCACGGTCTTACCTGTGGCACTGACTGAATGGGCTATACCAGCCATGATGACCCTGCCTCTTTCATACATGAATCAAGTGCCAGGGCACACTCACACTCCGTGTGTTGTGGTCACACTTTGACACCGTGCTCCATCACTGTTGAAACTTTGCTGCTTCCCAGCTTAACACTTCACGCCATTTCTATTCCTCCAAGGTCGAACTGAAAGGTAAGTAAATTCAGACCATAACTCCGCGCCGGCACACACCTCGAGAATTGTCGTTTTGCGTTGCAAAGACGGTGAGTTTATGAGGCTTGTGTTTAAAACCCCATAACATTGTATTAGTGAAGTTTCAAATGAAAAAAAATGATGGCGACATACCAGGACAGCTCTTGCTTACTGTAAGTCTGTGCCTTTTTTTTTTCTCAATCGATCAATCAATGTTTATTTATATAGCCCTAAATCCCAAGTGTCTCAAAGGGCTGCACAAACCACAACGACATCCTCAGTAGAGCCCACATAAGGGCAAGGACAAACTCACCCCAGTGGACCGTAGACAATGATGACTATGGGAAACCTTGGAGAGGACCGCATATGTGGGCAACCCACCAAGGGGACCGAAAGCAATGGATGTCGAGCGAATCTAACATCCATCCATCCATTTTCTACCGCTTATTCCCTGTCGGGGTTATGGGGGGCGCTGGCGCCTATCTCAGCTACAATCGGGCGGAAGGCAGGGTACACCCTGGACAAGTCGCCACCTCATCGCAGGGCCAACACAGATAGACAGACAACATTCACACTCACATTCACACACTAGGGCCAATTTAGTGTTGCCAATCAACCTATCCCCAGGTGCATGTCTTTGGAGGTGGGAGGAAGCCGGAGTACCCGGAGGGAACCCACGCATTCACGGGGAGAACATGCAAACTCCACACAGAAAGATCCCGAGCCTGGATTTGAACCCAGGACTGCAGGAACTTCGTATTGTGAGGCAGACGCACTAACCCCTCTGCCACCGTGAAGCCCGAATCTAACATGATATTGTGAAAGTCCAATCCAGAGTGGATCTAACATAACTTTGAGAATACAGTCCAAAGTGGATCCAATATAGTAGCGAGAGTCCTGTCCAAAGTGGAGCCAGCAGGAAACCATCCCAGGCGGAGGCGGATCAGCAGCGCAGAGATGTCCCCAACCGATACACAGGCGAGCGGTCCATTCCGGGTCCTGACTCTGGACGAGCGGTCCATCCTGGGTACCGACTCTGGACAGCCAGTACTTCATCCATGGCCACCGGAATGGACCCCCTCCACAAGTGAGGGGGTACATGGGAGTAAAAGAAAAGAATCGGCAGATCAACTGTTCTAAAAAGGGGGTCTGTTTATAGGCTAGAGTATACAAATGAGTTTTAAGATGAGACTTAAATGCTTCTACTGAGGTAGCATCTCGAACTGTTACAGGGAGGGCATTCCAGAGTACTGGAGCCCAAACAGAAAACGCTCTAGACTTTTTTTGGGCTCCGGGAATCACTTATAAGCCGGAGTCCTTTGAACGCAGATTTCTTGCCGGGACATATGGTACAATACAATCGACAAGATAGGCTGGAGCTAGACCGTGTAGTATTTTATAAGTAAGTAGTAAAACCTTAAAGTCACATCTTAAGTGCACAGGAAGCCAGTGCAGGTGAGCCAGTACAGGCGTAATGTGATCAAACTTTCTTGTTCTTGTCAAAAGTCTAGCAGCCGCATTTTGTACCAACTGTAATCTTTTAATGCTAGACATGGGGAGACCCGAAAATAATACGTTACAGTAGTCGAGACGAGACGTAACAAACGCATGGATAATGATCTCAGCGAATTTTAACGATCTTACGGAGATGAAAGTAGGCCGTTTTAGTAATGTTTTTAATGTGTGACTCAAAGGAGAGAGTTGGGTGGAAGATAATACCCAGATTCTTTACCGAGTCACCTCATTTAATTGTTTGGTTGTCAAATGTTAAAGTTGTATTATTAAATAGAGGCCGGTGTCTAGCAGGACTGATAATCAGCATTGAGTTGCAAAAAGTTGGCCGACATCCATCCATCCATCCATTTTCTACCGCTTATTCCCTTTCGGGGTCGCGGGGGGCGCTGGCGCCTATCTCAGCTACAATCGGGCGGAAGGCGGGGTACACCATTGTTTGATTTCATTAAGACACGCCTCCAGCTGACTACAATCTGGCATGTTGGTCAGCTTTAGGGGCATGTAGAGTTGGGTGTCATCAGCATAACAGTGAAAGCTAACACCGTATTTGCGTATGGTGTCACCTCGCGGCAGCATGTAGATGCTTAAGAGTGCAGGGCCAAGGACAGAACCCTGGCGAAATCCACACGTTACCTTAACATAGTCCGAGGTCACATTGTTGTGGGAGACGCACTGCATCCTGTCAGTAAGATAAGAGTTAAACCAAGACAGGGCTAAGTTTGACATACCAATTCGTGTTTTGATACGTTCTAATAAAATATTATGATCGACGGTATCGAAAGCAGCGCTAAGATCAAGGAGCAGCAACATAGATGACGCATCAGAATCCATCGTCAGCAATAGATCACTAGTCATTTTTGCGAGGGCTGTCTCCGTAGAGTGATTTGCCCTGAAACCGGGTTGAAAGGTTTCACATAGATTGTTAGATGCTAAGTGTTCATTTAGCTGCTCTGCAACAATTTTTTGGAGGATTTTTGAAATAAAGGGAAGGTGAGACACCGGTCAGTAGTTTACCATAAGGTCAGGATCGAGGTTAGGTCTTTAAAGGAGAGGATGAATAACCACTTTTTTGAATGCTACGGGAACAGTGCCAGAAGAAAGTGATACGTTTATAATATTTAGCACTGATGGACCTAATAATACAAAAAGCTCCTTGATAAGTTTCCCAGGAAGTGGGTCAAGTAAGCATGTTTTTTGTTTTATTCCATTTACACGTTGTAATAATTCTTCCAATGTTATTTCATCAAAACGATAGAAACTATTTTGGAGGGCAGTATCCGCCGTATATACAATTGTATCTGTGTTAATAGAACCCAGTTGTAGCTGGGACGCATTTTCTTTAATCTCCTTTCTAATTACTTCAATTTTCTTATTAAAGAAATTCATAAAGTCATCTGCCGAGTGGGTGTAGCTACTGGTAGGAGTCCATTGTTCGGTTAGCGATATTACCGTACTAAACAAAAAGTTAAGATCATTTTTATCAAGGTGGATGAGATTTGAGTAATATTTAGCTTTAGCCAAGGTAAGCATGCGTTTATAAGATATTAAACTATCACTCCATGCTTGATGGTGCACCTCAAGTTTAGTCGTGCGCCATTTGCGTTCCAGCTTTCTACATGATAATTTATGAGCTCTAGTTTCTTCTGTAAACCACGGGGTACGCCTTTTTGGAGCCTTTTTTAACTTTAACGATGCTATACTATCAATGGTTTCGCGCAGGGCGTAGTTAAAATTTTTAGTGAGGTTATCAATAGACCCTACATACTTTGGGAATGGTGCCATTATCGAGGGCAGTAGGCCAGCAAGAGTCGTCGTTGTGGCAGCATTAATGTTGCGGCTGCTATAACAGTTGTTATTATTATTAACTTGCCGAACATGAGTCCGAACTTCGAATTTTATAAGGTAATGATCGGACATTACTTTGGTATATGGGAGTATCATAACTTTGGAAATGGTGATTCCCCTGACAAGCACTAGGTCTATCGAATTACCGTTGCGATGTGTGGGTTCATTTAATATTTGTGTAAGATCACAGCTATCAATTATAGTCTGGAGCGCCATGCACGGTGGGTCCGATGGGGTATTCATATGGATATTAAAGTCCCCCATTATAATGATATTATCGGCGTGCATCACTAGATCAGCAACGAACTCTGAGAATTTACTGATAAAGTCCGAATAGGGCCCTGGGGGGCGGTAGATAACAGCCAGGTATAGAGGAAGCGGTGTGACAGACCTCATAGTGAGCACCTCAAATGATTTATATTTATTATTTAGGTTAGGACTAAGGTTAAAGTTTTTTTTGCATATTATTGCGACCCCCCACCCCTTTTAAGGGAAGGGGCAATATGCGCATTCGTATGGTTAGGAGGAGAAGCCTCATTTAGCGCAAAAAAGTCGTCTGGTTTAACCCAGGTTTCGCTGAGACCGATGACGTTAAGATTGTTGTCTCTAATGACCTCATTAACTAATAACTTTTCTCTCTGTTTTCTTCCCAAAATGGTCAGAACCATTGCTCTGGCAAAACTCAAGCCCATATGGAAAGACACAAACATCAGTCTGGCGTCAAGGGTGCGATTACAGCGCTCACTTGTAATGTCGATCTTCCTTTACGCTTGTGAAACATGGACCCTTTTAGCAGAACTGCAGAAGAGAATTCGGAACATGGACACAAGATGCTACATAAGACTCATGGGTATCTCCTACACCCATAATGCAACAAAAGAAAGAAGTCCGACAAAAAAATCAGCCAAGCCATCGACCCACATGATGACTTGCACACCACGGTCATAAAGCGGAAACTGAGGTGGTACGGACACATTACCAGATCCTCAGGCCTTGCAAAAACCATCTAGCAAGGCACCGTACAAGGTGGCAGGAGACGAGGGAGACAAAGGAAAAGATGGGAAGATAACATTGGAGATTGGACTCACCTGAAACTCACTGAGGCAATGAGAGCTGCTGAGGACGGAGAGAGATGGAGAAAGCTGGTCAACAGATCGTCTGTGGTGCCCAAAAGACCCTGCGGGGTTATGGGATGGGTTAGGTTAAGTAAAAAAATTTAAAATCAAATTTGAATGTCTCTATGATTCCAAATCACTTTCATTAATTTGATTGAGGCTGAAAATAGGAAGTCAAATTTAAATATTTCTGGAATTTTGCCAATAGTTCACGATCTCTATGTGAGACAAAAATGTATTTTATATGTGCATTCAAAATAAAAGAAAGTAAAGCTCTCGAAAAAAACACCCATCAATGTGTTTGTGTATATTAGCAATAACGATATATATATACATATATATATATATATATATATATATATATATATATATATATATATATATATATATATATATATATATATCAAAGATGTCAAAATCATTTACATTATGGGCCTCATTCACAGTTTCGGCTGTCTTCAAAGAGCCACTTGTAGAAGTGAAACCATATAAATACATAGGTATTATTGTATAATTGGCCCCTCTTTAGATTTTCATTATAGGCGGGAGCGGGCAGAACTGTGGACACCTATGATTTGAACAACATTGTACTGTCTGCCTTGCAGGATGATTTGAGGACCAGTAACAGACAATTTGGAGTGAAAAGCAAATTTTATTTTCACTCGCATACAAAACATTCTAAGTTGGATGGTTTCCCTGGCTTGGAGACTCTCCCGAAGGACAGTGCGGTGAAGACACAACAAACTCCCTTCCTGTCTCTGATGGACACACACCTGTTGTTGTTGACTTTGGACTGACTGTGGGCTGCAATCACATCAACGCCGCGGAACAGAGACA